>NC_092250.1:2870306-3212806 GCF_036320965.1 Panulirus ornatus | reverse complement strand
CTACGGTTATCTTTAGCTATCTTTATCTTTTTAGTTCATTAAACCGCTTGAGCTAGCTTTATACCATATTGTATCTCTCTCTCTCTCTCTCTCTCTCTCTCTCTCTCTCTCTCTCTCTCTCTCTCTCTCTCTCTCTCTCTCTCCCATACCACAGTAGCAGCCTCACCACCCGGGCCTGCTGGCCATGTACCCTCCCTCTCCCTCCATCATTACAGACATATACACATCTGCTTCATGATGATGACGGCGGTCAGGCAGGCTCGTGCGCCTCGGTCAACACACGTACACACCCACCACTGTATGTCCTAATGTATACGTATACATACAGTGAGAGTCAAGTATATATATATACAGAATACATAATAAGAGGTTCTGGTGTATGATTACAGCTGAACATATATATATATATATATATATATATATATATATATATATATATATATATATATATATATATATATATATATATATATATATTGGTTTCTAGGCTCAGCGAACTTGACAGAAGGAAATTCCTGGCCATCGCACTCAGACCGTCTTCAAACCATTACCCGAACACTCACCTGACGCACACACACACACACACACACACACACACACACATATATATATATATATATATATATATATATATATATATATATATATATATATATATATATATATATATATATGAAATTAAATAGCCACAAATGATTCATTGTTATCCAAACTTGTAGGTCTCTTATAAATCTTTATCAAATACTGATATTTTTTGATCAGTAATCTATCTCACATCTCAAGAATAGATTAGGATTTTAAAGGTGAACATGCATGAGTTTTATTTGACCTTAATTCATGAAAAAATAGGACATATATATAAATCGTGATATAATGTGACGAAATTACAATGCAGTAGACATATCGAATTAAAATTATCAAATAATTTAAAAGTGTAAAAACTTCAACAATTCATAAAGTGAACAAATTCACAGAAAAATGCATCTCATTTCTTCTTTGTTTCGTGATCTAGACAAAAAACAATCAGCAAAAAGAATTAAAGTTTTTATTTTCCTCTCCGTTGTTCCCAAGGATCGTACCGTCGTGCTCAAGGATCGTACCGTCGTGCTCAAGGGTCGTACCGTCGTGGTCAAGGGTCGTACCATCGTGCTCAAGGATCGTACCGTCGTGCTCAAGGGTCGTACCGTCGTGGTCAAGGGTCGTACTGTCGTGCTCAAGGATCGTACTGTCGTGCTCAAGGGTCGTACCGTCGTGCTCAAGGATCGTACCGTCGTGCTCAAGGGTCGTACCGTCGTGGTCAAGGATCGTACCGTCGTGCTCAAGGGTCGTACTGTCGTGCTCAAGGATCGTACTGTCGTGCTCAAGGATCGTACCGTCGTGCTCAAGGATCGTACCGTCGTGCTCAAGGGTCGTACCGTCGTGCTCAAGGGTCGTACCATCGTGCTCAAGGATCGTACCGTCGTGCTCAAGGGTCGTACCGTCGTGGTCAAGGGTCGTACTGTCGTGCTCAAGGATCGTACTGTCGTGCTCAAGGATCGTACCGTCGTGCTCAAGGATCGTACCGTCGTCCTCAAGGGTCGTAACGTCGTGCTCAAGGATCGTACCGTCGTGCTCAAGGATCGTACCGTCGTGGTCAAGGATCGTACCGTCGTGCTCAAGGGTCGTACCGTCGTACTCATGGCTTAAATAATTGTCTTGTGAGATAACTTCCATTTCTTAAAGTCATTATCAATTGTTGGAGAAGTTTTAGTTAATTCCTATAGTTTGTGAAGCTGAGTCGATCATGCATCACTATATCATGAGCAGCTGATCATGACCAGCTGATCATGAGCAGCTGATCATGACCAGCTGATCACCACCAGTACGTGACGTGGCCAGGATAAAGACGTCACCACACGCGATCACCAGACACACACACTTCCGGGCCATCCTCCCAGCAGGGTCCACCCCGGACGGTGCGTCACAATGTAACGTCTCCTCACAAAGTTCCTCACGAACGATGTATATAAACCCAGCCTTACGTGATGTGTATGTCTGAATATATATGATACTGTGTGTGTGTGTGTGTGTGTGTGTGTGTGTGTGTGTGTGTGTGTAAACAGACTTCACTTAGAATAATCAATCATTCTTATTAAACACCAACCACACTGGACATCACATACCACACACCTGGCATCCACTCACCATATCAAAGACGTACACACAAAGGCCTTACACAGTACACATGTCTTCACTACACTGACGGGCACCAGTCACGAAAATGAAAAAAGAACATCTTAGTATCCTTTACAGACAAGAGAGCCACTCCACCTTCATCCTCACCTGCCTGGCTATCCATCCTTCAGTGCAAACATAATGAAAGAAGAAATTACACCAAACAAAGCACTTGGGACAATGACCGGCAACGTGGCCACCACAAGCATTCAGCCCCAACGCAAACTGACCAGAACTACATCCAGTACGTTACTACCTCAACATACTCAGCAGCCAGTCCTCTACCGCACCACTGACGCCTTCCCAGCCCAGCCATTTCATAGCCACCACCAACCTCCACACACAGACAAAAGCCTCACTCCACCCACACCACACACTTCTGCCACCTGAGCTCACACAGATCCCCTTCCCTCCCCCAGCAAACACCACAAAACACATCCACACTGACATGACTCGACAAAAGCCGAGCAACTGTCGCCGTAATCCAGTCGTGAACTCTATTCCAGTACTGTGCAAAGACCTTTCAATACACCGCATCGACATGGTGGAGGATCTGAACTACTTGGAGCGATTGCAGTCATTGAGGCTATACTCTCTGGAGCGCAGGCGGAGGTGGATCATAATTTCACACTTGGAAACTCGTCGAAGACATGGTTCCCAACCGACACTCAGGAATCCTTCCCACCAAGTACGACAAGCATGGGAGACTCAGTTAAATATTGCCACTGAAATCAAAAAGTGCAATAAGCACAACAATAGAAAACATCACTAACATCCGTGGCCCAAGGTTGTTACAAACCATTTCCTGCAGTCAACAGAAGCAATACAGGATGCACTCTAGGGAAATTCAAGAACGGTCTGAATAAGTCATGACAAAGTGTACCACACGAGCCATAATGTGGTGGTCACTGAGACCAGTAGACCCCCAGGCATCCAACAGTTTAGTCGACCAAGTTTTGTTAAGACAACGTAAGATAAGACAAACACTCATCTGAAACTACACACCCCAGACACATCCGAATCACGCAGTCTCATCTGTGTTCTGACCTTCCCCATCTCTTTAACATGATAAACATTGATGCAACACATCACGGAACGTCCCAGGCCAAAGATGCAACTTCCACAGTGAAGACACCGAGCACCTTGGCTCGAGCCAGAGACACACACACACACACATCACCATACCTCATGACCTGTGCTCCCGATCGCTGGACGTTTCTGACTTCCTCATTGATGTGGGAGCCTTATAAAATGGTTCCTGGGGTTGCTTAAAACAGTCCTTCATTACTACAAATTCCACGCATCACAAATCACAGCACCTATCCATCTGCATATCACACACACAGGTGATAATCCAGGCACATCCAATATAACCCCCGGATATATAGACATCAATAGGTGACGTTCTTGTCACATCCACCGTCACTCCCATGCAACAAGACATCACATCCATATGTGATGTCTCAAGCTCACCCAGTACAGTTCCCATACACCCAGACGTCACATATATAAGTAAGTCGTCAGTGTTATAAAAACCTAAAAGAACGTTTCCGATACTCGTTCGCGTAGGATAATCCCAAACCATCGCGTGCACAGTGCAGGTACCGCCCTTCCTCTGTCTTCATTATATATCTTACTCTCTTACCATCCCCTCTACATCCTCTCTACATTAATCTTATCTTTACATTCTCTTCTATATTACTCCTAATTCTTGTGTTGGTCCAATTGTAATCTATCTCTGGTCTTCTATCTATGTCCATTTCTCCACCATTATATCTATCGCTCGGCCAGAGAGGATTATTAACAGTACTGCCTGCCTGGCTATCAGGAAACGGCGCAGTGAACCAGCACTTCAGTGGCTGTCAAGTGTTATTCCTCTGGCTCAGTTATCTGTCTTATACTTCTACCTCACCCACAACGTGGGCTGCTGGCGTGCAGCCCACACGTACACAATCTCTCTATCTCACACATAACTTATGACAACAAGTAACTCACACGACTCGTTCTTCACAACTCTGGACATTCCTGAGGTGAGTGCTACGCGCTAGCCCTACTGCCCTTTGGCAAAATCTCGTCGTAAGTAACTATTCCAACCTCTGTAGAGATATCTACCTTCCCCTTAGTGGGTCTGTCACTGTATCTACTTTAAGGATTCCCTTAATGGTTGTATACGTCACCCTTATTCCCCCAGTATCTCTTTATCTCAACCATCTCCCTTAGTATCTCTTCCTCTCTTCTTTCCCCCTGGGGGACCTTCACTCACCCTTCCCCCTCAGCTACATTTCTTCTCTCTCTTCCTCCTTAGCGAGTCTTCCTCACACACAACCTTTAATCACTCCTTATCCTAAACTCTTCCTTGTCATGCTCAACACCCTCGCTCTTAGTGACTCTGTACATTCCCAATTACCCCATTAAGGATCTCTCTATTAGCGATTCTTCCCCTCTCCCTTACCCTTAGTTACACACACACACACACACACACACACACACACACACATACACACACATATGCGCGTGGGGGGGAGGGGAGCGGGGCAGGTGAGAAGGCACCCACAAGTTCCTCCCTGAGGTGAACTCAACACCAGACTTCCGGTAGCCAGGGTGAAGAGAGGGAGAAGGGAGGAGAGGATGTAGAGAAGAAGAAGAAGAAGAAGAAGAAGAAGAAGAAGAAGAAGAAGAAGAAGGAGAAGAAGAGGGAGGAGGAGGAGGAGGAGGAGGAGGAGGAGGAGGAGGAGGAGAAAAAGAAGAAGGAAAGAAAGAGAGAAAGAAAGAAAGAAAGAAATAAAGAAAGAAAGAAGAAGGAGGAGGAGGGGGAGGAGGAGGAGGAGGAGGAGGAGGAGGAAAGAAGGAGGCGGAGGGGCGTCCACACAGGAAGGTGAGTCACGAGGGTGGAGTCCATGTGTGGGAGTGGGAGGAAGGGGAGGGGAAGGGAGGGAGGGAGAGTGGATGGAAGTATGGAAGGAAGGAAGGAAGGAAGGGAAATGAAAGTAGTGATGTGTGGAAGTAAGGAAGGGAGAACGAAGAAAAATGTATGGAAAGTTAAGGAAAACAATGGACGCAAGGAAATGACGAAGGAGGGAGAGTAGATGGAAAATAGGATTACAGGATGGAGGGAGAGTAGAAGGAAGAAGGGAGCACAAGAGGGAGGGACTGCAGTAGGGAAGAAGGTGTACATATTACAAAGAAGGAGCATAGTGTGCATGATCAGTAGAAGGAGGGAATAAGTGATGGAGGATGAAGAAGGAGGTAATAAGAGATGGATGATGAGTAGGAGGAAGTAAGCGATGGAAGGTGAGTAGAAGGAGGGAGTAAGACATGGAAGGTGAGTAGAAGAAAGAATGAAATTAGGAAAGATAAAAGGAATGAAGTAAACACAGAAAGATGAAAATCCGACGAAGGAATGAAAGAAAAGGAATATGAAAGAAGAAAAAGTAGACAGGAAACATCGGAAGTAACAAAATGACACAGCAAATGGTGAAATTGTTATGAAAAGAAAGAGACTAAAATAAGTAAGGCAGAAGAGAGATGAGGGAAGAGTGGGGGGAAAATGAGGGAAGAGATAGGGAAAATGAGGAAAGAGATAAGAAAAAATGGAGAAATATTCAAGACTTATCTAAATAAAGAATTAAGGAAGAGAGCGGAGAATGGAAGGGTGACCATACATGATGGAGGAGGTCCTGGAAGTTAGCAAGGAAGGCAGGCAACACCGCCACTAGAAGTTATTACGGTTGCGTGACGCGCGCTCCACCACGGCTTACACTCGCAAATCAGAATCTGGCAACGCCAGGAAGCACGCAGGGGTGAGTATTGGCCATGGTGAACACGGCTACACAGCTGCATGTCCAGCCCTGGGCGCGTGTCATACCTTGCACATAAATAGCAACGTATCGGAGCTTTTTATCACAGAGCACTTATAAGGTTCCGTTTTCTTCTCAGCTCTCAGACGGAGGGGTAACTATACCATATGTGAATTCTATGGCGTTCTGTCGCACCCGTAGTGAAATTAGGATTAAATCAGGTTATCCCTCAGTAATGATCCTTGATACTTTCTCTGTCTTCCTTCACTTTCACTCTACTGCTGAACGAACGTTACTGGAGAAAGCAACAAAAAACAAACGATAAAAAAAGAAATTCTAGACCTGACTGTCCACTATACCCCAGGTACAGCCAAAGCGTTGGCACCTCAGCAACCAGCTGATTCTATGTCTGACTTCCCTTCCACAACTAGACTGGAGGACTCTTTACCTCATATTTTTCGCAACACCTACAACCTGTCTTCCTTTAAAAGGCATCTCTCTCTCTCTCTCTCTCTCTCTCTCTCTCTCTCTCTCTCTCTCTCTCTCTCTCTCTCTCTCTCTCTCTCTTTATGTATATATATATATATATATATATATATATATATATATATATATATATATATATATATATATATATATAAACACATGAGTGTATGAGTGTGTGTATTTTACGACCATTTTTTCATGGGTTATACTCCTGGGGATAGATTTTCTCCAACTTTTACCTTAATATCTATAATCATCCGTCGTTCCCACAGGGATAGAAAATGTTAAAACAAGTCTTCAGTGATGCAAAATTGCTGGAATGCGGAACAGGAGCCAAAAAAAGAATAATTTGGACAGCGCCGCAGTGATAGCCAGGGAGGTGATAGTTTAAAACGTTTTGAATTAATTGTTTTCATGTCTTTGTGATGTCTGGCATCGCACACAGACATTCAGACACGAAAACATAAAGCACACACGTAAATCTCCTCACACATAAACGCACTAGAAAAAATCCACTCAAAAAGGAAAATCGGAAAATGAGAGAGAGAGAGAGAGAGAGAGAGAGAGAGAGAGAGAGAGAGAGAGAGAGAGAGAGAGAGAGAGAGAGACAGACAGACAGACAGACAGAGACAGACAGAGAGAGAGAGAGAGAAAGAGAGCAAAATATAGAAATAGAAAACGAGACTTCATGCATAGCTAAAACTTGTATGAACTCCTCAGCTTCCTCACCAGTATGTCTCAACCAATCCCTTCCTCCTCCTGCAACCCTCATTCCAAAGCCTTCCTCCTCCTGCAACCTCTCCCCCTCAAAACCCACATTTCATTCCCACTGCAGTGAACAGCAAATGTGAAGTCGATCACAGGGGTGGCTCGTAGCCTGCTCACCAAGGTGAGTATTATCAGTAAAGCGTGTGAAGGGGAAGACAAGAGGAATATGAGGCCAGACAAAGATGAGGGGGAGCTAATAAAGATGAGGGAGTAACTGGATGATAAGGGAAGCAGAAGATGATGAAGGGTAGTTGGGTAATAAGGGGGGATCAGGAGATGGTGAGGGGCAACTGCATAATAAGGTTAGCAGATGATGATAAGTGATAATGATAAAGAGTC
The DNA here is from genome assembly GCF_036320965.1 of Panulirus ornatus. Taxonomy (NCBI): domain Eukaryota; kingdom Metazoa; phylum Arthropoda; class Malacostraca; order Decapoda; family Palinuridae; genus Panulirus; species Panulirus ornatus. The sequence goes on along the minus strand of NC_092250.1, from coordinate 3,205,202 downwards.
TGTGTGTGTGTGTGTGTGTGTGTGTGTGTGTGTGTGTGTGTGTGTGTGTGGAGAGAGAGAGAGAGAGAGAGAGAGAGAGAGAGAGAGAGAGAGAGAGAGAGAGAGAGAGAGAGAGAGAGAGAGACTAAAAATTAATCATAACATAACTGTAGTAGAATTAGTAAAAAAAAAATTTGGTATTTGGGTTTATGTATTGCTCTATCTAGTCTTCAAGGGTTCCTGCACAGGTTACAAGTGTCAACAAAGAAAGTCTATGAAATACAAGAGACAAATGGACTCTTGAGAGAGAAAGGTATTTCGTTTTTGTTTATCTTCACAACCATTACCAATCAGCAGTAGAGTCGGTCAGCCAGCACGCTGGTATGTCAACATTGGAATCGTTTTCTTGAAGTCGAATCTAACACCGTCTTAAAACGAACAAAACCTTTGTATTTGAATAGAAATTCTTTAGTTAATCCTCTAACATCTATAACCAAGTTAAACAAAGATAGAATTTTAGCGTATGATACTAAATTCCATAAATTTGATAATTAACACAATTAGTTGCGATTACAGAATGATAAAGATTTCTCAGATTTTACGTTGCCAAATGACTGTGTTTCTTACGGATATCACAACGTTCAATCGACAGATCTTTTACTTTCCATCTTTGTTGTTATGACTGGCAGGCGGGGTTACGAAACACGTGCACGGGAGAATGTGTGCGTGTTCGTGTGTTCGTATGTGTGTGTGTGTGTGTGTGTGTGTGTGTGTGTGTGTGTGTGTGTGTGTGTGTGTGTGTGTGTGAGTGTGTGAGAAAAAAAATACCCTACCCTCAATTCGTGGTCGTCCACACCAAGCTCTCTGGAGCTGGGGTAAAGCCGCGAGGGCGTGATTGGGCGTGGGTGCAGGTGTCTGCGGCTGATAACCTGTGTGGGCGCGGGTGACACGAGGAGTCTGGGCGTGGATGGACGCAGGTGGCAGAGTAGGTGTTGTCATAGTGAGGGCGTGGGATATGGTGCGTGTGTGTGGGTATGTAGACACATGTGGGAGTGGGGGTAGCTTAAGTTGACTAGGTGAAGGCGTGGGTGTGGGCTCGGTGGGCGGGGTGAGGGCGTGTGTGTGGGCTCGGTGGGCGGGGTGAGGGCGTGGGTGTGGGCTCGGTGAGCGGCATACGACAAGGCGTGGCTCGTAATGAACTTCTCCCGCACAGTACGTGAAGGCTTGGTGGCCACACACACACACCAGCCTCCTGGTGTAGGGGCTGCGACCCAGCAATCTACAGTGCACGAGTTCGGTCCCGCCCTGGGACGTAGTTGGCTCACAGCCAACCCAGCCGTTCATCCTCCCCCTTTGGGGCTCAAGGATAAATGAATACCTGGTGTAAGTTAGTGAGTACATGTGTATGTATATATAAGTTCAAACAGGGTGAGGGGAAAGGAAAATAAAAAAAACCTTGTTTTAAAAAATGTAAACGTTCCTTTGTTGTTGGTGAAGCCGACTGCTATTGGTCAACAAGAAATATATTTTCAGTTCCGTCCAAGAACAATATATATATATATATATATATATATATATATATATATATATATATATATATATATATATATATATATATATATATATATATATATATTCGCCATTTCCCGCGGTAACGAGGCAGTTTTCTCCCGACCTCAAACGATTTCTACAAGGAGACTCAAGTATGTTGGCACAGTAGGGTCGGGCTGACGACAGATGACCTGCTCATGTGGACGCAACATCGTCCTCTTATGTCATCTTGTCAACAACGTAACGATGGAGGATCTCCAGATGTGAAACGACGAAGAGATAGGAAATATCAAGGTGACAACCGATGACAAAGGAAGTAAGTCTGAAGAATGCAAGACTGGATAAGACAGATGCTCACTTGTTTCTTGTTATTAGAATTTAATCATGTCATTCCAGATGTTAAAGACCCCCTAAACAATGTTTCAACCCCAGATTTAATTCAGCATCAGAAATAGTCCATATACTGAGACTTACAGCAAATCTATTACCATAATATAGATACCTAAACGCTTTTTCTTTTGAAATTGTAAGTTGACATAATAAAACGCTTCTAAACTTCAAGAAAACTTATAAAATAGCTCATAATGCTTCCTCTTACTGACAGATACCCAGTAAATGCCAAGCAAATAGTGACAAAAGATTATCAAAATATAATCATGTAATTACAGGCCACCTACTTATGCTTCAGTTCGAGGCTCGTACTCAGCAAGCAAAACATTCTTTCTACTGAGGTTTTCAAGCAAATCTACGACCAAAACTTGCAGGTAATAGTTCAGGATATTTGAGATTTTACTGTGTGTTCTGTGTTCTTACCAGAGTTTTCTTTCTTTACATCTCTCGCACAATTACTCTTTATGTCTCTCGAACAATCAACTTTTCATGGCGATTCGTGAACTTTAGAAATATAAGATAAATACCAAATGAAACTAAGAAACCCAGTGAGAAAAGCGAGCTGAACAGATGAAGAAATTATATCTTTCAGCGCATTTTAAAAGTCTGTTTTATTTATATATATATATATATATATATATATATATATATATATATATATATCTGGGAGATATAGATATATAGATATCTGGGAGTGGATCTGGCAGCGGATGGAACCATGGAAGCGGAAGTGGATCATAGGGTGGGGGAGGGGGCGAAAATTCTGGGGGCCTTGGAGAATGTGTGGAAGTCGAGAACATTATCTCGGAAAGCAAAAATGGGTATGTTTGAAGGAATAGTGGTTCCAACAATGTTGTATGGTTGCGAGGCGTGGGCTATGGATAGAGTTGTGCGCAGGAGGATGGATGTGCTGGAAATGAGATGTTTGAGGACAATGTGTGGTGTGAGGTGGTTTGATCGAGTGAGTAACGTAAGGGTAAGAGAGATGTGTGGAAATAAAAAGAGCGTGGTTGAGAGAGCAGAAGAGGGTGTTTTGAAGTGGTTTGGGCACATGGAGAGAATGAGTGAGGAAAGATTGACCAAGAGGATATATGTGTCGGAGGTGGAGGGAACGAGGAGAAGAGGGAGACCAAATTGGAGGTGGAAAGATGGAGTGAAAAATATTTTGTGTGATCGGGGCCTGAACATGCAGGAGGGTGAAAGGAGGGCAAGGAATAGAGTGAATTGGAGCGATGTGGTATACCGGGGTTGACGTGCTGTCAGTGGATTGAATCAAGGCATGTGAAGCGTCTGGGGTAAACCATGGAAAGCTGTGTAGGTATGTATATTTGCGTGTGTGGACGTATGTATATACATGTGTATGGGGGGGGGGGGGGTTGGGCCATTTCTTTCGTCTGTTTCCTTGCGCTACCTCGCAAACGCGGGAGACAGCGACAAAGTATAAAAAAAAAAAAAAAAAAAAAAAAAAAATATATATATACTACAAAACAGTCCAAAGCCACATATATCCATACTTCGAAAGATACATATTATACTTTCTATAAACTTATATGCACAACACAGTTCCATCTGGGCTTCCCTTTATATATACACATTAAAGACACACACGCACACACACACACACACACACACACATCAGCCCGGGAGCCCAGCTGACGACCCTGCAGGACGAACAATGACTGACCAAGATGAAGGACGACAAAAACACCGCCTAACAACAAGAAACTACAATTACTGGTGCATTACACTGTCATTCATACCCCTCCCCGTGCGGCCTCCCCCACCCCTCCCTCTTCCTCCTTCCTTCCCCCCCCCCCACCCCCGCCCCTCCCTCCCCTCCACTACCTGCTTTTCACCCCACTTCCCTCCCTCCCTCCCTCTCTCCCTCCCACCACCACATATCCGTATAACGATTTTGGTGCTCCTTTGCCCCTCCACTCCCTCCCGGTGTGACGCAGCCGCTCATGTACACCTGAGAGAAGGGTTCGGTGGAGAGAGAGAGAGAGAGAGAGAGAGAGAGAGAGAGAGAGAGAGAGAGAGAGAGAGAGAGAGAGAGAGAGAGAGAGAGAGAGAGATAGAGAGAGAGAGAGAGAGAGAGAGAGAGAGAGAGAGAGAGAGAGAGAGAGAGAGAGAGAGAATGGCAGGAAGGATGGGGTGATAAAGAGAGAAGAGGGAAGGTTGGGGGGAGAGGAATGAAGAAAGGCAGTGTGGAGACGAGGTAAATGGGAGGTGACACAGCTGAGGAATGGATCATACACAGCGAGGGGGAGGAGGCTGGTCAGAGCAGCACACCGGACAGTGTAGAGAGGAGGGAGAGTAATACACACACACAGACGCCGACTTAGAGAAAGAGAAGAGGAAGTTCAGATAAAGAAAAGAGTTAAATAATGAGAATAGAAATGGCGTGAGTGGTAAAGTAAATCTTTTTGCTCTCGCCCCGAGCGAGTGAGTGAGCGCGTGGGTGAGGGAGCCATCTTGGCGAAATGAGGCATTTCCTTGACGTGTGAAATCGTCCACCATGAACATTTGGCGGGTCACTGTTGGCGTCAGTGCTGAGGTGACAGCAGGTGTGTCCGGTGAGGAAGCGCCTCCAGTGAACTATATGAGAACTTCATGAAAGTTATGAGGGAAAACTGATCTTCTTCACTGAACAATAACAAGTAAAATGTTCTCTCGGTGACAGATTGATAGTGTTCTTATGATGTTCATCGTGAGAACACATGATTTGAACAGGCCTTTGTTCTGTGATAAGTTCAAGTGAACTCATGAAGTTGTAAGTCTAACATGAGAATTATATGAGGATGTAAGAGAGTAAAGTTAGAGAGCTGAGTATCTTGTATGTGTGTTGTGAGAATGAGAATTACATGAGGTTGTGAGGTTGTATATTTTGACAAACGTAGAAACGTAGTAAGCAAATAACAAGAAATAGATACAGTTTTAATGAGGTTTTTCAAGTGTGAGGATAAGGCATTATGAGGCTCTTGAAAAATATATTCAACGAGAGCTCCTCATAACCTAGGAAGTTGTTATAGTAATCTCATATCACGAATCCTAACGACAATGTGAGTCACTTGTGCAAGCTTTATGAGGCATTAATGAGGAAACTGTGATGTCGGACAATACTATACAACACTTTACCCTCACCCAAACAGTCTCCAAACAGAATGCTCAGCAAAATATCAAATATAAAACCTCAAAGTTATAAATTCCAGGCAATCTATGTAATATTAGAGAAATCTTTCATAAAAGATCCGGAAAGTAAATCAAATTTCACGGCAGAAGTTATGAAAGCAAATACATTAATGACTGGATTAAGTATAGCAAAAAACGTTACAACAGAATCACAACTGAGGAAGACGTCCAAGTCAGAGTGGACGAAGAAAGGCGAGTCAAATTAAAATAGTTTACCGTCACTAGCTGGCCATAGCGTCACTGGCTTGTCGTAGCCGTCACTAGCTGGTTACAGCAGTCACTAGCTGGTCATAACCGTCACTGTCTGGTCATAGCGTCACTGGCTGGTCATAGTATTACATGGCAAGAAGGCGTCACGCTCGAGTGTGCCACACAAGTCTACTCCTTCCGTCCATCACACGTCATTCCGTCCTCAATCCACCACTCACCGCCACTCGCTCAGCGTGCCTTAAACTCCCCCAAAAGCCACTCATTCACCCCACCCGTTCCTTCTGTCCCCTCCCTCCTACAACCCACTCATCTCACGCTTTTCTCTTCTCCCATCCACCTTTTCCTTATCAATCTTCATCTCTACCAGGAGCAAGGCTCACCCGCTTTCAGTTCAACCCCAATCAACCCCCCACCCCATGTCGTCACCCCATTCCATCTCCCCATTCTCAACCTCTCCCTCTCTAGCCTCCGTTACCCCGCCACCGTTCCGCTTCCCTCCACTTGTCTCGGTGGCAGGAAAGAAATGCACGTCCCTCAGTAGGGGAAAACTACCACAAGTACCTCAAAGGAAAATTAGGAGAGCTACCCTTTCAATGAGGAAATAGAAAACGATATCATCTCAGGCCTTGCGTGGCTCTGGGTTGACGGTATCTCGAAATCTTTCTCATACTTCCAGTATTCTCATCACATCTCTCACCGGGATGCTCAGCCACGTCTCCAGCCACATAGTGCACTATTGAGACACTTTCTTCCTCCCTGTCACTTCCATTAACTTTTTAAAACGTGACGGGGTTTTCACAAGAGTGTTAACCTGACGCAAGCCTTGCAACGTGATCTACAGTGAACCAACACGGTGCAAATACCAGGACCGTAGCTTGGATACAGCCAGTTACAACAGCCTTGTGACCTACAGTTACTAACTGGTCCGTTGCTGACGGCCTCTGGCACGTGCCTCAGGTCTTGATGATTATATTGACTATGTCTTTAAACGTAAGTCCATCACCACACTCACACAAACACTCACTCACACCACCACCACCACCACCACGGTTAAGAAATCCATTTGTCTGAACCTTTGAGTCTCTCTCTCTCTCTCTCTCTCTCTCTCTCTCTCTCTCTCTCTCTCTCTCTGGCGGAACAAGGCGGGACAAAGAAGGATCCGGTGCCGTGAGCGGGATCGGGGACCGTCCGCGCACACCTGCCTTGCCTTCTGAACCTTTTAATGTCATTACCTTCGACCGTCAACCGTGACCTGTGGCGCTCGGGTCCTCCTCCACCCTCTGAGTCACTCCGTCTCTCGTGTACTGAACATGAGACATCTACAACTGCTTCTCTCTACCTCACAACACCTCCCAGAGAGTTACAACTCAGTTGAATCTTTTCAAATCTTAGATGATTGTATGGGCGAATAATGTTATTGACAGCAACAGTAGCAAACCAGAGATGAAGCGTATTTACATATGCTACTTTCATCATCATCTCAGGTGCTATTTATGTGACGGCATCAGAATACTACTTGCGGAGTAGCTACATCTGCTACTTGTGATAAGAGTTGTAAATTTCCTCCTCCTCCTCCTCCTCTTCTTCCCCCCTCCCTCCTCCTCCTCCTCCTTCCCACGTCTGTGTCTGCACCCCACCTCACCTGCCAGTCCTCAATCACGTAAGCTGTTGACGTATACAGATCTTCAGTCTACACAACAACATAGTCAGATTGATCAAAAACTCTCAGAAGAAACTTGTAATTTTCTCATGTCCCCCGAGAGTAATGTGAGATGTCTTCCACATCAGATAACTGATGTCTCTTAAACATTCCTCAGCAATTTCATCCATGAGTGATCAATGGAAAAGAAAAGAAATTAAACTTGCTCGAAAAAACGCCAGAATCATGAAGGGTGTCACAGGGAGAGGTCGAGAGGATCTGTCTCCCAGTCTTATCATTTTCCATCACAAAACGTTATAAAGTCGACTGAAATATAGCTGAAATGTTAGTAATATAAATTTCTGACGATCTCAAACCAGAAACATGAATGTCATACTTGCAAACCTAACGTATCCAAGAGGAAGTGACGAGTCAATGTTACATCCACAAATGATGTTGTTAAAACGAAGCTCAGCTTTGGCCTACACGAACGATTGGCAATGCTTTTAGGAAATGTCTTCACCACAATGTCATTCAAAACTATTCTTTCAGGCGAGAAACCAGCTGATGCTGTAACGTGACTTCAAAACGAGATACTGTACCTCTGCCTTCATACAGACACTCCAAGACCTCCAAACGACACCACTCGCTCGTATGTGTAAATCCAAACCGCTTCGCGGGAACTACACGACCATCAAATGAGGCAGGTAAAATATGTGTTTCTATGTAGTATTCCATCTTGTGGTACATGTGATACAACACCCTACACCAATTGTCTATAATTCTTGTTAATTTCACGTCACACTTTAATTCCATGGAAGGTCACCAGTTGGTGGGGTTTTCTTCTTCTTTTATTTCTACGTACTTCAGGAAACAAGATATTGTCGATGAGTTTACGATACCTGCACGAGCCTGCGATACATGACAACAGGTTATTGTACGTCTAAAATCTAGATACAGAGACATTGAAATGAAAAAAAAAATAATCTAATCTTGTTTCCTCTGGCTCGATAGGAACTGTTTGGAACACTATTCAGACTGGAGTAACAAAGCCACGATTACAAGCTATTAACTTAACACATATTACCATATGTTAATATATTCTAACATTTACCGTATGGTCATGACATGGCGTGGTATCCTTCGTGATGGCACAGATGCTGGTGGTAATTATCACCTAATTACCCGAGAGTAATCAGAGTTAATGAAGGAGAAGATGGGATCAACAGATGGTCTGCCCACAACCAAGGCCCTTTGGATACTGGTTAGTCGTACACCAGCTGTGGTGTACACCAGCGGTGGCGTAGTGGCTCATTCAACCACGGGAATACTGGATAGGTGAACTTGTAGGAGGGAAGACCACTGGGTGAGGCTATAGTGTAGGGGATACAGTACTGGATGGGTACCTACAGGGAAGAAAAGATTATTGGATGGGTCGCTTTATACAGGAGAGGATACTGTCAGATGGGTGGCTTTATACAGGAGGGGGAGACTAGTGAGAGTACCTTTACATAGAAGGGGGAGACTAGTGAGAGGACCTCTATATGGAAGGGGAGATTATTGTGAGTATATTGATACGTGAAGGGTGCAAGGATGAGGGGGGAACCTTCACACAAGACGGGTGGAAACGGGTAGCTGGATTGTCGTGAAAGTTGGGAGGTAAAGTTGTCCAGACGAGGCTCTGGGTAAGGGGGAGATGGGGAGGATCTGGTGGGGAGGAAATAAAGACTTGACGTCAGAGGAAACCAGAGGGACAGAGACATGTTGTGAATATAGTAAACAGAATAGGTGATCTTTGATTTAACTTTAATAAAGATGGCAAAGGAAACTCGAAAAAAATAAAATCTTGCCTAAAAGTAAAAAGAAAGAAATAAAGAAAAGATTGAAATTTAGAAACAAAGATAAAGAATGAGATAAAGAGTGAAAATGTGAAAGTGGGAGTTGTTCACTCATCAGATGAAAACGGGAAATGGCGAGCAAATGGACGAAAACGGCGAATGAAGAATGGTTGAAAAGGGGAAAGAGACAGATGAACGAAAATGGAAAGAAACAGATGAACGAAAATGGAAAGATGAGCAGAACGATAGACGAAACCGTAAAAAGGCAGGTGAACGAAAACGGCAAGTTGCAGGCGAGAACGAAAATGGAAAGTGTAAGACAGAGAACGAAAACGGAAAGCTGTAAATGAAGGAAAACGGAGGTGGCCAGATGCGAGTGAAAATGGGCTGCGTGTACAATAATTTGCGCTTTACCTGACCAGGTTGTGTCCAGCTGGGGACCCTGCTGTGTGGAGGTGGAATTACCCCCCCAAACCCCCACACCACTCAACCCCATCCCCACCACATCGCACCCCATCCCCCACCCCAACCCCTTCAAGCCCTTCCATCTAACCCAACACTTGAAACTCAAGTATGAAGACTCACTCAAATTTCCAACACTGGGACCTCCTGGATCCCAACACTGGGACCTACTTGAACTGGTAGGCAGGCAAGTAGCCCTCTGGGTAAGTAGCCCTCTGGGTAAGTATCCCTCTAGGTAAGTAACCCTCTGGGTAAGTAACCCTCTGGGTAAGTAAGCGAGAGATGAAGGACATTTCCCGCGGGTCACATCGCTCCTCCTCTACCACACACATGCCGCTGTTTCTTCAACTCCCACTCCCGCGTGCCCAGCCCGCGCGCCCACTCCCGCGTGCCCAGCCCACACACCCACTCCCACGTGCCCAGCCCGCACACCCACTCCCACGTACCTAGCCCACACGCCCACATACCATCATACCCACATTTACACTTATACACACCATACACTGATACACTTACACCCACGACCTAACGCACACCCACATCCACACTTACTGGACCAAAATTCAAGACCCGCCACGCCCACGGTCCGCCACGCCCATGGTCCACCACGCCCACGATTAGCCACGCCCATAATCCGCCACGACCACAGTCAGCCACGCCCATGCTCCACCACGCCTATGGTCCGCCACACCCACGTTTCACCACGCCCACGCCCACACTTCACGCTTGACCACGCCCGCAAGAAACGTTCAGGCGAAACATCAAATAACCAAGTAGCGGAACTTCCCAAGTTCCTGCACGTCAGAGCCCAGCAAACATGACGTTCCTTAAATATTCCGTAAACCACAGTTCTCCGGAACAGCCAAGGTATCTTGTAAGTAACACACTATGTAAGTAACACAGGTAATGCTACTGGTCCGTAAGCAATACTCATAAGGAAGGCTGCTCCCCCCCCCCCCCCGGAACACCACTGCTCCTTAAGTAACTTGATGTAGTCGACGTTACTTAAACTCTCCTCGTTGGAGAAGATCCAGTTATGATCAGAATGCGTCAGCCCCGTCCAGGACCACGTGACCAGCCCACAGAGAAGCCAGGAATAACAGCAGCATGGAACAGCCTGCTTCATCAAGCCTTGACCACAGCAGAGGGTTGGCTGGTGAGGGAGGAGGCTGCAGGGGTCGAGACAAGCCCCTGTCACCCTCATAAGGTATAGGACGCGTCGGGAACACAGAACCTTCACCCAACACAGCTCCATGTAAAGGTTAGCTAGGGTGACTCTCTCTCTCTCTCTCTCTCTCTCTCTCTCTCTCTCTCTCTCTCTCTCTCTCTCTCTCTCTCTCTCTCTCTCTCTCCCGCGGCCGGATACGAGCACAAAAGGGCGTTTTGCTTGACCTCACACGCCCAAGGTGTATACACCCTCCCATGTACGACCAACAAGTGGGCGTGGCGGTAGTGAGCGTGGTGGCGGTGGGCGTGGTCGTGGGCGTGGTACTGAACCTCACTTCGCGCCATATGGGAAGCCTCACACTGCCCATGTACGGTCATAGGTCGAGGCTTGCCTGCCTCCACTGTTATCATACATATAAACATATATATATATATATATATATATATATATATATATATATATATATATATATATATATATATATATATATACCTTATGGTCCGTGTGTGTGGGTGGCTGGGTGGGTGGGGTTCTGTGCCGTGAAAAGTGTGTTGGTCTGTGGTCACACCACGCGCGAGACCTCATGCATCTCTGATGACGTAATGATGATGATGATGATGATGATGATGATGATGGTGATGATGATAGTGATGATGATGACGACACGAGCTGTGATGAGTCATACTCATCACAACCCATGTTTGAGGCGATGATTCACAGTGTAAGTTTCTTGGCTCTATGTACATCGCCGGCTGTAGCTCAGGGATACAAAGAAATACAGACGAATACAGAAGGAACGCGAGCAGCAATAGACCATTGGGATCACTCAAGGTTGTTGGAGATAGTGGAGGAGATAAGAAACGACTGTTGGTGATAGTGGAAGAGATAAGAAACATACAGATTAATATGGTATGAGTAAGAAAACAAAGAGGTCAAATACGAAGATAAAAATTGCCAACTTTGTATGTGTACTTTGGTAGATGCAAAGGATATCAGTCATGTACCTAAAGCAAAGTATTTGTTAATCTGTTCCTCAAACCTGTCTATGGCGCAGCTATCAACTGCTCTAACTGGCAAGTCATACCATGGGTTAATTTCTAATTGTTAAGTCATTCCTTACCTCAAAAAACCTCTCGAGGGAAAAGCAATTCGCCTCATTCGAGGTAAAACGTTTCCCTAACGAGTTTGCATCCATAACCCTTATAGGTCAGGTCAAAGGTCAGGCCAATTATGAGTTATTCCATATACCTGTACACTACTGGCCACTGTAGACCCCGCCAAAATAATACTATGAGTATCAATAAAAGACTATAACACTGAGTGGGGAAAACTGTGGAGTACATAACATTGTGATGATCAGTAAGGAAAATATCAATTTGACCCACGATCTGGGGATATAAAGATATACCCAACATACGAACATACATATACACGAACATATACATGGACCACACGCATACATACATACATAGATGTATGAGGACATAAACAAACACATGCATACATACATAGATACAGGAGGACATACACAAACACATGCATACATACATGAGGACATAAACAAACACATGCATACATACATAGATGTATGAGGACATAAACAAACACATGCATACATACATAGATGTATGAGGACATAAACAAACACATGCATACATACATAGATGTATGAGGACATAAACAAACACATGCATACATACATAGATGTATGAGGACATAAACAAACACATGCATACATACATAGATGTATGAGGACATAAACAAACACATGCATACATACATAGATGTATGAGGACATAAACAAACACATGCATACATACATAGATGTATGAGGACATAAACAAACACATGCATACATACATAGATGTATGAGGACATAAACAAACACATGCATACATACATAGATGTATGAGGACATAAACAAACACATGCATACATACATAGATGTATGAGGACATAAACAAACACATGCATACATACATAGATGTATGAGGACATAAACAAACACATGCATACATACATAGATGTATGAGGACATAAACAAACACATGCATACATACATAGATGTATGAGGACATAAACAAACACATGCATACATACATAGATGTATGAGGACATAAACAAACACATGCATACATACATAGATGTATGAGGACATAAACAAACACATGCATACATACATAGATGTATGAGGACATAAACAAACACATGCATACATACATAGATGTATGAGGACATAAACAAACACATGCATACATACATAGATGTATGAGGACATAAACAAACACATGCATACATACATAGATGTATGAGGACATAAACAAACACATGCATACATACATAGATGTATGAGGACATAAACAAACACATGCATACATACATAGATGTATGAGGACATAAACAAACACATGCATACATACATAGATGTATGAGGACATAAACAAACACATGCATACATACATAGATGTATGAGGACATAAACAAACACATGCATACATACATAGATGTATGAGGACATAAACAAACACATGCATACATACATAGATGTATGAGGACATAAACAAACACATGCATACATACATAGATGTATGAGGACATAAACAAACACATGCATACATACATAGATGTATGAGGACATAAACAAACACATGCATACATACATAGATGTATGAGGACATAAACAAACACATGCATACATACATAGATGTATGAGGACATAAACAAACACATGCATACATACATAGATGTATGAGGACATAAACAAACACATGCATACATACATAGATGTATGAGGACATAAACAAACACATGCATACATACATAGATGTATGAGGACATAAACAAACACATGCATACATACATAGATGTATGAGGACATAAACAAACACATGCATACATACATAGATGTATGAGGACATAAACAAACACATGCATACATACATAGATGTATGAGGACATAAACAAACACATGCATACATACATAGATGTATGAGGACATAAACAAACACATGCATACATACATAGATGTATGAGGACATAAACAAACACATGCATACATACATAGATGTATGAGGACATAAACAAACACATGCATACATACATAGATGTATGAGGACATAAACAAACACATGCATACATACATAGATGTATGAGGACATAAACAAACACATGCATACATACATAGATGTATGAGGACATAAACAAACACATGCATACATACATAGATGTATGAGGACATAAACAAACACATGCATACATACATAGATGTATGAGGACATAAACAAACACATGCATACATACATAGATGTATGAGGACATAAACAAACACATGCATACATACATAGATGTATGAGGACATAAACAAACACATGCATACATACATAGATGTATGAGGACATAAACAAACACATGCATACATACATAGATGTATGAGGACATAAACAAACACATGCATACATACATAGATGTATGAGGACATAAACAAACACATGCATACATACATAGATGTATGAGGACATAAACAAACACATGCATACATACATAGATGTATGAGGACATAAACAAACACATGCATACATACATAGATGTATGAGGACATAAACAAACACATGCATACATACATAGATGTATGAGGACATAAACAAACACATGCATACATACATAGATGTATGAGGACATAAACAAACACATGCATACATACATAGATGTATGAGGACATAAACAAACACATGCATACATACATAGATGTATGAGGACATAAACAAACACATGCATACATACATAGATGTATGAGGACATAAACAAACACATGCATACATACATAGATGTATGAGGACATAAACAAACACATGCATACATACATAGATGTATGAGGACATAAACAAACACATGCATACATACATAGATGTATGAGGACATAAACAAACACATGCATACATACATAGATGTATGAGGACATAAACAGAAACATTTCCTCTTCACTACAGATCATAACAGCAAACAACCCTCCGGTGTGTGACCACTCACACCCTCAAAACCCTCGATAATGACCATAATTGACAGTCAGGTCATTAGCCTTTAATCCAGGCCAAGGAGGCTAACTATGCGAATGCTACGAAGGTGAATGATGATGTCTTCATCAACTCATCACTACCATCATGGCTCAAGGAATTATAAAAAAAAGGTTTTCATTCACAATTAAATACTTCACAAGGAAGAAGGAATGAATATGTACAACGTATGAGACACAATATAAGAGATTACAATAAAATACCTAAGAGATATCGGGCTAGTAGTTTCAGAGTGAGATATCTCTTACCTCCCTTTATGAGATCAAGGGTTTACGCTTATTGTCTAACCATACGCTCAGCGTCTTACACAGCGCTCAAAGCCTGACTCTGCGTTCATTGTTATGCTCTACGCTCGTCCATTTCCAACTGGCAGTCTCGTATGATTATATACAAAGCATGTTAAACCGGGATCCGGCGTAGCTATCAGCTTGACTCATTACACGAGGACGTCTGCCATACTCAGTCTCCCGTATCTGTGGCAGACCTCATAATCTCGTGGTACTGAGTGTGGCACATCTCCAACCCGCCCCTCGTACTGGCGCTGGGCATGATACAGACATGATGGTGTTGTGGGTCTAATTGGTCCATCCAAATGTATCTATTATCATTATAATTATAATTATCACTGTTATCCTCTTTATCGTATTCAGTGTCATTATCATCATTAGCACCATTACAATCGTAAGCACCAAACATATTATCACCTAGTGATTATTGGCCCTTCGTACCTCGCTTTTTCTCTAGTGTGTGACGTGTGTCTGGGCATGACACTGGCTGGCCTGGTGTATCAGTGCCCAGGAGCGGGTCAGGTTCAGCCCACGTTCATACATGTGTCTTTGCTGGTACTGTATCGTGTATCTCCTGCAAGCTATTAAATGCTTCGTACAACTCGACTCGTGATTCTGTCGTCAGGTTTATGTCCTGCTGGAGTGGACGTAATGACATAGCGTCGTGAGAGGCCGAGGAAACGAAGAAGATATAATTATTGATGATTTCTGTGAGAGCAGAAGACACAGGCTCCTGATAAAAGTATGTCATCTATTGTATTTCTGGCGACGTTTGGAAGTTACAGGGAAGATATTTGGCAAGTAGTGTAACACGATAACCTCTCTCTCTCTCTCTCTCTCTCTCTCTCTCTCTCTCTCTCTCTCTCTCTCTCTCTCTCTCTCTCTCTCTCAGCAAGAGAGAGAATATCTCAGGCAGTATCAGGTGTGGCAGCCATGAGCCAAGGTTCCGGAGGGTTGGGATGCGAGAGGCATCTCTACGCGGACCAGCTGGGTTTGTTTACATGATCAGCTGACTCGATAGGAGGAGGAGGAGGAGGAGGAGGAGGATGGATCAGGGATGCTCTTGTGTGTCTGTCTTCACTGTTCTGCCACAAGGAACAACTCTCAGTAGTTCTAGTCCGGGTCCAGGGGTCCAGAACAACAGTATCTGTTCATCATCATAAGTTGCAGCACATACTGATAATATGATCAAAATTATGTAAATGATTTGTTAAAGTTGATATTGTTTTTTCGTCCTTGAATAAGATGTATAACCTTTTTCATCTTTCATTAAGTCAGGTTATCCGTAAGGGTCAATATATATTATGGAAATGACAAAAAAGAATCCAATGCTATTTGACTACTTGCAAGATTTGACGTTCTTATGCAAATGACCCGTCGCCTGGCTCAAGATGGCGAGTCGATTCTACCTCCAGATACGTCAGGTCCAGGGATTTAAAGCTTACATGTAGGTGACTCGATCCTTTTAAGTCTCCAGGTTTGATTCCAGTAGTACTAACGTATGAGCCACTTACTTAAGTTTTGATTTATATGATCATGATCTCAGGTCGAATCGCACATCCAGGTCTTCTTGGCCTTAGCATTTGAACGATTCGATCCTCCACTACCACACAGGTGCTTCCTCCTGAATCCTTCACATGTACAGCAGGACAACACAGCATCTGAGAGACAGATGACTCCTTCATCTTAATTCTGACATATGAAGGATCAGATCCTCTTGCAGTTTACATTAGAACTCAACCCTCCAAACATGTAATTGATCCTTCACCACCTTATTCATAATTTACTCGATCCTTTTACTTGAAGTATATGGACGATACAATGCCACGAATACAGTCCCTTAACTCTGTTCATGAGGACGATTCGCTTCCACCACATCCTCTTCCTGCAAGACGATTCGATCTTATAAATCATTTTGTTTCCTTGATTCCAACCCGTGAGTCTATAATGCCATCACACACCCTCTTTCTTCTCACGTCGAACTTGTCCTGTATTTTCCTGATATAATTTTCCCAGTCAACAGTGAAGGCAAGATATTAACATAAACAAATATGAATCTTCAATATTGTGGTTTTATATGTGACTAACGTGAGTTAATGTAGTCACAACACAGA
Organism: Panulirus ornatus; assembly: GCF_036320965.1. NCBI lineage: Eukaryota > Metazoa > Arthropoda > Malacostraca > Decapoda > Palinuridae > Panulirus > Panulirus ornatus. The sequence goes on along the minus strand of NC_092250.1, from coordinate 3,188,302 downwards.
CTACCATAATATTACGACATATTACGAGAATAGGTAGAAAACACGACTGTGTTCAGGGGTTACCGACCTGTCTACTGTTACTGCTGCAGGGATTATTTGGCCTTATATATGGTGATGGATTACACACACACACACACACACACACACACACACACACTACCTTATGCAAGGTATGTGTCTGTATGTTGATGGGTTCTGACGTGCGTGCGTGTCTATAGTACTAACACACAACATTAGACCCCCCTTCCCCTCGTGTGACACATGGTAACACAGTGTAACACCGTCACCAACCATGTAAGAGTATGGTAACGCTGCCTACGATTGCGGGTCAAGAATTTCCTCACTCGGTAACAATGCCTGGTAACACTTGACCAGTACCTAGTAACACTCGACCAGATCGTCAACCCTGGTAACACTCGACCAGGTCGACATCCCGGGTAACACTCGACCAGATCATCAACCCTGGTAACACTCGACCAGGTCATCAACCCTGGTAACACTCGACCAGGTCGTCAACCCTGGTAATACTCGACCAGGTCGTCAACCCTGGTAACACTCGACCAGGTCGTCATCCCTGGTAACACTCGACCAGATCGTCAACCCTGGTAATACTCGACCAGGTCATCAACCCTGGTAACACTCGACTAGGTCGTCATCCCTGGTAACACTCGACCAGATCGTCAACCCTGGTAACACTCGACCAGGTCGTCAACCCTGGTAACACTCGACCAGGTCATCAACCCTGGTAACACTCGACCAGGTCGTCAACCCTGGTAACACTCGACCAGGTCGACATCCCTGGTAACACTCGACCAGGTCGTCAACCCTGGTAACACTCGACCAGGTCGACATTTAAGGTTACAGGATGATGGAAATATGTACTATGCACTGTGGGAGGTTCGAAGTCCATATTTCACACGGGAAGGGATTCGAAGCCTGGCACCACAGAACAGGTTCGAGATTAGTAACACTAGAAGCGTCTGACTCCTGTTTCTAGGGAAGGGGGGGGGGGTGTGAGCTATCCCCAGTAGGGGGGGGGGGGTGAGGAGTCGACTCTACCACAGTAGGTGAAGGTGTAGGGTGGGTGGGGGAGGGGGAGAGAGCGTCGACCATACCTTGGGAGAGGAAGGTCGACTATATTACTCGTAAGGAGGAGGGGGAGGTCGACTACACCTCCAGCGGGTCGTGAAGAAGGTAACCGCTCACTGACGGACAGAACGACCCTTGACCACGACGGTACGACGCTTGACCACGACGATACGACCCTTGACCACGACGGTATGCGACCCTTGACCACGATGGTACGACCCTTGACCACGACGGTATACGACCATTCACCACGAGGGTACGACCCTTGACCACGACGGTATGACCCTGGAGCACGACGGTACGACCCTTCACCACGACGGTACGACCCTTGCGAATGATGACCTGACATTTAACCTGAGCCTTAAGATCAGGTCAAGAAACAAGGCTATCATACCCAAGGGTCATACCGTTGTGTACAAAGGGGTTGAATAAGAGAGTTTACCTCCTCCCACAGCTCGTGATCTGCAGTTTACCTCCTCCAGGACGCTCCCACAGCTCATGATCTGCAGTTTACCTCCTCCAGGACGCTCTCACAGCTCATGATCTGCAGTCTACCTCCTCCAGGACGCTCCCACAGCTCGTGATCTGCAGTTTACCTCCTCCAGGACGCTCCCACAGCTCATGATCTGCAGTCTACCTCCTCCAGGACGCTCCCACAGCTCGTGATCTGAAGTTTACCTCCTCCAGGACGTTCCCACAGCTCATGATCTGCAGTTTACCTCCACCAGGACGCTCCCACAGCTCGTGATCTGCAGTTTACCTCCTCCAGGACGCTCCCACAGCTCGTGATCTGCAGTTTACCTCCTCCAGGACGCTCCCACAGCTCGTGATCTGCAGTTTACCTCCTCCAGGACGCTCCCACAGCTCGTGATCTGCAGTTTACCTCCTCCAGGACGCTCCCACAGCTCGTGATCTGCAGTTTACCTCCTCCAGGACGCTCCCACAGCTCGTGAGCTGTGGTAAAATTGCACGAATTTTTCACTTCAGGAGAGAATTGTGGTATACGCCCCTGTCGTCCTACCAGAACAAAGGGATCAACCTTACTGCCATATGCGAGACAGGGAATTTGGTTCTTTATTACCTACTACATAAGAAACTTTATCCTGAACGGATGTTAGCTGAGGTAGACGATAGTATAGCTTTTTTGCGCTTTTGAGAAACAAATTTAGTTTGATTAGAATAATCCACGAAAAACTTAAAATTCAGCACACTATCTTCAGTCCTTGGTTAATGTATTACCTTTTGAAATTTAAAGTGATGCTACATGTGTGTGTGTGTGTGTGTGTGTGTGTGTGTGTGTGTGTGTGTGTGTGTGTGTGTGTGTGTGTGTGTGTGTGTGTTACCACTTATTTGTACATATAGAAAGGGATTTCTACACTAATATGGTCTTCTGATACAGATAATCAAGATATAATAACGTATTCCAAGGAGGAAGTAAGAGAGAACATCTTTGAGGTAATAATATCAAAGAAGTGCCTCGTTCACTGTGAACCAGACACCGAAGCAGACGACTGGAGCCCCACCACTGTGAACCCTGATAGATCCCTAAGATGGCAGCTGCTGGTGTGAACCAACCATCTGTGGTCACCTCCAAGTCCCTTACAATAATCCCATTGATGCCCTCCCTCACCAGAGATCCGTGACCATCGTACACAACAAGGAACATTGTTTAATACCTGCATTTCCTACCTTCCCTCCCACTTTCCGTTGAATCATTAAGTTTCTTTAGCCATCCTTCTGACATTCTTCGCCTCCTGCACATCCTGGTCTGCCTAAAATGCCCTCAACCACCATCTGTAGACCTCTTCACCACCAAGGGGCGAACTAAGTCATGTAATGATAAACTGTATAGCATCATCGACTGTTTACCTTAACGCCAGATGAATGATAACGTACCCTGACAAGTGTACCATAACTCCAGATGTATGATAACATACCCTGAGAAGTGTAACTTAATACCAAATGAATGACATGCCATGACAAGGGCATCAACCTCATATGGATGATTACAATACTCTGACTAGTGCAGCTTAACTCAACATAAATGATAACATACCATAATATCATTGCATATCTTAACGCCAGTTGTATGATAACATACTATGACCAATGTATCTTAACGCTAGATGTATGATAATACCCTGACAGGTGTAGCTTAACGTCAGATGTATAATAACATACTATGACAAGAGATATCACACAGATGTCACAGGTTCACATTACTGTCAGTTCTCTGTCGATGAGAATTAATCATTTAGAAACCATAATCCGATTAATTCACATGATTAAGTGCCTCATCAGTTCACTCAGGATCGTTAGAGTCATTAAAGTGAAAATTGGAAAGTATTTACAGTGACCCAGAAGTAATAATCACATCTATGGCTCAGAGTCACTGTTTACGGAGGTGTCTTTCTTATTCTCAAGCTGAAGACCTCATGTGAGGCCACATTCTGAAATCCAAGGGTCATTTTAAGGTCAAGGGGTCAGTCTCAGGCCAAGGGGCCATTCTAAGGGCAATATTTCAAGGTCAAATGGTTATTACCTATTACTATTCAATTTGTAATTAAAAGACGTTCATTCCACTGTATCAAACAGTCTCTTAATCTAATTATTTCAAGAGGTCGGATTCTACTGGTCATCTCACATGAAGGTACGACTCTTGAACACAGGGGTACGACCACTGAGTACAGTGGCCTCTCTTAAGACTTGAATGTTCATAGAAATGAATCGAGTTCAAGGGTTGTACCGTCGTGTTTAAGGGTCGTACCGTCGTGTTCAAGGGTTGTAATGTCGTGTTCAAGGGTCGTACCGTCGTGTTCAAGGGTCGCACCGTCGTGTGTAAGGGTCGCATCGTCGTGTTCAAGGGCCGCACCGTCGTGTTCAAGGGTCGCACCGTCGTGTACAAGGGTCGTACCGTCGTGTTCAAGCGTCGTACCGTCTTCCTTAAGGGTCGTCATGTCGTGTTTCACATTTTCAAATAACTTTATTCAAGGAGAAACATCATGCTCAACTAACTTCAACTTTCGAAACATTTTAACCTCGTTCACCGCCAGAGAGAAATTATATGGAGCCACGTCATCTCCAGACACCTGGCAACTACTGGGCCACTTACCTCCATTTCAACACTGAAGTCGAGAAATAATGATCAAGGATTACGATGGTCGTGAAGGCGAGAAACTTGATAATGTGTCTGATGCACTTAGCGAAAGTGGCACCAAATTTAGAAGTAGATGTAGAAGAAGAAGAAGAAGAAGAAGAAGAAGAAGAAGAAGAAGAAGAAGAAGAAGAGGAAGAGAAGAAGAAGAAGAAGAAGAAGAAGAAGAAGAAGAAGAGGAAGATGAAGTAACGCTTGACGAGGAGGTTGAAGGCTAGAGGCGTGAGGTGCATCCCTGCAGGAAAAGTAGTTCTGGAATTACATAACGAGTGAAAAGTGTCACAAGAAAGTGAGGAGGTAAAACAACCTCCGCTGTGAGGAAACTGTCGTAGTGAAATCAGTAAGGTCGTCCCTCTGGGAGACTCCCACAGGTGACTCGCTCTTGATAAGACGTTGTCACGACGATGATGATGGCGGGAAAAAACAAACGCACCTTCGTGTAGGGAAGTGAGGTGGCGGGAACCACGGCCCAACACTTGAGCAACACCGATAAACACCAGCTCAAAGCCACAGGTAGGATGTGTTTATCTTTTTGTCAGTCTACGTCGAAGACGTGTACTGATAACAAAGAGTGGTACGAGAAACGGTAGGGATCGAACAGTGATGGTATGATGGAAATTCCAGGTTCTCCTCTGATGTATCTGCGGATCGCTAGGCCTGGAACACTTCCAGGTTCTCCTCTGATGTGTCTATGGGCCGCCAGGCCTAGAACACTTCCAGGTCCTCCTCTGCGGGCCGCCACGTCACATCACTAGCTGCATCGGGTAGAACTCTTCTCAGAAAGTCTTGGTCTTATAAAAAGATTTACTCATCTTCAAATCTTGTAAATGTTTCACCTTCTTTCATTTTTCCAGATGACACAACCTTCACGCTCCAGAAGCTGGAAATTAAGCATCGAGTCAGGTTTCTGTCATGACACACACAAGGACCATCACTAACGACACCATCAAGCGACGACACTCGACCACTGAGACACGAGTGTATCATTCTTACATCCACCAACATCTCACCTCCTGGTGTCGGCAGCTGGCGTCCATACCAGGTCGTGGCTTCACACAACCTACATTCCTTAACATCGTCTCAGATATTACCCTCACATAAGAGGTCTCTTATCAGAGGCATTACTGGTTCCTAGTGTAGCTGCTGATAACGTTATCGGATTTATCATGTGATAATGGTGGCGACTGTGACCACACCACCGCCAGCGACAGGAGGCCTCCCCACCCACTCCCTCAACACGCCTGTTCGAGGGAGGCAGATGCCGTGACCGAGCCAGACCTGACGAAGGCGCTGCAGGGGGCCTGCCAAAGCCCCATTGTGAGTCTGGTCATGCACACTTAATAGAGGATGAATGACTTCCTCAGAAGGAACTATAACTAACCAGGAAGCAAACTGATGCCTTGCTGAATTTCAGTCTCAAGGCAATCACTTCATATCTAGCCTGACTGAGTTATCATTCTTGGATGCCACGTAGAGGGGTTAAGGCAATGTGTGTGAAGCCATCTTGACCGACTGAGACACATCAGATGTTGAGTACAACTGTCTGTATACGTAAGTATGGTCTATGGAAATAAATACATACAGGACACACCCAGAGACAGGGCAATGATGGAGGATCCAGACTCACCCTGTGGGTACATAACAGAGTTCAGAGAGTTCAGAGAGAGAGAGAGAGAGAGAGAGAGAGAGAGAGAGAGAGAGAGAGAGAGAGAGAGAGAGAAATTCAAAACTATCAATTACCTTTCCCCTTATTATCTCACTATTGTACAACCATTACCTCCATTCCAATCAGTCAAATTACACTAGTGGTAAAAACCCACCTCCCAGGTCCCTCGTCAGTTCAGTGCGTGTTAACGGCCGGTTTAACAACCGTTCTCGACCCCTGTTCCGCGACACCACATACTTCGAACCCCCGGATATCCGCATGTGGGGAAAACATGGGGTCACAGGTCACAGTGAGAGATGCAAATCAAAAAAATAAAACGCTATCGTTAAACTATGATTGTTTCTGATCCGTATGACGTCATACCAGACTCAAGACCCCGGATGATGATGATGATGATACTGTGTGTATCGCACGAAGCGTGACACATGCCGCTGCTGCTGTTGGCCTGTCGGATACAGTCGTCATGTGTCACGACAGGTGAGGCGGAGGGGCGGCGGCGGAAGAGGTCCTGCCTGGGTGCTCCCCGCAGGGGAAGTGCGGGCGTCGGGCCCTCCTTACCCCTGCTACCTGCCCGCCTCCCGACCCAAGCATTCTTGAGGAGAAAGCTCGATCGCCTTCCTGTCAGGAGGTGTGGGGTGTGGGGAGGAAGGCGGGAGGATGAACATTTACCGAGAGGAAGTCGCGTCTTCAAAGGAAAGTAGGAAGATGAAACAATGTTTTGCGAGGGAGGAGGAGGAGGAGGAGGAGGAGGAGGAGGAGGATCCTGGCAGGAATATAGGAAGGATGAGGAAGGAGGTCTTGGATGGAAAGGAGAAAAACAGAATGAAAACTGCTGGGGAGGGAGATGGACCAGAAGGCGCGTGAGTGAGTTGATGAAGAGGACAAATGTGGAGGAAAATATCATCAGTGAGGATAAAGAGAAGGTACCACAGCTGCTGTATGCAGATGACGCTGTACTGGTCCCTGAACCAGAGGAGAGATGGTGGTCAGCTGTGATGATGTGTGGAGCAGAAAGGTCGGGGCCAGGAAGGGTACGATGACGGCGGCTTTGTCATATGACAGTCCAGGGTAGACGGAGGCCATGACTGTCCAGGGTGGACAGAGGACATGACAGTCCAGGGTGGACAGAGGACATGACAGTCCAGGGGTGGACGGAGGCCATGACAGTCCAAGGTAGACGGAGGCCATGACAGTCCAGGGTGGACGGAGGCCATGACAGTCCAGGGTGGACAGAGGACATGACAGTCCAGGGTGGACAGAGGACATGACAGTCCAGGGGTGGACGGAGGCCATGACAGTCCAAGGTAGACGGAGGCCATGACAGTCCAGGGTGGACGGAGGCCATGACAGTCCAGGGTAGACGGAGGCCATGACAGTCCAGGGGTGGACGGAGGCCATGACAGTTAGAGGGACGGGGAGTGGGACAGTAGGAGGAACAGAGGATCAGGGAGAGAAGCACAGTAATCATCCCCAGTGGAAGAGGGACATACAGGAAGCTGGGTCACGATATTCATCACCACCGCGTCATAAACCTCTGACCTTTGACCCCTACACGCAGTCCTGGCGGTACTGGTTCCATATGTGTTATCACGTGACCGGAAATTAATATCTTATGAGATGCTATTCATCAAGAAGAGCGTGAATATAGTGCTATACACCTCCTGATGGCTATGATGACCTTCCTGGTTCTAACGGTACCAAGATAACCTTAACTGATATGTTTCACGATTTGGATACATTCGTGACCTCTACAGTCGACCTTTGACCCCTACACACATTCACAAGCATTAGCCATCTATTCTATATATGATATGTATGTTCCGTAGGGTATGAAAGAAAGCATCTGACTGAATTCTATTTCTAATTCTGTATGAAAACCTTTTACAAAATTTGAAAATAGCTTGAAATCAAGAGGCTTCCTCTTAATAACTATAGCTGACTTAATACTGACTTAATATGCTCGTAAGATAACTATAGCTCGTAAAATAACTATAGCTGACTTATACTGACTTAATATGCTCGTAAGATAAATATAGCTCGTAAAATAACTATAGCTGACTTAATACTGAGTTAATATGCTCGTAAGATAAGTAAAATGATAAGGTAATGAATAGAGTTCTTTCAGTCTATCGGAGGTGTGTGTATAGCTAAGACCAGAGGCCCCAGCCGGGGGAATCTGTCTCATCAGCGGCCACCAGGCAATCAGCCCTGCCTACTCCAGCCGACCTCCTCACGCAGACCGGGGTGCACTCCAGCCTCACTCCAAGAGAAGAGGGAGTCTAGAAACCCTACTCCCGCACCTTGTTACAACAGAGGTGGAGTTGCGCGAGAGCCTACTCCAGCCTTACCCCACTGGAAAGGGAGCCTGGAAGGCCCGTTCCAGCCTTCCATCCCTCGAACGCTCAATCCCACCTCGTTACAACGAAGAGGGCACCGAGTAACCCCCCACACGGACCCCGTCAGACGGAAGATGATAGGGGGGACACCCGCTCTGACCTCGATTAGAGTGAAAACAAAAGAAAAAAGCGCGGGAAAGCTGAGTGCGACGCCACCACACGGTAGAGGGAAGCGGAGGGAAGCAAATTGCGATCAGTAACGCTGTAGGAACAGCCTGGGTTGGTTAAATCAAGCGTCCAGCTGCAAGGGAGGAGCAATGACAAGTCCAGCCTCCGGAAACGAGAAGAGAAAATGGGTTACCTAATGTGACCTTCTTATGCTCGGAAGAGGTGATCACAGACGCCTGTTAACCTTAATGATAGTTCGTCTATTTACTTAAAACACCAGTTAGTAATATCAGCCAATCTGGTTACAGAAGACCTTTCCTTCCATATCATAATATCTACCTTTAAAATGACTTCAAAAAAATGGTACACATTCTTAAACATTCATTAGAAAACCCGTCCATATACCCTGTTTCCTCCCCATTAGCAAACTCCCATTCCCCGCCTCCCATCGATCCCATTCTTCGTCACCTCCCCCCAACCCCGCCCCCCTGTGGCACCCCAAAATGTTACCATCAATACTTCAGTAGCTGAAACACCAGGTCGTCGTATGCAAACCCACAGAGGAATGTTGCTGTATCTTCCTCTACTGTATCCTATGAGGGCTTTAACATATCCCATTACATCTTTCCTATTCACCTTACCATGCTCCCGCATGGGGCGCAACCCTGTAGCTACAAAAGCACCAAGAAAGGGGTCCCGATTCTCATACATTTTCCACAGTGTGTATGCAAATCCCATGTTCTCAGTCCAAATCATTCAAGCTGATCCTTCAGCACAGTCGACACGACGAAAATAAATGACCTTTCCAAAGTTTGGAAATACATGTCCTTCTTGCTCGGAACACCCTCAGTAGGCCTACATGTTTCCACAACTCACAAACTGTTTGTTTGTTTGTTTGTTTGTTGGGGGGAATGAGGAACGGTTGGTGTCTTTGTATTATGTTGTGAGTCACTGTGAATTCATTTGAGAATATGGGTCTTGTGAGCAGTACTGTGGTGTGTGTGTGTGTGTGTGTGTGTGTGTGTGTGTGTGTGTGTGTGTGTGTGTGACCAGGACCAGGGCACGTACATTCCCTCACGTTACCAGGAACAAAGATCATCAAAAAAAAAAAATGATTTGAAACAAAAACTTTAAGACATATAAACTAACATGATCTTTTGCTCCACAAGTTAAAATGATTAACAAAGAAGGTTAAGAATGATTAGATTTTAACAGAGGATTAACTATCTTAACAGATAATCAACTAGGATTACCATATGAAAGAGGAATTGCTAAGGAAAGTAATCGCTAAGTGTATGAACAAACTGATACTTAGAAAGAAATAACATTGAACATTCTGTCACTTGTAATTGACCTCAGTCATTCAGATAATCTGATCCCGAGTGACACATAAGCTTAGCTGCAGTAATACAGATAAGCTTATCTCCGGTAATTTGAATGACTGTGTCGTACATTGCAATAAACTAATTACAATGCACGGGAGGAGGGGGGAGGTCTACACTCCCAGGTCGTCTTCCATTGCGTCTCATCGTCATTACAGAACCTTTCAGGCATCATCAGCAAACCTCACCAGATCCACGGGTCGTGTCCCTCTAGCGGGTCCTATACAAACATCAACAAGGTTACTGGTCCCAGGATCGAGGTCTGCGGCACAACACTGGTCGCCCCGGGAACCAACGGTTCCTCGAACTCGCTTCCTCTTCTTCCCTTCCACTAGTTTTCGGTCCATTGAATAAGTCTCGCCATTATGCCCAACTGAAAAATGATTTCCTTTTTACCATCGTCCTCTGTGGGACAATGTGGGATGATGCCTCATGGCATTCTCAGAAACGTCTGTGTGTCTGTCTGTCAGAAGACGCCTCAGAAGATGGTTCAGGGCGACCCTGCCAAGCGTCTGTTCTCGCCTGTTCATTCATACATGACCAACGCGCATCGTAGTGCGCAACGTGTGAGTGAAGCCGTTCCTGGTCAACAACGACCAACCGTCATGCAGGCAACACTCCTGCTAACGACCATCCATCAAGAAGGGAATACATCTACCAGCGATCAACAACCAACCAGCCACAAACCATCACCCAGGGAACATCCTTGCCAGCGACTGACCATACCACCCAGCGAACACTCCTACCAGCGACCACTCATAACCAATGTTGATGACTGTATCGGTCGTTAGGAGTGTTTCAAACGACGAGGGCACACTGCGCATGCGTTGTGGAGGAGCGTATCAATTAGCCTGTTTGCTTCCGCGGTGTGCCAGGATGTGCTGCACGATACAGTACGACCCTGCCAACGATACAGCTGTTGCACAGAGAGAGAGAGAGAGAGAGAGAGAGAGAGAGAGAGAGAGAGAGAGAGAGAGAGAGAGATTCCCCGGGCAAATTGGTGGTTTTTCACTATCGTTGCCAAACCTCGACTCCTGACTGGCCAGGACCTTGGAGGGGGGGGGTATCTCAGTGACGTCAGGATCCTTTCAGGAATCTATGCTCCTGATTGGTCAGGACCTCAGAGGTCTCCTGCTGACGTCACGGTCCTTGCAACAGCTGGACTACTTGTTCAGCCTAGGCAGAACCTCTCTCTCTCTCTCTCTCTCTCTCTCTCTCTCTCTCTCTCTCTCTCTCTCTCTCTCTCTCTCTCTCTCTCTCTCCCACAAATCTTTCCCACACACACATCCTCCCACCCCCTCTCACCTGTCTTATCCCCTCCCCCCAACCCCCACGTGGGCCCTCCTGGGAGCCAGCCAGCTGGGGCATCATCACCCCACAACAATGCGGGTCCAGGGACACCCCCAACCCACCTACCCACCTACCCACACCAACATATGACCAGCAAATGCCACTTACTTTACTGCCTTTGTCTGTCATAGCATGTAAGTGTGTGTGTGTGTGTGTGTGTGTGTGTGTGTGTGTGTGTGTGTGTGTCCAAGGCTTTGAATTCTTAGATCAATATCAAGATGTTTTCCATCAACATAAAACATCGCCAGACCCACAACATACAACACAACACAACACAACACAACACAACACATGTAGAAGGTTGCGGAATATATTAAGCTTAAATATCTCGTTAGTGTTAGCAATTGTAAGTGACTCGCTGGTATTGTAAGTTACTGTCAGCTATCATAAGCTATTGTAAGTCATCGTCAGCTACAATAAACTACTGTCAGCTACCATAAGCAATTGTAACCTATCGTCAGCTATAGTTAACTACTGTCAGTTATCATAAGCTGATGTAAGTTATCGTCAGCTATAGTAAACTACTGTCAGCTATATAAGTTATCGTCAGCTACTGTAATCTATTGTAAGTTATGGCACGTTACTGTAAATCAATGTTCGGCTATTGTAAATGATTTTCAACTTGAGTAAATCACTCTAAGCTATTGTAAGTAACTACCAGGTATTGTAAGTAACTACCAGCTATTGTAAGTAACTACCAGCTATTGTAAGTTACTGTAAACTACTGCCAGCCAGCCTTTGCTACTGTAACTCTGTCTTCCCCGCTATCGTGCCTTCACTCCCTGCTATCGTTCGCCATGAGGGGGGTCTACCAACTTCCCGTTTTCATTCAGCTGCCCAGCTGATACCGTTGTCAACGCGAACCGCCGTTAAAGATAAAAGAAAACGGGATGTAAGATCGATCGATGGACAAGTCGGCGTGGCTTCCATTCTGGAAATGTTCCATGATACACAGCAAGTGACTCCAGGTCTTACACAATACATTTCATAAAACCTTTACAAAACTGGATCTTTTTTTTATATAAGTCAATTCATAAATTTTTTTTCTCTTGGTTGTTTGTACGAGATGTGGGCAGGGACCGCTGGCCGCGGAGGACATGGGTCATAGAAAACCGATCGTGGGTATTGTGCCTGAACACACACACACACACACACACACACACACACACACACTTAAGACCCAATGGGAGAGAGAAAGGCTGCTGGAGGATGGGTCTCTCTCTCTCTCTCTCTCTCTCTCTCTCTCTCTCTCTCTCTCTCTCTCTCTCTCTCTCTCTCTCTCTCTCTCTCTCTCTCATGACGAGATAGCGAACCAGAAGAATTTACAGACCCTACCCTCCCCACACCCTCATGACAGCGGCCAGGGTCCTCATGACACGTCATGCAGCCCCCTCACCCCCCACCCCCACCCCCCCACCTTTAATGTGGATGACGGAACGATGATTTACCCCCTCCCCCCCCTAACTAACACCCCCACCACCCACACCCAATCCAACACGAGCACGATGATTCAACTACCTCACTACAATGACTTAAGTCCGCTTTATTCATAAGGGTCGAAACTCGTACCGAATGAGTTCAGGCTTCGTAGTCAAGGGTTGGAATCTCTGTACTAAAAGGGTTAAGTCCATACTGGAAGGGTTAATCAAACCAACTCAAGAACTTGTAAGTGAACTCAAAGGGTTAAAGTCATCCTCCTGAAGTGTGGCACTCAAGCCTAAAGGGTTAAGTAAGATGAATCAGACCCAAATATGTGATGAATCAACTCTTTCACGAAGATGAATTAATCCATTACACTCGATCATCTCGCCACTTATACAGCCACTGACCCCTTAAGTCAAGCGCCAACCCTGTGAACACAACGGTACCATCCTGGAACACGACGGTACCATCCTGGAACACGACGGTACCATCCTGGAACACAACGGTACCATCCTGGAACACGACGGTACCATCCTGGAACACGACGGTACCATCCTGGAACACGACGGTACCATCCTGGAACACGACGGTACCATCCTGGAACACGACGGTACCATCCTGGAACACGACGGTACCATCCTGGAACACGACGGTACCATCCTGGACCAGTCAACATCAAGTTCAGGTACTTTAAAAGAAAATATGCAAATGAGGTGGACGACCCGGGTCATCCCGGCTTTCATTCTACTTCCTCCACAGCCACAAGGAACCCCTGAACGTACCCGTCAGCAGATATCTGAAGAATAATCTCTCTCGTCTTACAAAAACAAACGTCACATTCCTTCAAAAAGGGAGTTGCAGCCACGAGAACCGTTGCCTCCTCGTGTCTTTCTGTTTCTCCCAGTCATGCACACCTCCTGCTGCCTTCCCTCACTCACCACAGACACAGGAACGTCTCCACCTTCAGAATAACAGGAGTATGTCTCTTTCTATCCACAGCTGGAGGATCTGGCTCCTCCTGAGGACGGTGGAGGAGGACCTGACTCCTCCTGAGGACGGTGGAGGAGGACCTGCCTCCTCCTGAGGACGGTGGAGGAGGGCCTCCCTCCTCCTGAGGACGGTGGAGGAGGACCTCCCTCCTCCTGAGGACGGTGGAGGAGGACCTCCCTCCTCCTGAGGACGGTGGAGGAGGACCTGCCTCCTCCTGAGGACGGTGGAGGAGGACCTCCCTCCTCCTGAGGACGGTGGAGGAGGACCTGACTCCTCCTGAGGACGGAGAAGGAGGACCTGACTCCTCCTGAGCACGGTGGAGGAGGACCTGGCTCCTCCTGAGGAGACAGAGGAGGACATGGCTCCTCCTGAGGACGGAGGAGGAGGACCTGACTCCTGAGGAGACAGAAGGGGAGGAGGACATCGCTCCTCCTGAAGAGAGGGAGGAGAACTTACCTCCTCCAGGAGTACAAGTGTGGGTCAGGTAAACACCTGGGTACCGTTCAGCAGCGGGAGGGGCGAGCCAGAGCTTGGGAGTGGACGAGGGATGATGGTGAAAGTTGTGGGTACCGACAGTGGCGGTGGTGGTGGTGGTGGTGTGACGACGGTGTGGTGGTGGTGGTGTGGTGGAGAATACTAAGGAGGCTAATGTGGTCCTGTACTCACTTCGTATTCTGTCTCCGGACAAACAAGTAAACACACACTCATAAATTCACTCACAGACACACACACGCCACCAGGGCCATACACCCAGCAGACGCCCTTAACATTTACCCTCACCCCAGCACGAGTGGGATGTTAACTGACTCAGATGATGGCCCACATTATACACATCTGCTCGTCATAATCTGCCGTCGTGTGATTACCTCGATTTGTGGACGAGTTTTATCTTAATCTACTGTTTATTTGCAGGAAAATAAAAAGGTCTTTCTGACGTTCCGTCAACGCACATTGATACTGTCTATCGAACAACCACCTCTCAGAAATGAAAAAAAAAAATCTACTTGTTTACCTGAAACTGTATTAATTTTCTCTGCTGCTCGATACAATTTTTTTGAGACTTTAGACACGAGTAAATCAGGCAGTTATGCATATGATTATCGTACAACAAACAAGACAACTAGATAGTTGATGAGTACTTCTGAAACCATTGTTCGTCAGATCCTAACACCATCTCCCTCATTAAGTTTCTCAGTAGACCTCACGTTCTTCCTATATCCACATACATCTCACAGGTACATTATTGTCTCGTCAGCTTTCAATCCTCCTTAACAAGTCGTCTTAACACATTTCCGTCGACATCCACACGACATGTGAACACAAACCCGTCCTTCATCAGCACGAAGCAGCACTGAAGGCATATAATATGGAATCTAATCCCCCTCCTCACCCTCTCGACGACTCTGGAAACTATATCTTGATCTTATCTTACGTAATCTAATGCATCACAGGGTAAACATACCCGGTAACCTTATACATCCAGAGGTAACAAGATTCAACCATAGCGAGCCCTGTGCGATATACCCGGCAGATGTCTACCTGAGCACGAGTCTGCCCCGCTAACTTTTACCGCCTCCTGAGTTCGCTTCTGGGGGGCCTACCCTCTCCCACGGGCCTCCCAACACCCCCTCTGGTGGATCAAGGGCGAGTGGCGCGCTACTCAAGCTTTCCACGTAATAAAAGTAGCAAGACTTAATAAGGTCACGCCCCACTCTCATGATGCCACATCACTACCTAAGATTCATCACAGGTAAAGTGATGTTGGGACATTATACTGAGGCGATGTTGGGATAGGTGGCAGGTGGTGGATGGCACAGTGCTGGAGCCGACGTGAAAAGCGTCCCAGATGGAGACAGACACGTCACTAATAATACTCTATGGAACACAGAAAGGCCAGACAACAGAAGACCTGATGGTCTTTGACGAGATGATCAGCCGGAGGACCTGATCATCCTACACTTCTGAAATATAACTGAAAACAAGACAGTACAGCAGATGGCTCCTCCTCATCCATCATTACAGATGACATGTGATACAAACACAGAATTCTCATCTCCATAAACTACTACAGATGGAGACACGACAGTAAAGCAGGAGGCTCCTCCCCCATCAACACCCCCTCAGACTTCTCAACCGACAGATAAATAAGGTGGCTACGAGGCAGCATTACGTCATATGGCGAGTTAGGTGACGAATGTCTTATAGCAACATGTGAGTGGAAAGACACATTATGATCTAATATCAACGTACGATAGTCTTGGGAGGAGTCATGTCTGACTAACGAGAGAAAACAAAAAATTGAAGTGACTATATCATATTGTTCCACTAGAATAGACTGGTTCACTAATAAGACCATTAGAGTATCAGTATAACTATGATTTACATACACTGATTGTCTTCACCTTGGCAACATGTGGCGGTAGACGGAGGAGCATAATGATATACCACACACCAGACAGGCATCGGTGGGCCTAACGCCACTCAACAAGCATCGTCTTCTTCACCCATAACAGAGAGGCCTCGTAACTAACATTATCTCGGGAGAAATATGATTACGTCCGGATCTGTAACATGCACAGACGGCCTGTGAGATAACCCGACATGTGGCAACGTTGTAGACTCATATGTACGTGTGGCTTGGCCGAACACCTTAGCAAGGCTCGCCTGGCAGAGGTAATATTATAAGGGTATTGCCACACGTGGTGTGACCTTGCTGAAGTATCTCCAACACCAACATCACCACCACCACTACCACCATCACCCATCAGACCGGTGCACCACTCGGTCACAATCATCCTCGCCAGCTTCACCTCCGCCACCACCAGCGCATCACTCGACCAATGTTCAGTTCTTCGCAGGCGGAGAAAATGATCGTGTACGTGAAGAGGACATCTCGCCATGTGGGACTACATGATAGAGGCAGTATCATAGAGGCATTATAAGATGTGGCAAGGGTGGAGGAGCATCATTATCACCCCAGACATGACCCGGCGCATCAGCTCCACCAACACCACCGCCAACACCCACCAATCACTGACCTCCTTCCCAGAATTACAATTTGCAACATCCCCTGGTTACCACATCTATGTTATTCTCTCCATTAATCTTTAAGTAATCTGTCACAATATTCATACGGTGCTCGATGCACAATAAGAGTGTTAAGTTCAACCGTTGACAGACAGGTAAATTCACAACTGGATCTGACCTTTAGGGATGCACACAACAATGGAGTGGTGTACAGTCGTGAGCAACACGTCCACCTCTAATCCTCGAGTCTTACCGAGCGTAGCCCTCTAATTTGAAGATAAATATATACAAAATATAGAAAGCTTCAACCTTAAACTATTACAGGTGTAGTTCGTCCTCCAGCAAACAGCAATTCATCTTATTGTTAATGTTGCCTCTTTAGTGTTATGCAACCGACGTATAGCCTACATTTCGCTCTCCTTCACCTGTTTGGGTACTATTTTTGTCTACAGCATTGTGCTTTGGGGAAGCAGTTCAGTTCTCTCCAAGTTAACAATGGCAAAGTCCCTTCCGAATAAGCTACATCCGTCACCAATTTCAAATTACGTTACTTAATACACAAAAGAGACAGGATGGAAGGTTTCCCTTTCCAAGAAGATATTTTTCCTCAGGCAATACGACCCGTGAAGTTCATATTACGAGATAAAACACAAAAGGATAATTATTTTACTGTTAAAATACAAACACACAAATGACTCATTCATATCTTCCCACTGTATAGTAATAAAATTTCTTAAAAAGTAACTTATAATAAAATCTCATAGTTGCTCATACGTCTGGCAGCGATGTTCGTGCGTGCTCCGAGCCGTTGAACAGCCATTCTATTTTTTTTTTTTCGTAAAGTGAACAGCCCCAAGACCGACTGATGCTGAACACAGTATGAATAACGACTTTTATGTCCTTAACTTTCCATTGGGAAACATGAATGCTTGAACCAAAACTTGTGTCTTCAACAAATTTGATTTTTTTTGCGACGGTGGTCTGAGGAAGGCCAAGTGGATTATCCACCCTATTGTACTCTGCTGTGTGTGGGGCCAGGCAGTACTCGACTGGCCATCCTCGAACCATTCTTTTTATGGTCTTCACGGAACAGCTGAGGGTTATCCGTCCTGTTTTTGTCCTGTTATCCGGTGTAATGGACAGGGGTTTGAGAACTGGCCACTGGAACATAAGCTGGCCGTACTCACGGATCTGCAGTTCATTAAATGACCTTTGATGTTTATGTAAAACTTTAAAGGTAAGGTTATCAAGACGACCAGGTCCACAACCTTGTGATTTCTGAATAATTCCACATTTTTCTACATTGCCATCCATAAGTTTTTCGTTGACAATCTTGTTCCATGAGCCTCCATGTTCACTTTAGGAAGTTGTCATAAATTTGAAATCAACAGATAATTGTAAGACCAAAACGTAAGATAACTGTGTTAAGATGCGCCCAGCGAACCTGACCATGGCTTCCACGTAGTAAGGTTGAACGTTGAAGTCTGGTGAGCTTTGATCTTCGCGTGACACAAAGACAATTTTTCCGTGAATGACGGCCAAGCCACCAAGGTTAAGGCAAGGCTTTGATACTTTTACCGGAGACGTAAGTCAACCAAGGTTTTAATACTTTCGAAGCGGTTTTCAAGCATCGCTGTAAATCTTATTCATGATGGATCACATTTCTTCACTAAGGTCTTAGTGAAGTTCTGAGGTTACAATTTGAAAAATAATTTTGTTTGCGATTTTTCTCCAAAAAATCGACCTTCCTTCAATATTTCCATAAAATGATTTTCTATTTTGTAAGTTTTCGAGGTCAGGGTTTGCTTGAAGTGTTCATGGTCGAATTTCTTTGGAGGCAAACTTTGATCATATTCCTGAATTTCAAACCACAGTTGGAAAAACAAACACAAATATTCTACATTCTGGAAATCTTCATTCTTTCTGACTCTCATACTTACCAACCTTAGGTCGCAAATGCTGGAAATTTTGCTGACTCTGTTTTTAGAGGTTTAAAAGATTCGTAAATGGTTCCACAAACCTGTGTGGTATTTGTGTCCACTGGAAAATTACGAAAGACAACAGCATCCCGGATTCCCAGGCCAAGCCCGACGCTTCACGAATTATCTTACGAACAATTTTTTCTATGTATCGTATGATAACCCCAGTGGCTGGGTATGATAACCCCAGTGACTGGGTATGATAACCCCAGTGACTGGGTATGATAACCCCAGTGGCTGGGTATGATAACCCCAGTGGCTGGGTATGATAATCCCCAGTGGCTGGGTATGATAATCCCCAGTGGCTGGGCATGATAATCCCCAGTGGCTGGGTATGATAACCCCAGTGGCTGGGTATGATAACCCCAGTGGCTGGGTATGATAACCCCAGTAGCTGGGTATGATAACCCCCAGTGGCTGGGTATCATAACCCCAGTAAAAAGTAGGTATGATAATCTTATTTGCTGGCTACCTTTTAGGTGATTATCAAACTACTTGTTACTGATATAAGTATTTAACGAGGTGGCTACGCCCCTTACACCCTCTCTGCATGTTAAGTGGGTCAAAATACGTGGTCGATATGGATGCCAGTTCGTCAAGAACTCTCGTCCATGTCTTCGTTTGTATCACGTCTACACTGATTACATCGAAGAAGCTAATTCAGTCTTTTCCTAATTTAACCCCAAACAAAATGTTTGAAAGAGTAATGTTAACATGGCAACCCACCAAGAAAAA
The DNA here is from genome assembly GCF_036320965.1 of Panulirus ornatus. Taxonomy (NCBI): domain Eukaryota; kingdom Metazoa; phylum Arthropoda; class Malacostraca; order Decapoda; family Palinuridae; genus Panulirus; species Panulirus ornatus. The sequence continues at coordinate 3,169,004 of NC_092250.1, read as the reverse complement.
TATAACAACTCATGTCTGGTACAATTAAGACCATATTCGGTTGGAACAATATCCTCTATACAGCGCTGAACGTCTTAGCCAACCAGAGCTGCTCTGTAACCTACATATTACTGCACAGGAACGGATCAGAGAGAGAGAGAGAGAGAGAGAGAGAGAGAGAGAGAGAGAGAGAGAGAGAGAGAGAGAGAGAGAGAAAGAGAGAGAGAGAGAGAGAGAGAGAGAGAGAGAGAGAGAGAGAGAGAGAGAGAGAGAGAGAGAGAGAGAGATGAAAAGTTGACAAAGAGGACATATATGTCAGAAGCGGAAGAAGCAAGCGGAACAAGGAGACCAAACTGGATGGGGGCCTGAATATGCAAGAGGGTGAAAGGCGTACAAGGGATAGAGTAAATTGGAATAATATGGTATACTGGGGTCGACGTGCTGTCAATGAGCTGAACCAGGGCACGTAAACTATGGAAAGGTCTGTGGGGCCTGGATGTGGAAACGAAGCTGTGGTTTCGGTGCATTTCACATGACTGCTAGAGAATGGACGTGATACCCAAGGGTCGTACCGTCGTGCTCAAGAGTCGTACCTCCAAGTGTTACCACAGTGAAGTAGCACCTCCAACCGTCTACCATGCCGGAGTAGCACCTCCACCAGTCTACCACATGACCCTCAGTCGGGCAATTCCTTATGAAGTAGATCCTTCGAGGGTAGATAAGGGCTGGTCCTCCGTGACTCCCTCAGGTAAATTAGTCTTTCGCAGCGCAGGCAGCCCTGGGGGGGACTGGGGAGGGGGTTACCCCCCACACCGGAAGCTTTGGGGCTCGAGGAGGGAGGAGGAGGGAGGGGGGGGGGGGGGGCAAGAGCAGCTGCCGCCATTCACCCCCCCCACCCCCCCTGCCTCACCTGTCGGGGGGGTGAAGGGGAGGGAAGGATGAGGGGGGGGGGGAGGGAGGGAGGGCGGTTCACACCGGAACTCCACAACCCATCCTGTGGTCTGCACCCACCTCCACTACCACACCTTCACTACCACCACCACTACCACACCTTCACTACCGCACCTTCACTACCACCTCCACCACCACACCTTCACTACCACCACCACTACTCCTTCACTACCACAACCACAACCACCACTACCACAACGCTACCACCACCGAAACACATCACCACCAGGGATACCACACCACCACACACATTTACCACCACACCCCCTTCACCACGCCCCCTCCACCACACCACTACCACAACCACCACACTACCACACACTAAAACAATTCATATACCGAAATCTTTACCGTCAGTCGGCAAAAAAAAGAAAAAAAAATTATCCCAGTTATTTTGCCGGTGGTTACCGCAACAGTTAGGTTAGGTTAAGAACCAGTAACCAGCCCTGGCTTCGTGATACAGCGCCTCGCTGCTCAACGGAGAGATCACAGGTTCGATCTTCACGAAGGACAGCCAAACACATCGACATTCACAACGTCTGCTCCTTGCCTGGACACGTTGCGCCACCCTGCTGTTCTAACCACATTACTGCGCACACTGACACAAAATTACCGGGGAGAAAATACGGCTCAAATAGTGTTATCCAATCAGCGTAATCCACGGGTGATGCAGCTGTCAGCTTTTCAGCTCCACTGACACAGCTGAGCAGACAACGGCTGCGGGAGGGACAAACCCCAGCAGCCACGGGGCAACCCCAGCAGCCACGGGGCAATCCCAGCAGCACGGGGCAACCAGCGGCCACGGGGCAACCCCAGCAGCCACGGGGCAACCCCAGCGGCCACGAGGCAACTCCAGCAGCCACGGGGCAACCCCAGCGGCCACGGGGCAACCCCAGCGGCCACGGGGCAACCCCAGCAGCCACGGGGCAACCCCAGCAGCCACGGGGCAACCCCAGCAGCCACGGGGCAACCCCAGCGGCCACGGGGCAACCCCAGCAGCCACGGGGCAACCCCAGCGGTCACGGGGCAACCCCAGTAGGCACGGGGCAGCCACAAGGCAACCCCAGCAGCCACGGGGCAACCCCAGCAGCCACGGGGCAACCCCAGCAGCCACGAGGCAACTCCAGCAGCCACGGGGCAATCCTAGCAACCACGGGGCAATCCTAGCAACCATAGGGGCGAACCTAGCCACCACAGGGCAACCTCAGCATAGATGTTGAGGTTAACTTTGCAATAAATACTTAATACAGCCATAATAAATGCTGGAAAAATATTCTAATTTTAGCAAACGTATACGGAAGATGTTGTCGTGTGAGCTCACAACACAACACTACGTTGTAAGCTTCAAATAAAACTGTCAGACAGAGAACTGGATATAGAGACACAGATCATCATAATGAGTCATTACCTTAACCGTCAACCTCACGTCCCCAACCCCAGCGATGAGGGGGGGGGTTACATAACGTGGCTGGGGTTACCATGGGGGGAAGGGGAGTTCACCTCCAATGCCCACTATCCCCCCCTCCTCCCTCGATGTTGGGGATAACCCTACAAGCTCCCTACCTCCTCCCTCAATGGTTCAATCTCCACCCCTACCAAGAGCCCTTAGACTGTCCCCCCCCCCCCCCCCCCTGCCCCTAGGGAGGGAAGGACACACCACCAGCCCAATCATCCCCCTCCTCCCTCTCCTCTCCTCCCACCTCACTAAACACTTGACCAAGTTACATTATTCCGTAACAGCCATACAAGCGGTAGGTGCAGCTGGACCCAGCAGTAGGTGCAGCTGGACTTGGATACGACACCTTCAGTCACCCTCATTCTGCCCTCTGGTTCAGCTTTATCCTTACTGTAACGAATAATCATCTCTTCATATCCCTGAAGCCAATGACCAAAACCTGAAGTTCCTCCTGCGTTCACACAAGGCGGACCAAGTGCTGAAGCTTCCCTCTCGAACCAGAGACAGATCAGGTCTTGTGTGTGGTGGACGACGAGATGGACGAACCAGCACAAGTTGGAACCAACATCTTGTTGAACAACACCACCGAAGCCAGAATTCCTCACACACTTGCCCACACACCCTCCGTGTCCAGAGACGTAAACACACACGCACTCACACACTCCAAGCTCGAACAACAAATGCCCAGAGTTAAGCTGACGCGAGAGGTCAAACACCACTTGTTCAAACATGGCAAGGGGTCGCACTGTGGCTCCATCTTACATAAAAAGTAATAAAAAAACATGTAACAACACCAGACATATGAGAAAACAATGGTAAATAACAATGACAAAAAAGAAGAGAGAAGAAAACATTGGTGAACATGTAATCACGTAAATTATCACGTAAACTGTTTATTTTTGTAACGTCATTTTCAATAAAATACCAAGAAACAACATGAAGACCTGGTAGTTTGCTCAAACCCTTGAACACGACGGCACGACCCTTGGACATTTGGGCTTGATCTTACATCCAACCATTAAAGGTTAGGTCAAAGGCCAAGCCATCATACCCAAGAGTCATAGCTTCGTACGCAAAGATCACATCGTCGTGCTCAAGGGTCGTTCCGTCTTGCTCAAGGGTCGTATCGTCGTGTTCAAGGGTCGTTTCCTCGTGCCCAAGGGTCGTACTGTCGTGCACAAGGGTCGTATCGTCGTGCTCCCAGTAAAGCACCAGAGCACAATGGTTCATTAGTTCCATGAAAGAATTACCAGCGAACAAAGCTCAATAACTCAACATAAACAAAAGAACTGAGTCCATTCTCTGCCGTATTAATCTCAGCTCTTAACGCCAACACAACACTCAGATAACGAAAGCGTCTCCTCTTGTCCAAGAACACAACAATACATCACGTCACACTTAAAAGTTTCCCCCGAGACTTAAAAGCAATTATTCCATCGCCAATGATGAATAGAAAATGCTTTGATATTCAGAGGCACACAAAAGGAGGCAAGAAACTGACTCACACGAAAGTGAAAAAAAAAGATCAGGCTGGCGACGGAGCCATGTGAACCATATCCCTGGCAGACATTCCTGAACCTACCACACCTCCCCAGCCTCACGTACTGCTGGTGTCTAACCAACAAACTTCACCTGAAACCACAAAAAGGACTCCGGAGTTAAGGTCAGATGAGGGAGGGGAAAAAAAAGGACCCCAGAGTGTTCCAGACCGTCTCCTTCAGTGGACGGTGAAGCAAAACAAACAGGTCGTCCATCTCTGGCCTGAGGCTGACGACGAGGGAAACTAAAAGTCACACTGCACCTGTGCGGGGAGCCAGATGTGCCCGTCTCCTCCTGCAGCAGGGGCGTGTGGCCATCTCCTCCTGCAGGAGGGGCGTGTGGCCCTCTCCTCCTGCAGCAGGGGCGTCTGGCCCTCTCCTCCTGCAGCAGGGGCGTGTGGCCCTCTCCTCCTGCAGCAGGGACGTGTGGCCCTCTCCTCCCGCAGCAGGGGCGTGTGGCCCTCTCCTCCTGCAACAAGGACGTGTGGCCCTCTCCTCCCGCAGCAGGGGCGTCCAGTCCCTCCCCTCAAATGGACAATATATTACCTTGCCCCCCTACGTTCACTCACAACCAATATAAAGTTACAACACAAAGGGAATTACAGCCACAAAAACAAAGTTACGAAATCTGTGTTCCTCCTTGATGACACCAACAATGATCATCTGATAATCATAAAAGATTACAAACATTCGTTGTATTTCTTTCGCCAAATTCTCAATCCATAAATGTTCAACATTTTCCCAACAAACTTAAGAATCAAACACATAACAATGATGATCTATCAATGGCTCCACCTCCTCGTCAGAACAAAAAATCAACACATCTAAATCACAGCTAAACATATCATCTAATTATATCAATTGCAAGAGAATGAGACTCTTCAAAAGTGACAGCACAATAAGTTCCTAACTTTATCTTATATTTAGGATAGCGACTTAAAGTTCTTTTCTCCTAGATTACCCAGAGGTTGTAATTAGGTTAGAACGTGTTTTCCATTCATTTTTCCCCAACAAAATTTCTAAGTCAGTATACTCTTACAGCACTGCAAGGTCTTCATAGCTATTCTCCTTCTAGTTATAGTGAGGGAGGGAGTGGTGGACAGGGAGGAGGAACCCCTCTGCTTCACAATCCTCTCCCCATCTATCTGGATCAGGAACTTTGTCTATCATCACTATTCTTCTGCAGGTAACCTCCTTCTCCTCACCGACTATCAAGTCTTCTGTTATCTGGCTTCCCCATGAACTACCCTGGCCAGCCTAACAACACACTCGCACCACGACGAGGCTCCACACAACAAATAAATCGTTCATTTCCACACACGTCGTCAGGCATCGCTGCCACGAAGCACCCAGCTTCGCCCGAGACGATCATAACCAATAATGTGCGACGCTTTAAATAACGGATAACGAAGTTAATGTCATGTATACATGGGCCATACCTGAGACGAGGTGGTTGGAGTTCTGAAGAGGGTCACTAACCCGTAATGGCTCCTGTTCTCCAGGCGACATTGTAAGTGTACGTGACATTTTCTCTGGTCTGTTCGAAGCACCTGAGTTCGGAGCAGCAGTGTGTCGAAGCCTCGGGGCGACGCTCGAGGAGAGAACACACCGACATGTAAGGAAAACTCGCCACTGCCTTTATGAAGTATCTCAGGATTTCTATTCCTTCAAGTGTTTAAACTTTCCCTCAGTGTCGTTCTAACTCCCACCATCAACAGTCATTAGTGGTCACTTTACTGCAATATCAACTGGGACTTTAAGACATTGCGTCAGCTTACTTTCCGCAGCAAATCTGTCCAACCCACACATCCTGTGTTCCACTGAAGGAGGGACATGTCTGTTGCTCCAACCCTTAAGTTTCCAGTCGCCTTAAATACCTTTACCAAATGTCAGACTAAAAGTCACGGACGCCTTAGAAGGGATTGCCTAACACCCTATAGGTCCCAGGACCACGGAGGAGTTTAAATGTCCCTAAGACATCCTGCGGAGTTTCTACAACTTCTACAACTTCCTCACATCCCCTACAACTCACCTCATAACTTCCTCACAACTTGCCTTAAACGCACAGAGTTATTATGTTAGTCCCAGAACTTTCCCTGTCGATCCCATAACTTTCCCTACAGTCCCCATAACTTTCCATACAGCTAACTACATCCCTCCCACGCCACGCTTACCCCGCCACTGAGCAACAGATGGACCGCGACGCGTCACGTGGGAACTCGTGACGCCGTAACGCCCCCTTCATAATGGGTCGTTCGTAGGCTAGTTACGGCGTCACACCTCCAGTAATAAGGTAAGCTGTACGTGATCTGAGGTGCTCCCTCCAGGGTGAGGGAAGGGAAACACCAGGTTAGGAAGGTGACGCGAGGAAGAGCGTTTACATACACCTAAAAGTTAGGAACGCATTACCAAGATAACACAGGAACGGTCCCTCAGGCGGGGTAGAACGTACGTCTAACGAGGAAATATGAGAGGAACGGAACGTTCACCTAGTGAGAACGAACGATCCTTCACTCAATAAGGGAAGCAAAAATTACCTTGTCTTTCTAAGATCAAAGTAACGTTTTTCTGTGTGTGGAGACAGAGGGAGGAGACCAGACACTCTCTGTCTCTCTAGCTGGATGAGACAGGTACCCGGGGGTCTCCCTGTGCCGTCAGCAGGGTGTAACAGCTGCCTCTGACACGACGGAAGGTTCACAACGATCGTGAGGGTCGACAACTGATCTGTCGTCAGCGCTGCCCACATGTCAATGGTCGTCCTCCCACTCAACCAACTGCAAGCCAACGGTCGCACACCCAGTGTTGCCAACCCCACCCAAGGACGATGTAATGAACACAATGGTGTGGTACTGACGCTACATCAGCAGGTACAGACGGTACGGTGGCAAGTATAGACGGTACGTCGATCACTGCGAAAGGTGCAGACGGTACTGTGACCACTATGAGAGATACAGACGGTGCTATGGCAGGTACAGACGGTGCTATGGCAGGTACAGACGGTGCTATGGCAGGTACAGACGGTACTAACACCACTATGACAGACCCAGACGGTACACGACCACCACAACTGTAAATACAGACTACCTTCCAACATTCCCGAACAGTCTGATGGAACGCAATACACCAAGATCTTATCAGTTTATCTCCTTATCAGTTGGGAAACCTTCATATCTTTAGCAGGCCAATCGACAGCTCACAGTCAGATAAATAAAAATAATCACGTTGATGACGTGCGAGCAGCTGCTCATGTTAAAATTAACATGTAAATAACATTAAAAGAAAACGTGATTTAACAAAGATAATTCAGGCGAAATGTTTGCATGTAATCTAAATAATCCACCGGCGTCTGGCTCATATGTTCTTACATAACGAATCATCAGGGATACAAACACTCTGAGAAAGATCTATAATACCAGGGAAATATCTATAAACATTCTGTAGTGATATGAATGGAAACATACAACACTATAATGCCTCAAACGACCCCAGTAAGGTTTCAAAGATGAAACCCCCCTCTTAAGAAACCCTTTTTTAAGTAAGGCCATACAGGGGTTTCAAAACGCAGAGAAGGTGACTAATAATTATGTATGTGTGTAGCCTTGTATTTTGGAGAGAGAGAGAGAGAGAGAGAGAGAGAGAGAGAGAGAGAGAGAGAGAGAGAGAGAGAGAGAGAAAGAGAGAGAGAGAGAGAGAGAGAGAGAGAGAGAGAGAGAGAGAGAGAGAGAGAGAGAGTCACTTTACGTCGGGACAATAACACATTACGTGCCCATACAGAGGTCATAAGGACCAATCCACCTCACTTACACACAGCTCAGGCAGCCAAGGACCCCGAGCTCCCTAGAGAGTGCGTATGTACGCCAAAGGCCCCACTGAGGCTTGAGTGGGTGTGTACGCCAGACGAAGGGACTTGCGTATGCACATACGAGTGCATCATGTTTGTGTTTACATGTAGACATAACCAGGTTCATACGTGCATATGTGTACAAAAACGCCATCTCCCTTGTCTGTGAGGTAGCGCTAGGAACAGAAGAAGAAGAAGAAGAAGAAGAAGAAGAAGAAGAAGAAGAAGAAGAAGAAGAGGAAGAACGCCACATCCGCTCATATCCACAGCTCCCTATTTAATTCCAGGCCCCACAGACCTTTCCATGGTTTACCCAGGTCGTTTCACTTGCCCTGGTTCAGTCCACTGACAGCACGTCTCCCCCTGTATACCACATGGTTCCAATCAACTCTAAACACCACTGAGAGAGAGAGAGAGAGAGAGAGAGAGAGAGAGAGAGAGAGAGAGAGAGAGAGAGAGAGAGAGAGAGAGAGAGAGAGAGAAACGACGCTATTCTGCCACTAAGCAGAGCTAACGTGTCGGGTTCAACCTACGTCTAGTTTGTTTAACTGTTCTGTGCAGCCATGCGCACTGTGGGGGGGCCTCAACCCTGGGTACGTCTGGGACTGCTCTTAACCATTTTCTCAAACTTCTCTTAAAATCCTTTACATTTATCCACGCAGGTTGTACACATGACCGACCGGTAAATACTAGTTACACACCTTTTTCTGAATTCTCATGTACGAGCACACATATTTTTTCTTATATTTCATGGCGTTATTGCAGACCTAACTGTCCTTGTTCATTCCTTGTTGTGACTTTATAAGTTCACGTCCATTGTCCGTGGTTCATAGTCTGTCTTGCTACAAGTGGAGTATTATGTGCCTCTCTCTCCTTTCCTAGACTATAAGCTTCGAGTACATTTCATTTCTCATGATACTTCATATTCAATTCCCTCAAGTTTGCTGAAGTCTTTCTCAATTTTTCTGACTATCAACTTTACCAAGATGGTGACCATACAAAACAAAAGTATTCCATGCTCCATTTTCTAAGGCTCACTACTTCTTTTTTACATCTCCCGAATCTGAATTATCAATTCATGTCTTATGTTCTGTGTCACTGCTTTCACCACAGAATGTTGTGGTTTACAAAGAAAGACAGTATCTTATCTCCTTCCTTATATTATAGTTTCTTATATACTTTGATAGTGCACTTGTGTACTTTCGCCAGATACAAATCTACATTAACCATCATTCGTGAGGTTACGCATGTCTCAACATCTACTTCATCATTCTAAAACTTTTCATATTTACATCAAGTTCATCATGAATCTATGGTGTTTGCGCAGTTTAGATTCTCCTCTGTGTATTGGTGACACGTCTGACAGTTTATGTACCTGTCCCACACTACTGTCATTTCCATTCTGTCTCATCATTATCGTCACTGGCCGTGTTATGTGTCTGTCTGTCTGTCTGTCTGAGAACATCGCTGGTCTGGTGTACGATGCTGTGTTACCTCAGTAATCCTGTTATTATATCACTCTTACTTCACTATCCTTCATGGTATTCTCTGACTCATGTTTCTTTCATCTTTTCAAAGTATTTCATGTTGTTATGCATCACATGTGTAGTGAGAGCGTGTATGGTCTGAGAATTATCTTGAACAGCTGAAATTCATGTTGAAGATCTTCGATTGATGTTCATAACTTGATGTTCACGACCTTAGTGATCCTGATGCATTATAGGTTATCTTATCTTCAGATTACAGTTCTTATCTATTTCTTGCTCTGTGATTATTGATCTTTATTTCAGCTTCTTTAAATCCCTTACGTAGACTTACAACATTCTCCCCTGTACCATACCTTCTGTTTTCGATGTTTATAGTGTAGGTTGCAGTTCCTTCCCTGATGTTGTGACATGTTCTGATTATCTTCAATTCAGTATCTGTGAACAGATCCATAGCATTTGTTAGGACTAGATCCAATGTATTGTTGTATCTTGTTGGCATATAATTACCTTGCACTAAATCCAATGATTCACATAAGTTCATTAATCTCTTAAACTGTGTCGTCTCATCTCACGATCTACTACTCCACCATGTTTGTTTACATCCACACTTCGCCCGTCTTTCCTCACATTTAACAAAATGGATATGCACGTCTCCAGTGCACGTCCCTCTTGCTTCACGTCTCTCTTAAGTTTACGTCACCCCTCCTACGACCAGCAGCATCGCAATACATTCCTCCAGCTCAGTGTCTAACATCTTGAAGCCACAATAATTTTTTTCTGTTACTGTTGGGAAATTCACTTCGATCAGTTCGAGTTTCTTGAGGGTAATATTACTCATTATTGTTACTTTCTTGTTTGTTAAGCACATATATAGCCGTTCCTCCCGCCTTCCCTGGCCCACTTCACGTACACACGATCATATATATATATGTCCTGTAAAAAGCTTCTTCCTCCATTATTTTGTTGAGCCAAGTCTCTAAATCATATTAAGAAAAGCGTAGAATACTAATTAAGATAACTGTTTTTATCACTTTCGAGTTATTAGTAACTGAGAAAGAGAGAGAGAGAGAGAGAGAGAGAGAGAGAGAGAGAGAGAGAGAGAGAGAGAGAGAGAGATTCTCTTTACGTATTCAAGAGGAGGTAGGAACATGCGGGCACCAAGCAGTCTATAAAGACAAGCACCCAGCCAGCCAGCCAGCCAGCCAAGCACCCAGCCACCCAGCCAGCCAGCCAGCCAGCCAGGCACCCAGCCACCCAGCCAGCCAGCCAGCCAGGCACCCAGCCAGCCACCCAGCCAGCCACCCAGCCAGGCACCCAGCCACCCAGCCAGCCAGCCAGCCACCCAGCCAGCCACCCAGCCACCCAGCCAGCCAGCCACCCAGCCAGCCAGCCAGCCACCCAGCCAGGCACCCAGCCACCCAGCCAGCCACCCAGCCACCCAGCCAGCCACCCAGCCACCCAGCCAGCCACCCAGCCAGCCACCCAGCCACCCAGCCAGCCACCCAGCCAGCCACCCAGCCACCCAGCCAGCCAGCCAGCCACCCAGCCCAGCCAGCCACCCAGCCCAGCCAGCCACCCAGCCAGCCAGCCAGCCACCCAGCCAGGCACCCAGCCACCCAGCCAGCCACCCAGCCAGCCACCCAGCCAGCCAGCCAGCCACCCAGCCAGGCACCCAGCCACCCAGCCAGCCACCCAGCCACCCAGCCAGCCAGCCAGCCACCCAGCCAGCCACCCAGCCACCCAGCCAGCCAGCCACCCAGCCAGCCAGCCAGCCACCCAGCCAGGCACCCAGCCACCCAGCCAGCCACCCAGCCACCCAGCCAGCCACCCAGCCAGCCAGCCAGCCAGCCAGCCAGCCAGCCACCCAACCAGGCACCCAGCCACCCAGCCAGCCAGCCAGCCAGGCACCCAGCCAGCCACCCAGCCAGCCACCCAGCCAGCCAGCCACCCAGCCACCCAGCCAGCCAGCCAGGCCACGATGACCAGCCTTATATACCAGAAGGTCAGCCACGTGAACATGGCCACAGACGAATCCTGACTGGTTTTTTCACCAGTTACCTTCAACATCTCCAGTCTTTACCTAACTGTACTGACGTCACGATCAACTGACTACACACACACACACACACACAGACACACACACACACACACACACACACACACATATATATATGGAGTTGATAGGGGTGTGTGGGGCCTGGGTGTGGATAGGGAGCTGTGGTTTTCCGTGCATTACACATGGCAGATAAGGAAGGAATGGTTGTGAGCGGATGAGACATGTCTTCGTCTGTTCCTGGCGCTACCTCGCTAACGCAGGAAACGACGGACAAGTACGAAAGAAACAAATATATTGCAGAGGAACTTCTTAAACATGTATCAAAAAACGTTACTTTGATTCAGAATTTATAAACTGACCAATAAATGCAAACTGGTGTATCGTCTGCTTCTGGGGAAAGCCACGAGAGAATCATGCACAAGATTTTCAATCTTATGTTCTTGTTGATCAAGTTGATCCGTTGATCGGTTGATCAGTTAATCAAAATTTATAAAAACGAATGTTTGTTTGTTTGTTTGTTTGTTTGTCATCCCTTACAGTTTGACTGAATAAATTACTTTAAAAAAATCTATTTTGACTTGAATGAATAATCTTGGGGTAAAACCTCCTCTTCCCGCTCAGGTGGAGATAACCCCAGTAGGCAACCCGCACTGGCCAGCCCCGGCCACCCCCCCCCCCCCCCCCAGTGTGCAGCCCAACCTGAGGAGGCAACCCCCACACCTCTGCCCGTCAGCCTCAGCCACCGGCCGCCAGGGGCGCTGTAACAGACAACCCCCCCCCCCCCCTACTGTGTACAAGGTGTTGGGGGGAGTGTTTGGTGTACAAGGTGTGCGTTAAAGTAGGAAAGGTAGTGTGTGTGTGTGTGTGTGTGTGTGTGTGTGTGTGTGTGTGTGTGGGTGTGTGTGTGTGTGTGTGTGTCTGTGTGTGTGTGGGTGTGTGTGTGTGTGTGTGTGTGTGTGTGTGTAAATCCTTGTGCTTATGTTAGAACATGTGCGTTGGTCGGTATGTATACAGTAACTGTGTATGCATCAGCTTGTGTGTGCAAGTATGCATAGGTGTATGCATGCATAACGGTATGTGTATGTGTGTATACATATACGTGTTCGAGGATGTAAGTGATTAAAGGTGTTATCCTGTGTGTGCACTAGTGTAAGTGTATGTAAAAGTGTAAGTGTATTCTAAAGTGTAAATATGTGTGTATACATTTTACTTTCATGTGTTATGGAGAGTTTTACAAATGTTGCTTAACCTCTTAACCTTGTATGTATGTACTATGTCTTATAACTTTCTGCACACACACACACACACACACACACACACACACACCAGCTCTGTGTGTGTGTGTGTGTGTGTTGGTGTGTGTGTGTACGTGCTTGGGCCGGCGCGCGTCTGTGTGTGTGTGTGTGTGTGTGTGTGTGTGTGTGTGTGTGTGTACGTGCATAATAAGAGTGTACAATACAGTGTTGCCAGCAGGAGCCGGCGGCAGTTGACCCTTACCTCCTCTTACTTAACCTTATCCTTCGCCTTATACTCACAACACAACCAACAAACATATAAATATTACGTAAATACATACAGCCAAACAACTGAATAAACAAGAACAAATATAATATGCTGTGAACCCAATAAACCTTGTGAATATACATATGACGCCTGAATACAGATAAATGAACGGTAACTCAGTTATTATTAATTCACAAGACTCTGTTTCGACTCGATCCTTCTTCCACGTCGTGTGTCTTTCCACAAAAAATCCTTTAATAAACAAAAATGGAAACTGTGTTTATAGAAAAATGTTTGTACTTCAAAAACTAAAAGTTTACATAAAACAATGATAACATCTTCCAATTTACCACAAGAAAAGGCATTCCAAGTCTTTCCTGAAATCCAATAAATTGTAAAAAAAAAAAGAAATCATTTATCTTCCATAACCGTGTACAAGTTTATTCCCATAAGCGAATTATGAGAAATCATCCCATTTAAATGACCGTAACAACCATTCAGTAATTGTGACTGGATAAATAGCTGTTACATAACAGCCAACCGGGACCCCACGAGGCATCAATGATACAATTAAAATGTATAACAATCAGGACAATTATGGTCGTGTTTGTGTTGTCTCTACTTCACAACAACAACAACAACAGGGGGAGGAGGAGGAGGCGTGGGGGGGCAGCTCCTCTTTGGAGTCCGGTGCAGCGTGACTGAACACCTCTTGGCACATCTGCTCCGTACGCCGGAACTCCTTCACTAGTGTACTGCACAAAGTAACATCTGTATATCCCACTTGATCTTTTTTTTCTTTTTTTTTAACTCGTGGCTTAAAACTCCCGAAGCAAAATATATTAAAAAAAATACCCCTCATTTTTTTTCCTTGGGTACAACACTATATATCTGAGTTAATCCTGTGGATTAGTTTATTGTTCTCAACGATCAATTACACTGTAGCACTGAGCGTAGATAGTGCAAGGAATTCACTCACACTTTCGTGCACGGAGGTTTTCAAACACACCGCTGCCGGACAAAACAAGCTCAGGGAGCGCACTGAACTAACCATCATGGCGCCGACCGTCAGGTGGCCGGGAAAAACTCTCATACCGATACAACCTGTTATCTATACAAGCCCAGTTCGCCATCAACACTCTCAAAGCATACTCAATCCAAGACCAATACGCTACAATCATATGTACTTCATGACGAATATTAAGGGAATCATTCGAGTCTGTCTCATAGTAAAGATAACGAGGGAGGTCATATATCATACGTCTGGCCTTACCTTTGTCTGATCATTGACTATGGGGAGCCGGTGTCATGGCAACATTGCCGCCAGGGTAAACAAACCCACACTCCACCTGTACTTAGAGGCCAGAATTCCCACGGCTTCTGGGAAACCAGAGGAAACACTCTATCCTGCAGGAGTCGCGGCTCGTGTCAAAGGACTTGTGCCACAAACACATCCTTCGCTAAAGTCGCGAATGGCAGCCACGGCCTCTGGCCGAGGAGCTGCGGCCGGTAGAGCGAGGGCTGAGGCGCGCCTGAACCCGACATTCCTCTGTGTCTTGAGGATCCTCTCGACCCCGAGGTGACCTGGACGACGCCCCCCGGGTCATCTCCGCCACAGGGGGCGGCTCGTGCCTCAGACCTGAGGGGATGAACATGGCGGCCCAGTTGAAGGAAGTGGTGAGAGGTGACTACATAACCAAGGGAACAAGACACTGGCTGGAGGGCACACCTCGCGAATTATGTGTCCATAAACAACACGTCTTTATACGAATGTATGATTACATGTGATTACATGTGATTACATGTGTAATTACCTCATCATAATAGGTACAGGCCGCTTTGACTGACTGAAACGCATTTTGATCACACACATCTCTTGCATGTTCCAGCAGTGTCTCCAGTGATATACTCTTAACTCATCTTCTTCCTGGAATCCTCGAGTACCTTGCTGAAGAACTGGACGGCTCTGTATCATTCCAGGTTTTATCTTCTGGAATATCTTCTTAAGTACCGAGTTAGTTTATATTCCCATAATGGCGGCCCCTGGGTCGCTCTCATGTGTTCTCATATCCTCATTTCCTCCCGTGTCTGCACCGCGGGAGCTTCCTTTCTCCTCATAACTCACTTCTCTCATTTCTGGCTCCGTCCTGCTTACACTTCGCTGAGTTTTCTCCACCATTTCCATGTACTTCCTGAAGGCAGACATCAAACTGCTGATGAATATACCATCCTGGGTCAGTAGGTGTGTGTGTGTGTGTGTGTGTGTGGGTGGGTGGGTGGTGAATTTCCAGCAACGTAAAGCTGCTGGAAATATACAGAGAAAATTCTCAGAACATAATGATGGAAGTTATAGAAGCAGAGAAGGTTATAACGCGGTTATACTTACTGTTGTAGATGTTCACAGTTGGTTAGGTTGTTGTTGTAGCGGGTGGAACCGGCTGGTATAGATCTGACATGGTTGTAGTAACGAACTGCAACTAGGGGACGACGGATCTCTGGTAGCAGGAGGTGACGGTGGTGGAGTGATGTTGTGATTATTTCCGAGCTGGTGGATGCGGTTCGGGTACGTGAGTGTGTGTTCTGAGCTTCATGAAGTGTAGCGTTAAGGGGAACCACGCATGACCCTGCATACCCTTTTCTGCGCCTCTCTATAGCAGGCCCTGTTGTGTGGTGGAGAGGAAGGGAGGGAGACCAGACGGAGGAGGCGTGGGTGCGTCGGGAAGAATAAAAATAGTGTATATGTTCTTGTGTTCAGGCGCGGAGTGTTTTCTAACATCTTAAGTCTACGGAAAATATAGAGAGACGAGAACTGGAGGATTTGATGATGGCGCTGACGTGTTCCTTCTGATTTAGTTTATCTTCTAGGGTGACACTGAGAAGCCTGGGGGACTGGACAACCTGGAGGGGACTGGGGCCTAGTGAGACAGTAGGGTGTGGGACAGGAGGGGAAGCGTGGTGGACTGGCCAACCTGGAGGGGACAGGTCTAGTGAGACAGTAGGGGGTGGGAGAGAGTTGGAGGCGAGAATGATGTGCACAAACTGCGTTCTTGGTTTTGTTTGGTGTGGGCGATGTTGGCTGTGGTCCAGCTGTGGATGCTGTGAAAGTGTGTTCTTAATGGCAATATGTGTAGTGTGTAAGTGGGTTGGTGTGCGGCAAATACCTTTCCTAACACACCCGCGTTTATAACATCAAACCACCTAAATGCTCATATGCGTCATCCCTACATTGTCTATCATAATTTAATCAGTCTCCCTCCACCATCTGGTGGTCATGTCAGCCAACTGTATGCCTAAAGTAAATCATCTACAATGATCGGGACCATAGGAGCCATTTGCAAACTATGCAAACAAGCCAAGCAGCAAACAATCCACAGCTTCATGGAGGAGGACACACTGACGTCAACAATACCCCGGACCAAACCCCAGTTGACAGGAAGGGAAGGGGGATTCGATCGCTTTTGCCTCCATTGATCGACGCAACCCGATCGCTCTTGTTCAGACCGTCTCATCAACGATGCTCTTTTGTCATACCCTCTAAAGGGCAGGGGGTCAGGGAGGGGGAGGTGACTATCGAAGGTTCTGACGTCGATGGTTTGGGTTATTTACCCATTTATTCGTCTCTACTGCTCGAGTTTGTATGGCTATTATTATATCCTAGTCGTCAAGACGAAAGTACGACCCTTGAGCACGCCGGTACGACCCTTAGGGACAATGGCACAACCTTTAATTTGACCATAAAGGATCAAGTCAACGGCTAGGCCATCACACCCAACGATCGTACCGTAGTATACAAAGGTCGTTCGGTCGTGTTCAAGGGTTTCATACCGTCGTGTTCAGGGGGTCACCAGGACGCTGTGAAACACATTAAAGTGATGAGATGAATAAGGTTTACATAATCGATCGTCAGTTGGAGTGCTTCATGAAGCGATAGGTGACCGGGACGACACGTCTTATCTACTTTTACAGATACTTTTTATAGATACTCCTCGGTAGATACTTGTATAACCAATCCTCTTTGTTAAAACTCTATACTTTACAGGATACAAATGTAAACTTTCGTCTCGGTATACTAAGGCAGACTGAGTTGAAATAGTGATCGAAGTAAGATTGATTCAAGGATCACAGGAGAAGAATCATGATTCAGCTGAGTATGATCAAAGAATCATCGAGATGAACTGGAGGGAAGTTAGAAAAGAAATTACTAATTCCTACGTGAAGTTCAGCGATCTGATTTGCATAAAATATGAACCGAAGTTAGATGTGGTGAAAGCGTTCGCTTATAGCTTAAGTTAGCTTAACTGCCTTTCTGTTAGCTTATGAGCTGAAGTTAGCTGTAATATGCGTATTAGCTAATGAGCTAAAGTTAGCTGTAATATGCGTATTAGCTTATGAGCTAAAGTTAGCTGTAATATGCGTATTAGCTTATGAGCTAAAGTTAGGTGTAATATGCGTATTAGCTTATGAGCTAAAGTCAGCTACTATGTAAGTATTGACTTATGAGCTAAAGTTAACTCTGGTGTATGCATTATTAGCTTATTAGATGAACTTAGCTGCGTTGCGTGCATTTAGCTTGTGAGCTGGTCAGCTGAGGTGCGTGTACTGTGTTACTTTCTTAGATCGATAGATCAAGCCATAATTACGCGTAGCGCGCTCACAACGGGTCACCGCTTCTCTAAGGTTGCGTCAACTGGTGAAGGTTTACTAGAGATATATACGCTAGAACTTGATCTAGTATGTTTCTGTTGACTGTGTGTGTGTGTGTGTGTGTGTGTGTGTGTGTAACTACCTATTATCACTGTAATTGAAGGAAGTTCACCACTCGTGGGTCACCATCACCTATACAACCTGTACTGTCACATCACATTTCATATTTCCGTATTACGTCCGTGTTCACAACCCCATAACTCCATACATTCCATTCATCCATAACCCGTACAATATACAAGTATTTATTTACATCTTTTTTTTACATTTCTTGATCAATTTCATGATTGAGTCTTCAGTCGACCTATCCTCGCGTCTTTTGAAGAATTGTTCACCGAGTCGTGATCGGGTTGCCCCTTACTCTTCGTTCTTCCATGGTTGGCAAATGTAAGGCCTCGAACCATTGCCTGGAACTCATTTCTCTACGTCCAAACTGGTCCCACCCATCCTCGTTGTCCTCCTCTGGACTATCTCTATGAGCTCTTTGTGTTCATCTTAAATACGGCAACCAAAATTGAGTGGACTTTCCTTCCTCGCTGACATAACACAGGAGCTCCGTCACGCCCCTGTGTGACGCATAGGTCCACAGTGTGACGCGAAAGGTGACGCCGTTCACTTGTCGTCACGCCCCACTCCCCACGTCACACGAGTAAGATATTTACTTAAAAAGTGAGTGACTGTACCTTACCTTCCCGTACATGGCCATGTTTTTTCATGACTTCATGATCACAGAACAACGAAGGTGGTTACACATGTAGGAAAAACAGAGTTGAACGAATGAATGATACAAGAACAGCTAATTTACGAAGATTGTTCTGATGTACAAACAATAATTTGTAAGGACAACAGGAGAAGATAAACAAAGTTACAGAAGTGACAGATGGCAATGTCCTCACCCACACCAGGTCACGCCCACTCGCCCGCAGGGTACCACGTGACCTTAACCTTTGACCTCTTGTCCTTACACGTACAAAATGGCCAAACTAGGAGTGAGGGCACAGTCCTTAAAGGATACAACAAGGGTTCGTCCACAGTTCCATCACGCGTAGGTTATATAGTTTATCATAATTCAAAACCATCATTCTTGTTCTTTCTTCTTCTTAATCATCTTTCGTCTTCTTCTTCTTCTTCTTTCTTCTTCGTTTTCTTTTTCTCTATTTTCCTTATTCTTGATTCTTCTTCATCTTTCTTCTTATTCTTTCCAGGAATCAACACACTAATACCTTAACCCAGGTTATGTAGAGAGAGGCTCTTAACCTGACTTTGTGTGTGTGTGTGTGTATATGTGTATGTGTGTGTGTGTGTGTGTGTGTGTGTGTGTGTGTGTGTAGGAGTAGCTAATATACACAGATATAGAGAGAGTAACACTTGATATTACAAGCAAGTATTACTGAAGGAAATTATGATCTCCATATACCATCTACTCTGTCATCTACAACCAGAGTTAAAACACACACACACACATGCTGTTTTCTAACTTTATTGTAAAAAATAGAAGAGAAAACCTTGTAGTCATAAGATTATCATAAACATGATTAACGAAGTGTCTTTTAATCCTGTGATATGTGAGTATCTATATCACTTATCTCAAAGATAATCAAAAAAGTTCAAAGTCTGTCCTAAACAGTTATCATACAAGGACGACATTTACTGTACCTAAATCTCTCCAACAATGAACTAAAAAAGTATCGTTTCAGGAATAGAATACAACCAGTTGTCTCTTGATAACCTCTGCAGTGGATGGAAGTCAGAGATATATGTGGGGAAAGTGTCTATGGATCGTACGCTTCAATAGATGGCAAAATTACTTTTCAAAAACTTGCTAATCAAATGAAGTAAAGGTTCCAGATGATACATCGTATGTAGAAAAAATGCATGAATGTGTGTTGTGAAAGGATGAGAGAGAGACCTAATCATGACTGCGGCCATGTGCATGATTCTACAACCCGCTGTCTAAATACTACAACATAGTGTTGTACGATTCGTTCTGTACAGTATAGTAGTACATTGTACTTCATGGTCCGTGTCCTGGCCGGATGTGCTTCAAGTACACGATTGATCAAAGCACTGTAGACCATTGGATCCCAGCGGTCGATATAGACACCCAGGGGTCGATGGCTCTGTGCAAAGGGTCGATAATTGCTTAGGGGTCGACTGAGGGTCGATCAAAGTCTAGGGATAAAGGAAATGCACAGCAAGTCTCTGTGCTTCATGCAGTAAGATGAAAAACTATGACCTAATGATAATCATTAGGCCCAACCATCTCATTAAGGATGTAGACTTCTTCAGATAAATGTATTTACCATTGGCCACCTCGCTCATGCGGGAAACGGCGAGCATGTATGAAAAATATATACGTATGATTATCGGTTACTGAGTATGTGGCTGAGGGTCAATGAAGGCTCAGGGAGTCTGTAATGAGGTCGACAGATTCAAGGGTGTGGGAACCTCCTGCTGTAGACTGTGGGCCTAGAAAGGAAAGGAAGCCATGAATGTGAGGTTGTGTTGGAGATACTTGGCTACAGGGGCGTGCCGTCGTCTGCGGACAACATAAGGACAGTACGTCGTCTCCAGGTCGCTCCTGAAGACCTGGAGTTGCCTCTACTGCTCCTTCAGCTTCTTCAGGAGCGGCTCGAGGGTGAGGTCCTCCTCGCTGACCTGGAGTTCCCACTACTGCTCCTCCAGCTTCTTCAGGAGCGTTTCGAGGGTGAGGTCCTCCTCGCTGAGCTGTGAGGATGCACCCGCCTCCTGCTTCTCCGGCAGGAAATGTGCGTCCGGGAGTCCCTCCACTGTTTGTATCCACTTCCGGAGCTCCTGCACCGAGTTCCTGGCGATCTGTCGAGAGGTGGGCGATGGAGAGAGGCATGAAGTCTCCCACCCACCAGCCTCAAAATGGCAGACATTCTACACTATGTAAACACACAACCATCGCATATGATCAAGTGCTCCTGTGATGTGTGTGTGTGTGTGTGTGTGTGTGTGTGTGTGTGTGTGTGTGTGTGTGTGTGTGTGTCGAGACTGATACAAGACGTATCATACATGCGCGTCATTTATACATTATTTCATACACTTATGTTCAATACGTAAACACTAAGTTTAAAAAGCAGCCTTCAAGTACAAGGGAAGCAGGAAATCAACTCTGATGGAATACATAAAGATGAAAAATACAGATACTGAGACGGGAATACGTGGATCTGTATGATGTATACTTCTCATTTAAAAGAAAAGCCACGAAATATATATCACACAGAAATGCTTCTATTGATCAAATATATTTACAACATCCTGTTATGATATACTTATGATCGGCCATGCCTGCAAGCACACGCTCTTGCATGCATGAATTGTTCTGTTGTGAACACTGAAATTATATCAAGAATATCCTCGTAGATGTTATTTATTCCAGTAAGGGAAGACGTCCAGAGGGACAATTCACAAATATTACTGGAATATACTGGAAAAAACTAGAAATCCAGGGACAACAAACTGAATGAACGTCATCTTTCCAATTGGTTCTTGTTTTTCTATTTTGACAAAATCAGAGTTTCTTAAGTGTTGAAAGACCTGAATCTTGAAGGTGGAAAGGTTATAAGAGGAGCGGAAGACGTAAGAAGGAAGAGAAGTCCGCATATTCGATGTCTGAGGGAAGGTGGCGGCAACATAACAGCTAAATCTCGTATGATTGGTCTCTACACACAAACTATGGGAAGCAGCAGCAGGAGGCTGCGCCCGTCCTACCTTACAGATCTCGCCCTCGAAGGAGGAGACGGGTTCATGCTTGAGGCAGTAGATGGTTCTGTCCAGGTGAGACTCAACCTCACGCAGCTGCTGCAGGAACTCCCGGCGGGTGATGGACGTGTTCTGGAAGGCCTTGTTGGCCTGCAGGAGGAGCGGGGCGTGCAGCTCATACAGCGTCAGACCTGCCAGAGGCGGAGGAGGAGGAGGAAGGATTGCGAGTTAGAAAGAGCCTTCCTCGGGTGTGGCTGGTGGTGGAGATATGCCAGGGTACATGTTAGCATGTACTTACCCTCTGCCTCCCTCATCCCACCCACAAGAGGGGCGCCACATACCAGTGAGCCCCGGGTACCAGGTACCGGTGAACCCTACATACCTGTGAGCCCCAGGTACCAGGTACCGTTGAAATCTTACGTACCTCTGAGCCTGGAAACACCAGGGTCCAGTATGTCCAGCACCTGGAGCAGGTCCTGGCAGCAGGCCACCTTCCTCACCATATGGGCCTCTGAGAGCTCCGGCAGGATGTACCCAGCCACACGACCGTACATCTGTGGGTCACACACACAAACACACACGTCAGCAGTAGTAGTGGTAGTAGTTGTAGCAGTAATAGTAGTAGATATGGTAGTGGTAGTAGTTGTAGCAGTAGTCATAAAAGTGACAGAATTGTTACTCTGATACCGCAATTAACATCAGTATGAAATAAATGGAGAACACAGTTCTTTCTTCTTTTTTTTTTTCACTTTACCAAATCATTTGACCAAGTACACTACATCTTCCTGTTTGACAAAGTAGCAACGCAGACTCTCTCTCTCTCTCTCTCTCTCTCTCTCTCTCTCTCTCTCTCTCATGACCCACCTGGGAAAGGGAGTGCTTGATGCCCACCATGTGGAAGTGCTGGGGGTGGAGCACATACTGGTACTTCTTAATGATAGCCTCCAGCTTCAGAGGGTCTTCCTCACCCACCTGCTTCAGCTCCCAGTACACCATCTTGTTCAGCCGCTCCACTGTGTCAGCCCCGACCTGAGGGGAGACCACAGACAGGGGAGATGTACTGGATAGAGCTACTGGGGGAGAGGCTAGGCAAGGGTGTGTACTGGTTAAGGCTACTGGGAGAGAGGGGGTACTGGAAGGCCACCATTATGGGGATCCTGGGGAACTATTCAATCAGAAATACCTTGGAAATAAGTTGATTAAGAATCATTCAGAGAATACAAGATAACATGGAACAAAAACATGAACCAATGAGTACAAAGCTAACATATAATCATATAGAAAATGAAAGTAATAGGCACATTTTCCATTCACAAATCCCTCGTTTATTCCCTATTTATTGGGGTCTCTATCGGCCAAGGTCAATTTCACATCACCCTACTCAGCCTAGCTTGATCATACGTCACCCTATGTAACCCCGCGTCACCCTAACTCCTCCCCGTAACATTGATGACGTCAGTGGTTCATTGGGTCGCTGACCTGATAGATCCTGATAGACATTTGACCTGGTAACAGCACTAGTCACAGGTCTATTAGCGGTAGTGACCTGAAAATGACTTAACTCCCTAGTTATGCAACCTGTCCTGGTAGTATGAGTGACCTGACCTGATGGCACGCCCTGGCAGGGAGGGAGCTTGACTGACCTGGTAGAATGAGTGACCTGACCTGGTAGTATGAGTGACCTGACCTGATGGCACGCCCTGGCAGGGAGGGAGCTTGACTGACCTGGTAGCGACACTTGTCGCAGGCCCAGGGCGCGTCGTTGGCAGGTCGTAGCGGGTCGGTACTCAGGATGCTGCCGCCACAACCGGGCTGGGAACACCGCAGCGCCCCGAAGTATGTGTTCAGTTCGGTGGGGTCGGAGCAGCGCGCGCACATACAGTCGAAGAACTTGCCGTACCGCAGGTGCTTCCGACGCTCCGTCGTAGCCGACAGGATGTGCGTGTACGTCGCTGAGGGAGACACGCACACAGGGTGTAGGTCCAAGGCGGGAAAACATACATATAGGACGTAATGATGTATGAAAGTATACATGTGCCAAGCCAACACTCTGGGCTATGTGTCAATACATTCTACAGTGAAAGGCATGACCTACCACAGTCCACGGGTCATGACCTACAACAGTCCACGGGTCATGACCTACAACAGTCCACGGGTCATGACCTACGACAGTCCACGGGTCATGACCTACCACAGTCCACGGGTCATGACCTACGACAGTCCACGGGTCATGACCTACCACAGTCCACGGGTCATGACCTACCACAGTCCACGGGGCATGTGCTACCACAGTCCACGAGGCATGACTTACCACACTCCACGGGGCATTACCTACCACAGTTCACGGGTCATGACCTACCTGTCACCTGCTCGCCCTTCTTGATGGGTCTGGAGGCTATGACGACCATGGTCATGTCGTCCATCAGAGTGTGGTGTGTGTTGTTCACACAGAAGTGGGACATCATGGCACACAGCGGGTAGATACCTCTCACCAGGTACTGGTCGCGGGTACCTGGAGGTCAGAAAGAAGTGAGAATGGGGGTCAGAATGGGGGTAAGATCGAGAGGGAGGGGAGGTCTGAGAGGAAGGGAACCACGTATCAAATCTGTATAATGAATGATTCCTGAGGACACCAAGATCATGGGATTTCTATTCACTTATTCACTTACAAGAATAAAAATATGATTAATTATAATGATATCTTACTTTATCATCTTCAACTTCTTGTAAACTGACCTCAGAACCTCGAGCCTGGTCGACCACTCTTAACCTCTGAAACCCTTGAAGTCTGTGACCTTTTTAATATATCCTTTATCACATTTTGACCCCAGCTTGTATATATATATATATATATATATATATATATATATATATATATATATATATATATATATATATATATATATATATATACCTTCCTCGGCTTTCCTTTAACTTTCTCTAACCTTCCCTGATCTTTGACCCTCCTTTCCCTATGTGTGTATATATCCTGACCCACTTTACGACCTCGCCTTGCTCCTTGACCTTGCCCTCTGACCCCTGCTGACCTGGGATGTTGCTGCGGACTTCATGACAGTTGACGTCCAAGATGCCAGTGATGGTGTGCAACATCTCTTCCTCTGCAGCAAGCTTGACCTTCTCCCGCAGGTACTCAGCCACATTCGTCTGGTCAGAGGAGAACAATGAGCCACCTCACCTCACCTCACAGTTTACAAGCGTATTTACAGATTGACGGGGTTATTCAACAGGGGGATTTACATATCTAAAGAGTCAGTTTTACATGTTTACAATAAGACCTCTATGAAGTTCACGATACGCAGGTTCAGTCAAACGTTTAAAACCAAAACTATTCAATTACATCCTAATGACTAAGAGGTTTTAGTGATTTACAGTTATGTGATATCGTAAATTTCACGACCAGTTCCATGATTTACAGAGATATTTACGTGGAGTATGACCGTGACTCGCCCTTGTGGTCTGTCCTGCCTCAGAGAAGGAACGAAACTGAGTTAGAGGAAGTTCATGATAGCATTCAGGTTTATATACCCCACTCACCACCCCACTCACCACCCACTCACTGACCCACTCACCATCCCACTCACTGACCCCACTCACTGACCCCACTCACCACCCCACTCACTGACCCCACTCACCACCCCACTCACTGACCCCACTCACCACCCCACTCACTGACCCCACTCACCATCCCACTCACTGACCCCACTCACCACTCACCCACTCACTGACCCCACTCACCACCCCACTCACTGACCCCACTCACCACCCCACTCACTGACCCCACTCACACCTCACACCCCACTCACTGACCCCACTCACCACCCCACTCACTGACCCCACTCACCATCCCCACCTACCACTCATGACCCCACTCACCACCCCACTCATGACCCCACTCACCACCCACTCACTGACCCCGTCCACAGTTCTGGCCGCCCTCATCTGGCTCCACCCACTGCCACCGCTCCGCACTCATGCAGCATAGCACCTACAGACCACATCACCTGGGACAGACCATAGCATCCCACTCACAGTACCCACAGGTCACATGACCTCTCACTCACCACCCACATCACTGGAGCCACTCACCACCACCACTCACTGACCCACTTCACCACACCACTCACTGACCCACTACAGATCAACACAAGGCCCAGGGTCACCTCCTCCCTGGTACCCTACATATCTGTGCCGCGCTGAGGCTCCGTGGGGTCTTGCCAGGCCGCAGGTTGCACTCGAGCGTGGTAACCACAGTCTGCAGGCCCCCCAAAGCGGCACCTGGGGGAGGCAGGGTGGGTGGAAGACGTAGGACTGGGGAGAGACGTGAGTGGGGAGAGCGTGAGGGTGAGAGACGGTGGAGTGGAGGAGACGGGGAGGTCAGTGAGAGCACGTGGGTGGTGGAGGGACGGTAAGGAGTAAGAGGGACGTGGGGGAGAGCGGAGGAGTAAGGCGTAGAATGAGGGAGGACAGGGGAGTGGTGCGAGAGTGAACTTTAAACTAAGGGGTGGAATACGTGAGGGGAACGTGTTGAACGAGGAGGGGTGTTCGTTTCACCTGAGGTTACATCATTGCACTACAGGGACAGTTCACGTGTAGTGGGTGTGGACACCATATGATGTATGGGGTGCCTTGGTCCACTGAGAGGGGCCTGTACGATGGGCAATATATGTAGGGGTAGATGAGGGGTAGCTGCACTCACTGAGGGGTGGTGGGGCAGATATGAGGGGGTAGCGGTCGTATGATATATGGGGTGTGGTGCTGGGTGGGTCATGTAGGGAGGCGGTGTGAGGCGTGATGAGCGGGTGGTCCACAGTGATTGAGTCCTGCTCCAACACGGATACTGGGAGTGGGTACAGTGATGATGTATGGGGAGTGGTGGGTCATGAGGATGTAGGTGTGGTGTGGAGAGAGCGGTGGAGTGGGTGTGATGAGACGTGTGAGGAGTAGGTGGTGTGGGTCAGGACGGTGATGGTGAGTGTGAGAGACGGTGAAGTGAGTGGAGGACGGTGAAGTGATGGAGAGACGGTGAAGTGGAGTGGAGAGACGGTGAGTGGGTGGAGAGACGGTGGAGTGTGTGGAAGACGGTGAAGTGAGTGGAGAGACGTGAGTGAGTGGAGAGACGGTGAAGTGGGTGGAGAGACGGTGAAGTGGGTGGAGAGACGGTGGAGTGTGTGGAGAAGAGGGATAAGGGTGTGTGTGTGTGTGTCCCTGGAAGGTTACATCAGTGCACTACAGGTGACAGTGTAGTGGTGATGGTTGGGTTAAAGTGATGGATACACCAGTGATGATGTATGGGGTGTGGTGTGGGTCCAGTGATGATGTATGGGGTGTGGTGTGGGTCCAGTGATGATGTATGGGGTGTGGTGTGGGTCTAGTGATGATGTATGGGGTGTGGTGTGGGTCCAGTGATGATGTATGGGGTGTGGTGTGGGTCCAGTGATGATGTATGGGGTGTGGTGTGGGTCCAGTGATCATGTAGGTGGCTGTGTGTGGGGGTGGGGGAGGGCGGGGCACGTGATTCACATAATGACTAACTGTGTCGAACGACGGATACCACTGTTAATGGGATAACAATGATATACAACATGGACGCCACTGTGAGTCATTATGGATGGATCATCATTGATAATACCACACAAACACGACCATTAAGCTTATTTGTGATCTGTATATACATCTGTCTGTCCATAAAGATATCTTTTGCTCTCTCTCTTTGATGTTAGTAGTGAAGGATATCTGAGATAACGGGCTGTCTTATCTTTAGATACACTAACTAGACACAAATCTGTGATTCCTTATAGACAGATGGCTGTCGGAGGAGCCTCTCTCTCTCTCTCTCTCTCTCTCTCTCTCTCTCTCTCTCTCTCTCTCTCTCTCTCTCTCACTTGGTGCACTGGTAGTCGTCCCAGGAGTCGAGGCGTCGGTAGCAACCGAGGCACATCAGGTCTGAGGTCTGCTTGGGTCCCGTGACGACGGGGTGGTCCACGAAGATCACCTCGCCTTCCTGGATGTCACGCACGGCCAAGGTGCACCTGCAGGAGGGAGGAGGACCCGCCTGAAGCAGCATGACCAAGGGGGACGTCTGTACGTCCATATTAGAGGTCTCTTGATATAATTCTTTGCCTTCACAGTGGAGTCAGACACCTTCAGAGGGTATAATACTGGAGGAGAGGATAATAGGGTATAATACTGGAGGAGAGGATGATAGGGTATAATACTGGAGGAGAGGATTGATGGGGTATAATACTGGAGGAGAGGATTGATGGGGTATAATACTGGAGGAGAGGATTGACAGAGTCATGGCAGAGCTAAAACAAAGGTAGCGTTATACTGAAGATAAAAAAAGAACGCTGTTCATCCTGTAAAGAAAATGGGAGACACTAAGTCTACTCTCAACCTTTTAGATCAGTTTTACGATGCTGATGATAAGCAATTCTCGTAAAAAAAAAAAAAAAAAAAAGGACCCGGTCAATTTTGACGATGCAACAAGACAACTGATAGTTAGAGAATATGTTAACAATCACTACCTTGTTAACAGCGAACGAATGGAACACGATAAATGTAGAAACACTGAATATAAAACATTATAGAGATCTGGAGATCATTATGAGGGAGGAGGAGCTTGAGGTGGAGCCCCACGAGCCTGGTGTTGCCTCCATGTGTTGTTGTACACAAGTACGTACTTCCCACACTGCTCACCTGCCGTAAGGTTCGATGTATTCAATCTTCCATTTCCTCTTGTCCTTCTTGTTGATCACGTGAGGCGGCGCCTTCGTCTGTGCGGGAGGGATAAAGGTAGTGATGATGTTTGATCATACAGGAATGATTATATAGAGCAAATATAGTGAACGGTAAAGGAAGAGACTAATAAGTCTAAATAGACAGATTATCATACGAATTCTCTATGAAATATGAAGACAAATTATATGGAAATTCAAGAAAACTAGAAAAAAAAAAAGTGAATGGTGATGGGAGTGATGAAAACTGTTATACTTCATCAGTACACAGGAAACCAATATTCAATGATCTCACAAAATGTACGTCTTTATTGCATTCGCGTCTCAACACCACAACATAGTGTTCACATCAGCCACACAACCACTCCACTCATTCCCTGGGTATCCGACACAAAACTAAAATCATTGAAAAAAACTTTCCATACGATCGGCTTCAATATCAGTATCATTAACATGTGTGATGATACGACACTAGAGTAAATATTTACGTCGGTATGTGAGGTCACCAATTGTGTGTGGGTTAACGTTGGGTTTCAAAACTAAACAACACGATCGAATCGTTTTCTAAGCTTAATGATGAGAGTAGCAGTTGTCTATTGTTTACTCGTCTTGGTACAACAGTTGTAATGCTTTGTATATTAGCGGGAGGGAGCGACACATCAGGACACGCCTCCGTGTCCACGGTGAGTGATCCGTGCCTACCAACTACCCAATCACCCAATTACCTTTCTCAGCAATACGTAATCACCCTCACGACTATACAGCCACCGTGTCTCTCTCCCTATTGGCCAGCAGCTCCTCTAACAGGCAATTGTTGATGATGTAGGTGCTCTTCTCCTACAGATAACAATAGAAAGATATCTACGGAATTACTCTGTTTTGAATCACTCATTACGTTTACATTAAGATGGTCATAGTTATTGTAAATGGATGTTTTATTGTTTTATTATTCTTATCATATAACTTATATCACTATACCACTATTACTCCTTTTCCTATCATACTACTACTACCACTACTACTACTACTACTACTATTACTTCTACTACTGACGTAACCATTAGTTACTATCATTAAGTCTGATACTATTATCATCTTTTACTGAAAAGGAATAATTAATAACTGTGCGAAATTGTATTAATCGTAGTTTTTGAAGCATAAAGTTAATACAGAGGACAAATTTTCATAGTTAAAAATCAATGTGACTCACTCTGAAGAGAAGGAAAGAACTGAAGCTGAGTTGAAACACTGAGGAAAAAGTGACTTACGACTCACCACCATACAAGGGACTCACGACTCACCACCACACAAGAGACTCACGAATCACCACCACACAAGAGACTCACGACTCACCACACTGTACTTGAACCAGCTGTACATGATCTCTATCTGGTGTGGGTCACCCATGTTGGCTGGTCTGGTGCACCGTGTACGACGATAATCACGAGTGTTGTAGTGGGTTCGACCAGGGTCGCTGGCGTTGTAGAGGGTTCGACCAGGGTCGCTGGTGTTGTAGAGGGTTCGACCAGGGTCGCTGGTGTTGTAGAGGGTTCGACCAGGGTCGCTGGTATTGTAGAGGGTTCGACCAGTTTCGGTGGTGCTGATGAGGCTTCGACCACGGTCACTGGTGTTGTAGGGGGACAGATCGGGGTGAGGAGCGTCTCAACAGGTTCTCCTACCAGGGTATGAGGCAGCGGGTCCGACCCAAACACTATACAAGAAAGACAGGAAAGTGAGGATGAGTCGCGCGTGAGCACCGCCTGCTTTAGTTCTGCACGCGGTCAACAGATGGCACTACTTACCAGTGCGTTGGGTGTCTGTTTGTTTATAAACATTTTCCAGCGAGTTTTCAGAGACTGAAAATTCTACAAATGTCATAGAAAACACACAAGAAATTAGCTGAAGTGACACATCAATGAGTGAGCTTATGAATGATTTGTTTTCTACTTATAAAACTGTAGGTATTGAAGAAATATGGTATGTACTGTGTAGTATCTGAAAACTTTGCCTTTATTTTGTAGAGTTTGCTGAAAAAGGGTTATGAACTAGCATGCCTCACTCACGCATTTCAGGATTACTGATAAAGGATATTCTTGTAGAATCAAATAGCAGTAAGAAAGCTTTAGATTGTAAGAGTAATGAAAGAAACAATTAATGTGACAACGAAAATTCGTCCAATGTGGAACAAGTGAATTAGTGGAGCAATTAACTAAACTGAAATAATTGCTTCGGTAATACAACAAATGACATCCTACATTACGCAGAAAACAGACGAGGGGATCACTGATTATCCAACCACCTTAGATATTAAATGTAATAATATTAGCGGCCTTTCCCTACCTTACAAGAGAGTAATCACAGCATGCTTGGTAGTCTATTGGCCTAGTTGGGTCATTAATGTTTTTATTAAAGGGGTTTTACTTAAACCATGGCTTATGGGCCCCCATGGTAATCTGACTTGATCATCATCAACTGTCAAATAGTAACCAGTTTTTTTTTACACACACACACACACACACACACATATATATATATATATATATATATATATATATATATATATATATATATATATATATATATATATATATATATATATATATGCATATCGAAAGACATCAAAATTGAGCGCGTTATCAACTAAATTCTTCTCATAACAATTGGGGAAATGAAAAACGATAAGTTCCCAAGTGCACTTTCGCGTAATAATCACATCATCAAGGGAGACACAAGAGATAAATATAACAGTCAGTTGATATACAACGAAGAGGCGTACCTAGGACGCCATTTGGTAAGCCAACGGTCTGCAGTGCCACGTTTGACAAAGTTTCCGTTACATAATGTAAGAGAAAATGAATCGATTACAGAAAACGAATAATAAATAACGCAGACAAACATAAACTCAGGATGGTCCTTGAACGGTATTAAATATGTATATTAAGCTCAACATGCGATTAGAATACTAAAAAAAGATGCAAGACTAATGAATATCTTTTATAGAATGAAATATAAAGTAATGGCATATGTCAGGAAGGCGGGGGAAGAACAAGTGACGCCGCGTGGCCAAATGTCAGGGAGAGAGCGGTGCCATGGGCAGGGAGGCTATTCCTGGCACCCAGACGGCCAGGCACAGTGCCCGGGCCACCAGATGCACTGGCCAGGGAGGGAGGAAGAAGGGGGGAGGTGTGGCAGGGAGTTACAGGAAGAGAAGGCAGGAGAAACATTCGAGGGATGTGAAAGGTTCACAAAAGGCATCGATGCCAAGGAATACCAAAGACATGATTGGTTACGAGATGTGGCCATTTGTGTGGCGAGAGAGACGTGAACGGCGGTGGCAGAAGGATGGATGACAGGAGCATGAACATCAGAAGGAAGAATATGATTAATGTTAGACAGAGGAGTAAGACGGACAGCGTCCTGAGATCAGAGATGGAAGACAGAAGCACTGTCTTCGTCAGAGAGAGATTAAGAGGATACGCCAGAGGAGTCGAATTCAAAGATGCTACTCATACAACATACGGCGGACAACAACAAGTTCAAGAATCACTAGAAAATAAGGGAAAAGATCAATGTAGAAAATCAATGATAAGCTCCACTGAGATTAGAATAAACTAAATATATAGAATAGGCGGCCTTGGGCCATATATACAAAGAGTGTATATGGTCTTAAAATCATCCTGAACACCTGAAGATGCTTGTTCTTCTTTCTATTGTTTGTTCTAGCTTGATGTAGACGGCCTTAGGGACCCTGGCATTTGATTGGCCTAAAGTCCAAATAACCAACCAACCATCGAGTGAGTGGCGGGGCCTGGTTGACTGGGTTGAAGGAGGCGCACGGTGGACTTCCCTAAAGATCAGTTCGACACAAAATGTTTTTCTTAAAAGAATTTCGTTCGCTTCTGACTGAAACTCGGTGCAGTTCTGATTGCGAGAGTCTATAGGAAGGGATTCCCTACTGATATACTTTTGTACTGTAAATTTGACTCAAAACTATCCACATGGGATCCTAACACTATTAACATGAGGCCCTCCACACTATCAACAAGGGGCTCTCAACATCATTAGCACTATAAATGCAGACACCTTAACATCAAGACCTTCACACTATCAAGTATGTGTTCCGGCAATGTAATCAATAAGGAGCCCTCAATATCAACACAGGGCCTTCATTACTCTTTACACTACAAACACAGGGCCCTCAGCACTAAAAGGCTGGGCCCTCAACACTATCCACACTGTGAACGTAGTACACTACACCATCAGCAGTCACCGTGAATGGCTTTGACATTCTCCTCACTATCAAACACGTGCCACGTTAATCACCATCATCACAATAACACAAGATTCCCAAGTGAGCCATTTTGAGATCCGTTCTCGAGCACTATCAGCAAGGTCCGTCCGCCCTGACCACACGCTCTCAACAATGGGCCTTAAACAGTATTAACTAGGGGCTGTCAACAGTATAATCACTGTTAACAGGGGATCTTTATCAGCATCGGCAAGGGGCTCTTCACCGCCACCAAACAGGATGGTTACGAGTCTTTGTTAACAGGAAGCACTCCACGTCCTTAACACATCCAAGGGGGATGCCCCTCTTAACTCCTCTAATGGCCCCCATCAAATCCACTTAAAGTGGTCTCCCTGTAGGTGACGGGCACAGCACGTACCTCCTGCGCCAGCTGGTGGGGTTCGGCAGACTGGCAGCCCCTCTACTTGGCGCCAGACACGGAAGGACGCCCCTGGCGAGCTGGCACACGGCACCTGATGTGTCCCTCCCTCCCCTACCCATGGCCCAACCTCCAGCCTAGGCCTCGGACCCATCCCAGACCCCAGTACCCTCGCTTGCATCTGTGATTTCCAAGCATCATGCACATGGGTGAGGTTACGTGTTCAACTATTTTGCCAACATACTGCCAGTTTTCCTTTCCTTATCAAAAGAATGTGGTCATGTTTTCTGTCAGAAAATGACTTAAAAAACGTTTGATAATTAGAGATCATTATCAGCCTCATACGAGGAGTACATGTGAGGAAGATCATTCATAGGATGTGTCAGGATATCTGGCGTCATGGGGCTCATGACCTCTCGAAAAAAAATATTTATTGAAAAGAATGACTGAACTACAAATATGTAGAAATAATGGCTCGGAGAAAACACATTCTACATTCCTCCCCTGAAGGAGATGATATAGAAAGAGAAGGTAACTTCAGTACACAACCACCCACCAACTTCCCGCAAGCAAAGAGGCGACGAACACCACAGGTGGAGCGAGTGTGAGAGAATTACCAAGAAACACACACGAGGGCAAGACCATAAACATAATACCTCAAGCAAAGAACGGGGTATATGATACTCTCACACTGCGACCTTAGCTTCCCAGTGGTGTCGCATATGTACGTGAAACACTGATACACCTGGTCAGGCAGTGACAGATGTGTGGCTGAAGTGGTTATATAGAAAGGTGTGAGGGGGGACGAGAGGTAGGGTGTGACCTGACGTGACCTGGACCATCATGACACTTCTCACATAGTAGTGACTCTTCATGACCTTAACACTATAACATCATATACTAACCGTGACACTTTCGCGCCTAAACCGGGGTCGAATCCTGGTTACGGCAATCGGCACACTGTCAATGTAGCTGTTCATCCTCCCCTAAGAGTTGGTCGCTAAAATGGGTACCTGGCTTAACTTAGAGCAGAGAAGGAAGCCAAGTGAGGAATTTTCCCTCTAAGGCTTAGTCGTCTTATCCTGGAACGCTACCTTGCTAACGCGGGAATTGGCGATACATGTTCATCTATCTGTTGCAACGACGTGTAGCAGCGTGAGCACGTGGTTCCTCCTCCCTCACGTCTGGAGCGTATGTAATTTTAGCGTGGAGTCCGGAGGAAACGAGGGAAGGCAGCTGACATACGGGAACGGAAGCCGAGAGTGGAATGTAAGC
This sequence comes from Panulirus ornatus, assembly GCF_036320965.1. Classification (NCBI taxonomy): domain Eukaryota; kingdom Metazoa; phylum Arthropoda; class Malacostraca; order Decapoda; family Palinuridae; genus Panulirus; species Panulirus ornatus. Next base: position 3,135,063 of record NC_092250.1, on the reverse strand, counting down.
CACAGAATATCACTCACCATCTCTACCCAGGATCTATTATCCAGTGACTGTTCATCAAAGATTCATGACATTAACCACAAACTAAAAGCAATCATAATTGCGTAATCGTTAACCACAAACTAAAAGTAATCATAATAGCGTAATCGTTAACCACAAACTAAAAGTAATCATAATAGCGTAATCGTTAACCCAAACTAAAAGTAATCATAATTGCGTAATCGCCGATTTGTTCCGTATGGGGAGGTGGTTCTATATTCGTGATGTCCCATCTATGGAAAAAAGTCTATCATACAACTTCATACATTTATGGTGTATGCTTCAACCATTCATCCATAACTTATACCATAAAAAGACTTCTCTTTTTCACAAGTTTCTTGCTTAATTTTATGTCAAGTCCTCCCTATCCACTTCTCTAGAACTGTCTACATAATCGATCTGGTTAAAAAAAAAAAAAAATGTTTGTGATTCCCACACACACACACACACACACGGTGGGCACCTTTAAAGCCTATAACTTTTCACCATGACTTTTTCTTTTTTCATTCTAGTACCATCTTTGTTGCCCTCCTCTGGACCTTATTTATTAATTCTTTGTGGTCCATCAGGTGCAGTAACCAAATCTGAGAAGCACATTATAGTTTTGGCCTCATGAAGGATATGAACTGCTTGCTAAATATTACCCTACCCATATACTTGAAAGCTATTCTGATACTTACCAGAGTGTCTCCTAAGTGTTCTCCTTGTGTTGGACTTTGGTGATATGTGAAGGTTGATGTCAACGCACAAGTCTCTCTGACACACAGAATCCTGAAGCATATCTCCAGCTTGATTATATTCATATTGAACCTCATTTACTGTCCTATCCTCGTTAAGAATGTTCAAAGACGGGGCCCTATGAGTGCAAAACTCTCCCTGTACAGTACTTTGAGATAATAACAAAGCTACATCTCTATTTCTCTAAAACTCTTCTGCACATCCATCCTTCACTGCAGCATCTCTCGTACTCACCCTTTCCCTTGAACTGCTGAATATGGATTTGGTAAGATGACTCCTTACGCTTACAAGATGAGGCCTTGAAAAAGCTATAAATGGAGGTTTACTAAGATTTTCTTCTAGCAGGTAGGAAAACATCAAACATTTCTCAACAAAACATGTGCATGGCATGTGAGAGGTATGCGACTGAATTGATCAGAAGAGCATAAACTCAGGCTCTAAGTTATCATGAATTAAACTCCAGAAACACTGCACTATAGTTGCCCTCTGCCAGTGGCCTGTAAAGGATGAAGCATTAAAGACTACGAAGTAGCACTAAAGATCACTACTTACAGAGACTCTTTTGCCGCAGCCACCCCTCTGAGGGAGTTCCAGAAGCGAACAGGCATCAGAGACACACACACACAGTCTGGAACAAGGAATAAATGCAGTTACACTAATACATAATAAGGAAGATATCAAATGATTTTAGAGAATATACAGAGGTTCTGAAGTTGTTTGAACAGAAAACATAATTTGGCAAGGTTAAAATAAGATTGTACACTGCATGTACATTAATAATTTGAAAGAATAAATTCATGACAGTTATCATAGACATGCAAAAATATGAAGTTATATACAATTAGAAAACTTGCTGGATCTAGGTTTGTAATTTTCCACTTCACTCCAATCTTTATAGGAAGATAAAAGTCCAAACAGCTTCTCAGCTCGTTAGTGCTTAAATTTCAAATATATTTGCCATAACTGCAAAGAATGAATTATACTTGGAGCAAATGTCCTTGATTGTTCACATATCTATAAATGTAAGTAATTCACATTCCCTCATCAGGTAATTACAATGTAACTTATTCTTCAAGATTTTCATGTATATCAGTTCTCCAATACCTGCATAATAAAGTAGCACCAGAGAAAAAGAACAGCCTTCTAGCCATGTTTCTATGGAGGATGAGAACTTCTCACTTTGATCCTCCTTCTGTTCCCACTACTAGCAACTGAAATACAAGGAACACATGCTTTCTGGCCCTACAGGCCCATGTTTTAGTCACCATGTAATAATACACAGATATTATTGTATCCCTGGGGATAGGGGATTAAGAATACTTCCCACGTATTCCCAGTGTGTCGTAGAAGGCGACTAAAAGGGGAGGGAGCGGGGGTCTGGAAATCCTCCCCTCTCGTTTTTTTTTTTAATTTTCCAAAAGAAGGAACAGAGGGGGCCAGGTGAGGATATTCCAAAAAAGGCCCAGTCCTCTGTTCTTAACGCTACCTCGCTAACGCGGGAAATGGCGGTTTGAAAAAAAAAAAAAAAAAAATCATTGTATCCTTCCTTTCCTAACCCAAGGGAAAATTTCATGATACTTTGTGTCAAAAATTTTGGAACCTGTTCTTGCATTTATATGTATTTATCCAAGAACGATTCCCCACTCTGTATAACATCAGGAAAAAAAGACAAAATTCAACACTTTTTATCTATTTATTTTATTACATGAAAAATAGATGGCTACATTGCTTCATTATATATGAAGAATCACTTTTAAATAGGACCAATGACTGTTTACAAAACATAATTCTTTGTTCTGCAAGGCTTCCCAATAAATGAGGTGATCAACCAATACAGCGACTACGAAGACAGTAGTGCTAATTTACAACCCATAAGGCCAATTACTGACTTTAAAATAATAATCAAAACTATGCCAATATAAACTCTATCTGAAATATTGTCCTCTACATAAAATCTAATGATTTCATATTTACATTAACAGCAAATATCCAAGAATACATATCTGCAGAAGGCTTAAATGGTTATCCATAGCTTTTTAATCTAATCTATGAACTACCACAACACCATGAGAAGCTACAGCCAAGTTTGTACAGTTAGTCAAGATAGTTAAAAGACCTAAAATTTTCTTCTTTGGACTAAAATCAGTCTACTCTAAAATGTGACAACTTTCTCTTTCTGATACAGCACCTGATGATAATCATTGAAAAGTGCTTTAGTATATGGATGATGAGAAATGGTACAGGGATAATCATCAAACCTCTTCATACCCAAATCACCATAAAAAACTTGTCAAGGATATTACAAGTGTATTACTGACCTTATAAAGCTGTATAAAAAGACGAAGGGCCAAAATTTTTCTCATTTGCAAGCTGGAAAAATGGTTACACCTTAAGCAAGTACTTACATCACTTCTCATTTGTGCACTACCCAGTATTGTGCACCACCCAGTATTGCGCACTACCAGTAAGAGAAAAGATTCTAGCTCCTGTTCAGAAAGACTGCGAGTAAAGGAAAAACACATATGGGAAAACTGGTAGCAGTGAACAAACTGCTGTCAGATAGTACAAGGAACTTCAAATGGACAAAGTTAAATTACTGGTGAAGTAATTCTTAAACTGCAACTGCATGAAAACCTGGCTACCACTAAATGTGCAAAAAAAAAAAAAAATAAAGGAACAAGTTCTCCAAAGCATATTGTTTTAATACGTTTAAAGGTATACTTGAAGTATGAAAATGAAAAGTAATATTTCATCTATCTTTCTCTTGGTGTGGTGTGTTGGATTCATGAAAGCTATTATTAAGTATATAATTGAAAACTGGTTAATCTTAAAAATACAATATAATTTTAGAAATTATAGTTATACATGCAAAGGTATGAAAAATGAAAAAATAAGTTCTTTATTTTTGTCTGTTTAGTCATGGTGGTGTGCTGAAGTTTACACTTGGAGTACAATTCAAAACAGTGGCACGGAAATCTTGTTTTACATGATAAATACTGCAGTTGATTATAAACCATCAAATGATATACATCAAAGTTTGAGAGTTAAAAGTACCTTTCTTAAAATTCTAGACTTCTCCCAGCAGATTGGGGATATAGAATTAAGGAAACTCAATACTAATAACACAATTATCGGTAAAAAGCAACTCCCATTTCTTTATCAGTTATGTAGCAAATGGCACATGCTGCTGGCAACAAGCAACTCTTGTAATACACCTGAGAGTCAAGTAAATCAACTATGGCAGCAATAGACAAAGTTGCCATGAAACATGAACAATTCAAATATCGCATAACCAAAAACACTCCACAATCTTGTAAAAGGATAATGAATAAGTGTTATGTTGATCAACTACATCAACATGTTTCAAGTTCATGTTGCTCTAGTAAAAAAAGATATCTTTGAAGTATGAAGAAAATTACCAATGCCATATGAATAAAATAAAATATTGTACTCGACTACTCTAAAGCTTTTCTGATGTTGATATTACTCCAGTTTCATCAATAAAAAATCTAAAACAATTCTGCACTGCACTTCTTTTTCAGCCTAGAAGCTAGTTAATCCACTCAGTAGCTTGAAGATGACCAAGTTCATGCAAATGAGGCATGAAGTTTCCAAAATTAAAAAAAAACAGTCTTCAAGTTAGACTGTGCTGACAACAAACTAGAAACAACAGGTGTAACACACTCATCTGAATCAAATGAAGAAAACTAACTGGTCACTGCTAAATAAATCAGCAACTGATTGGTAACCTGGAAAGCATAAACATGTACTGAACAGTACAAACATGGTGATGGAAAAGGACTCATGTTGACATTTTGAGATATGTTCCAATCATCAAGTGTAATACAGAATAACAGCAAGTTATCTTTATGTGTATGACCATAGGAGGGAAATGTTTTTGTTCTGACCAGACCCATCAGGGTCAGATCAAATGCACCTTCACTTTAGGCCAATGGTGACAAGAGTGTAGTGAAAGTAACATGAATTAAGGTTCATCAAGAGCATACTGAGGATATGTTTGGTGGTATCTTATTCTGCAGTGATCATGGCGAGTGCAATGCAGAGGGAGACATAAAACATTCACCATTTGTAGTTTTATTTTTTCTCTGTATTAGACCTGATGATTAAAACAGAATTCTCAAAACATCATAAAAATCCTTGTGATCAAGTTCATTTTCCTTTGATATCCCTGTGCCATACCCTTCAATAATGCAGAGTACTTAGTTTTCTGAACAATTCTTATCACCACAACATTGGTTTCAATGAATGCATTAAAAACAATTCCTATCACATTAAGTAGACAAGGAGTGACCAGCATAATAAAACACCATGAGTCTGGTCTGGTCATTATGCTGCCATAAAATACAGGAAACCCATGAACAGTCATGGATCAAAACAGTTTATAACTTGCATGTCCACCACAGTGGAATATTTGGGAGTCATGTATCAAGCTGTAGCACAATGTTATAAGCTTTTAAAGTTATGTATTAAAAACCTTAACAGCTTCATGAATCTAGTACAAAAACAAATGTGTTGATAAAGCATCACTTATTTGTAGCAACTTGAAAATTATGGTAACTATCTAGCAAAATAGGAACATCACAGTTTCAATAAACAAATGCATTGCATTCTGAAAATCCTTTACATACATTGGTCAAAACTGTGTCTAAGATAATCCTTTGATGAAAACCTCAGAGTAAGATATCATAACTTTTTGAAGACCATCATCTAAATTCTGTAGTCATTGGAATGAATTTTTCATTTTTCTCTATGCTGCCTATTATCTCCACATTATGTACTACCAATCTATTACATTTCATAAACACCTAATCACAGTTACAAAATCTCTTAAAGGTTTCCTTATCATCATGACATGCTGTCAAAAAATCCAATCCACTACTTCAACATTTGATGAACTGCATTTAAATCCTGTTTTTGTAAACCTAAATTATAAACAGTAAAATTTACAGTTGAATGCTTGGGGACATACTTGAAACACTTTCTGGTGAGGTCACATTGAAAAAGTAATTTATCTCTAAAAACCATTTTATACATATGCAGGAGACCCCTCCTCCCAAAGAAAAAAAATCCATCCATGAATTCTTCAAAAATGCTTCAAGAGTTAAGGGATGTTCACTTTCAAGCAATTTTCTTTTTCACTGGTGACAACATATGTAAGTTTTGGGCATCATCCACAAATAAACTTTAAAAAGTTAGCACCAATATTGGTCTTCCACAAGGAACCGGATATCTTGCCTTTCTCCAGCCTATGGGGCTGGAGGCTTAGGGCCCCGATCTGCAAAATTCTCACAAAAGGCACATGACTGCATGTACCTGTTCTTCCTTACACAAACTGAAATATGATTAGCAATAATAAACAGCTGGGTTCTTATTCAGTAAGATTAAGAGAAGCTATTTATCTTTTCACAATAAGTCCTAGTATAGCATGGGAAACATATGAAATGTAACAGCAAAAAAAAAAACTAATGTTATATCTTATAACTAACCACTGTATCATTATAGTTCACAACTTGTATAAAAAAGTCTCAATCAAAATAGTTTCTCTATCAAAATCAAATCATGGAAAATGGAAATACAAATTAAATAATGGGAACAAACTCTTGTTCTAATTTATGCAAACACAGATTTATAGGTGGTGCTGGTTGACAAAAAGCCATCTCTTGCTGTAAAAGATGGCTTAAACTAGTTCATGACATTATGTATTTCTTGGGCCTAAAATTCTACTCTGAGATAATGTTCAATATAATCTACTGTATCTTCAGAAATTATGCTTTCAGATCTTTCTGATGTCTGAATACACAAACATGTTCACATATTCAGTACCGTCACAGTGACTTGTTAAAATATGGCATTGGATATCTATGACTCTAGCTTTTTAGCGAGATCGAGCTGCATAACCAAAACACTACCTGTACTGTATTTTGTACTTATCTTATCTGGAAGGTTGCCACTGCTAAGATACCTGTAGCTTTTAACAAATTTTTCTGCTGAAATGAGATTAAAGAATCACAGTGATATATTGCAATGTCTCGTGAACTTTAACAATGCAGTGATGCTACTGCATTGTGTTAGTATACCTAACCCTAGGAACCCTTTTCTGGGGATCTAGAAACTTAGAAGCTGTGTTATGATCATAAGCAGGGATCTGATGAAGTCCTTTGGTGGAAGAAGTTCCTCAGTGAGACTAATACAGCCTTGCCTAAGGTTACTTTTCACTAATGGTGTTACCATAACATGGTGGTGTCTGATAACATCTGCACTGTATTATCCTGCTGCATACGGTACCACAGTTTACAAGTAAATACTGCAAGGAACATTCAAAAATCACTCAAAAAGCACCATGATACCAGAAGGATTGAACACTTTGTCAAGAAAACAGCTAAATGAAAAGAAAAAGGAGACAAGAGATAGCCAACATAGTAGGACAGTATATTCTGCTGCACTAGATTATTAATCCTACCTTCACATAAGCTTGTTTTATACCTGTGGGATAGCATGCTGAGGAGCAGGTCAGCATACAAAACAAGAACGAGTTACCAAAGGTGACCTGATACAGAGGCCAATATGTAAAGTTATTGCAGCAGTAAAGTATTAATACAAACACACACACACACACAAACGCATATATTTTTTTCCATACATACTCGCCATTTCCCACATTACATATATAAATAAATATATCAAGTAAGCAATGAAAGGGTAAGAGAGATGTTTGGTAATAAAAAGAGTGTGGTTGAGAGAGCAGAAGAGGGCGTTTTGAAATGGTTTGGTCACGTGGAGAGAATGAGTGAGGAAAGACTGACAAAGGATATATTGTTAAAGGTGGAGGGAACAAGGAGAAGCAGGAGACCAAATTGGAAGTGGAAGGATGGAGTGAAATAGATTTTGAGCCATCAGCGCCTGAATATACATGAGGGTGAGAGGCATGCAAGGAATAGAGTGAATTGGAACGATGTGGTATACCAAGGTCGAAGTGCTGTCAATGGACTGAACCAGGGCATGTGAAATGTCTGGGATAAACCATGGAAAGGTCTGTGGGGCTTGGATGTGGATAGGGAACTATGGTTTTGGTGCATTACATACAACAGCTGTAGACTATGTGTGAATGAATGTGGCCCTTTTGTCTGTTTTCCTGGCACTCCCTCACTGAAACAGGGGGTAGTGATGCTGTTTCCTGTGGGGCAGGGTAGGGTTGGGAATGGATGAACGCAAGCAAGTTTGAATATCTGCATGTCTATATATGTATAAGTCTGTGTATACGTATGTATATGTATGTGTATGTATATGTGCGTGTATGGGTGCTTATGTATATTTATGTGTATATGAGTGGACTCTACCTACTCAAGGTAGCACCTAAAGTTAAAAGCCACCTTCGGCAAGGCTGTATCCTTGTGAATATAGTCTCATCAAAGAGCTTCTCAATGCAGAGGAGTCTATATTTCCCTGCTATTGGAATCAGCACATCTTTGGGCTGCAGGAGCCTTTAGAAAGGTCTTGGGTAACACCAGCACTTTTCAAGAAGTGGGTCCTGGGGTATTTATAAATAAATACATTAATAAAATATGTAAGAAATGAAAGTAATTGGGAGTTGTATGAAAGCAGCAGAAGGTCAAGAAGGTGCAGGGGCTGTGAAAAGAGGGGAAACAAGATGAGGCGAGACATTATTGGGAAACTTCAAAGAGAACGAAATGGACAAAGATAAGGTAAAAGGGATATAAAATGAGCATTTTGAAAGTGTAAAGATTGTGTTAGATAATAAGGTGGCAGATGTGAGGTGTATGGATTGTGGAAGTAAGCCAAGTGAGACTTATAGCAAAATGACTTGGTGAAAAGATAAGAGGTGGTGAAAGCCTTGCATAAGATGGTGTGTGGCAATATGACTTGAGTGGATGGGATTGCAGTTGCATCTCTACCTCCTTAAGAAAAAAAAAAAAGGGGGGGGAGGATGACAGAATTGTTGACTGGCTGGTCAGGATTATCCATGTATATATGGCCCAAGGTGGGTACCTTAAGATCAGCACAAAGCATCAAAAGGAAATTGGATAAAGGCATAGAGGGACTAAAGAGAATGCTTAAATAACAGAGCCTTTTAATGCCTCACCCTCTACAGGTGAATGACAAGGGACAACTCTTAGTCATCTTCTCTCTATGTCCAAACCATTTCAGCATACCCTCTTCAGCTCGCATACATGTTCCTCTTACTAGAGCTCTTCCTTACCCTATCATTTCTCACTCAATCAACCCTCCTCACACTACATACTATCTTCAAACACTTCATTTCCAACACATCCATCCTCTTCTCTACGTTTTCCTTCAAGGCCACACTTTGCATCCATACAGTACTGGTGGGAATATTACATAATCAAACATTCCTATATGTGCACTTAAATAAGATAAAGACCTCTATTTCTATTGCTCCTAGGACCTGTACTCCCTCACTCACCCTATGGATTACTTTAGCTCCCAATGTTCCATTCATAGCCACATCCATTCCATTGCCTCTAAGTTCCCTCCACTCAAACTCAAACTTCAAATAACGTCTCTTCAATGCTGAACATAACCTTGCTTTTATCGATGCTTACTCTGTTTTCTCCTTTCATACACATTCCTAAACTCAGATACCAGATTCTGTAGCTTTTCAGTCAACTCTGCCATCAGTCCCAAAGTCATCAGCAAACAAATGACTCACCTCCCAGGCCTTCCCACCCCAACACACTGCCCCTCTACAAAACCCTTTGCTTTCACCTCCTTCACCATCCCATCCAAACATATTAATGAGCCATGATGACATCACAAACCCCCACTGCAGACCTACTTTTGCCTGAAACCACTCCCCCTTCCAATTTGTAAACATACTCTACTCTCTTTTGATACAGAAAATCCTTTTCCAACTGCTTTCCTCCCACACCAAATGTTCATAAGTTTCCACAAAGCATCTCTATTATCCTTATTTTACACTTTCTCCGATCCACAAACGCCATGTACAATTCTTTGTTTCTCTAATCATTTTACACACTCAGCCTATAGCTGTCATATCTAATGCACCGAAACCACAGCTCTCTTTCCACATCCAGGCCTTACAAAACTTTCCATGATTTACCCCAGACGCTTCACATGCCCTGGTTCAATCCACTGACAGCACGTTGATCCCAGTATACTACATTGTTCCAATTTACTCTATTCCTTGCACACCTTTCACCCTCCTGTATGCTCAGGCCCCGATAGCTCAAAATCTTTTTCACTTCATCCTTCCACCTCCAATTTGGTCTCCCGCTTCTCCTCATTCCCTCTACCTCTGACACATATATATATACATGTACATATATTTCTCTCTGCCACAACCCATGGCATTCGCTGTGACGAAGAGATGAGAGTGAGAACTATGAAGGCAGTGGCATTGACAGAACATCTGATTAAGGTGGGGCAATGTGGCTTCAAGAGATATATGGGAAGTTTGGACCAAGTGTTGGCTTTGAAGAAACTGTAATAAATACTTGGAGAGAGTGCTTAGTATGTAGCATTTATAAATCTGAAAAATGCACGATAGGGTTGACAGAGCATCCTTGTGGAAGGAGTCACAAACATATGGGGGAAAATGGAAAATTATTGAGTGCTGCGAGGAGTTTTTACCAGGAGAGTAGGGCACATGTACAAAGAGAGAGGGAGGAGGGAAGTTGTTCCCAGTGAATGGGTGATCTTTGTCAAAGAAGTGATGTCACAATGACTGTTAAACAATACAGCATTCTGATGAAGCTTATAGTGACATTCCAAAAGAAATTAAGCTGACATTCTGATGATGCACAGCTACACTATCCAAAACAGATTCACAACACTTATACTCACCTTCTAATGATGCTATTTGCATCATCCATTTAAAAATTCACCAAAAATCAATTTTTGTAATATTATGCATCAGATCTAAGAATAAATATATATCATTAGGAATAGTGGTGGAAATAAAAGAAATATTTAATATCATCTACCATGGCACTCTACATACACACATGTTTTTAAAACACTCTAAATGACAGACAATTGTACTGGTAATCCATTATGTACTTATCAAATCTTAATTCAGTAGATTATGGGAATGATTTCCAAACAAAAATAAGCAAAAACTGATAATACATGATCAGAAAGTGTGTAAATAACACCATAATTAAGGTATGTAATACAACAGAACAATAGCTTTCATACAAATACATATAAAGATAAACAACCATAAGTCTCAACTTCAAATTGTCTGTAAACATTTCCAGGCCAGTCACCACTGGCTGCTCCATCCTGGTTCACCTTGCAAATGATGGACAGGCCACCAACAGGGTTCCCAAACTTGTTAATCTGCTTATGGATGGGTTTTTAAAGGACATGAATTAATGCATGGGTCTTAGTGCATGGGACAGATCAGTGTTATAATAGGAGTGAAGTGGATACAGGAAACACTTGCTATCTACAGATGACATAACTCTGATAGCAGACTCCAAAAGCTGGTGACAAAGTCTGATGTGTGAAAGAAAAAAAGCTGAGAGTATATGTGAACAAAACTAAGATAAATATGTGCAGCAAGAGGACAAGACAGGATAATTTAAGCGTGTAAGTTTAATTGAGGAGAACCCAGAGAAGTGGAATGCTGTAGCTACCTAAAAATGAACATGGCAGGGCACCAGATGGAACTATGAGGGGTGAAGTAACTCAAAAGAGTGGAAGAGGGGGTTACGAGTCTCAATGTATTAAGGAGCAGTAAGAGGTTTGTGTGTCTCTGGGTAAAGATGGATATGTCTGAAGATATAGCTGTCCCAAAAGTGTAGTATGGATGTGCCTTACTCTGGGTATGTTTAAAGGAATAGTAAGACCCAACACTCTCATATGAATGTATCTTGTGCCGTAAACAAACAAAAAGCAAAAAAAAAATAGGGAAGGTTTTCAAAATGAAATGTTTGAGGACATCTGGCACAAGGCAGGCTGGCCATGTAAGGAATGACTGCAAGAGAGAGGTGTGGGTAGTAAATGTAGTCTGTTCAATAAAGTTAATTACGGTGTTCTGAATAAGTTTAGAAATATGAAGGGAATGAATTATAGAAGGCTAACCAAAAGGATCTACATAAGAGAAGTTCAGGGATGAAGCAGGAGGGGAAAGAACAAGGAGATGGAAGGAAGAGGGTGACCACAACTTTGTGGTATCAGATCCTGAAAAAAAAGAGGATGAGAGAAGTGCATGGATATAATGGACAGGGCATATGTGGTGTAAGGGAAGGTGAACATGCTCTCAATAAAGTAAACTACAGAACATAAAGTCCTTGGAGTAAACCACTGGGGTCTGCCATGTGGCTTTAGATGTGTGGCAATGGTTTTGGTGTATTAAAGAAGAATGCATAATTATGAATATGTGCAAATGATGCCATTGTTTGTTTGTCCCTACACTACCTCACAAGAGTCAAAAGCCAATTAGGTACAAAAAAGTATCCAAACATTGACAATGAACCATTCTGAAATTTTTATAGATGCATTTTTCAGAACAAATATAAAGAGTATATGGGGTAATTAAAGCCTTCATTATGTAACCACTTTAGAAACTGTTTTCGGATAAAATCGCTATTACGAAAATATATATATCATACTCATAATATAACAATACAGGTTTTCATCAAGGAATCAATACCTTTTTAAGTACTTTATACTTAAACGTAAGATTCAGTGGGACCTGATTACTTAGCCTTATTTATCCCTGATGCAATATATGGAATTCTGTACACAAGTGCATGAAAGTATGCATGGAAACATGGATGCAAGCACACAAACACGTACATACACATTAACACACACATACATGCACGCACAAAGATAACTGAATATACAGGAGGAGAAACTGTTAACTACATAAATAGAAAAACTGAAGATTCAAGTCCATTAAAAGACAGGTCTTTCTGTAGTAACTAGCATGATGACTATTTCATAGCATTTATACACTGGCAAATAGTTAAAATCAGTAATGCCTTCCACAGCATATACCAATATTTTATACCGTGACAATCTCATTTCAATGAAAAAAAATAATATATATCATCAAACTATAATTACGTTTGTATTGTCTATTAAGATGTGGAACACATCCCAGAATACCACATAAGACCCTAAGGCAAAATTACAGCCACCTTATGATGAAGAAATTGTAAGCTGGTTTCCAATTTGTGGATACTTTAAAAAGTTGCTTAACAAGTTCTACATGAGTGTTGGCAAATCTTTCTTTAAATTCAGTTATTTTCTTTAACCCCTTAACGTCTCTACATAGATAGTCATGCAAACTGAATAGTGCCTCTAGACGGATATCTATGCATTAAGGTTCGTACCTAAATTTCAAAGCTGTGCACCAAGCCTGAGAGGTGGCTACATGATAATTTCTTCCCACATTCAGTCCCCTTCCAGCCATGTCAATGACAGCACATATTCATGGGTTTTCTATGAGAAACAGTGCATTTCAGCCAGATTCAGAGGAAACAATGTTGGTCTGTCTTTGGATCATGTAGAGTGACTTAATGGACAATCACTCTTTCACTATCAAAGTTGTTCAAGATGAGGCATGACAATATTTTCTACCACAGGTGAATGCACTGTCGCCAGCACTAACCTGACCTTGACAAAACTGTGTCTGACCACTGCAGCTGGTAATTTTACATTCATAGATTTTGCTGTTATAAAAAAAAAAAAACCTCACTGGATAACATTAATAACAGTAATAAGATTTATCTTTTAAGATAAAACATAATAATCATCAATATTCAGTGTAAGTAAAATAAACAATAAAGCATGCTATCTACCTATCTATATATCTTTCTATATCTCTGATGCCTGTTCCAATTGGAACTCCCTCAAAGGGGTGGCCACGGCAACAGAGTCTCCAGTGCCGCTTCTTAGCCTTTCATACCTCACCCTTAACTGGCCACTGGCAGAGGGTAAGTCTAGTGCAGTGTTTGCACAATGGCAATCTACTTGGCACTCTGGCTTTACTCTCTCACTTTTTATCGCAATGTTCTGAAACATCTAAAAAACTTCTACATGTTATTACAGTGAAAGCAGTGGATAGAAAAGGCTTCTGAAATCATAATTGTCATGTTACATGAATATCTTTGAAACTCCAGGCTTAAATATTCAACATTTCTTAAATAACTTGAAAAACATTTAATTCTAGGACTGGAAAGTAAAACATAACAGGACGTTAAGGGGTTAAAGAAAGTGTGATACTACATAAAAGTCACTACCTCTCAAAGATGAGAATTAACAGAAAGCAAATTTAAAACTTCATGGAATAGCTAGCTATGATCTTATATTTCAAGAGGGAAGCAAAGAAGCTTTAATTAATTAAATACTACACCTGACATCTGCTAATCAAAACCTTTATCACTGAATTCATTTCAAACTGATTAATAATATTTACTGTAATATCAATGTGTTAATAAGTATCTATACACATATGTATTCTCCACAACCATAAAACAGATATCTAATTCATTTTTGCACATTACTAAATTGATTGGTACCCTCCCTAAAAAATAAACCAATGAATTTGGTGAAAAGATAATCAACTACAGTACAGATTTAACAATTCAGTCTATGAATGAGAAACAGAATTTTCAAATAAGCAAAAATTATACAAGTTCACTCCATCAGTGTAACTAGACAATTTCATATCAAAAAGTCATCCAACTCTTAGCAAACACCAACAAAGTGCCTAGCCAACTTAAAAGCATCACCCTAGATTTTCTATGTACTAGGTCCACTTTCCATTTTCAACTAATCTAACAAATTGGCAAACTAAAATTATGAATTATGGCTTGTGCATTCTGCTTTATTTACATGTCATGGTTATAAACCACAATTTGTGTTAATAGCTTAACTCTTACCCAACAGTGAAAAAGTTTTAAGCAGAATCAATTGATTGTATTCCAAAGTGCACACCAAGTGTTTTGAGCACAGGCTGTCTAATAACTTCTCTTATGTAATACTTTCTTCATTAGCTAAGTGTATGAAGTGCATTAAGTCTCACAGTAAATAGGAACAGCATTACTGATAACAGAAAAAAATGAAAACCTGCCTAGATTCAAAACACTTGCACATATTCTTCAATGCCAATTGATTTTACCATAACTAATTTCAAACTTGGATTTAAATCATAAAGCTATAAAATTCAATTTCTTAATTCTACGTTTTTAGAGTCCAGGTTCCTTTATGCAACAATAATCACTTACTGGCAATAATAGTGGAAACTAGACAAAGTGGAGCAGGAAGTCCACAGTACAAACACTGGGAGTTATTCTAAACAATATGATATATATGTACAGAAGTATCACAAAATAGATGCAATATACAAATATGCTTTTCACAGAAAAAATATCAGATCCAAGCTCTATTGTATACCAAGATTGAAACTCTTCCCAAACCTATCACTTGATATTTAGTTCAGGTTCATCATATACATGGGAAGGAGGGGAATAACGTGTTCTGCAGTTACTTTTATACTGGAAGCAGTAAATAAGGGCCACATTGATATGAAGGGTGTTTCTAGGATTTACTGATGAATAAGCACTTCAGAATATGGTTCATCATAATATAGCTACCACATACACTGACAACAAAGTATTCATGATCATATTCTTACTATCACTGGAATGTTAAACTTGGGTATTCTAATTTTTCTTCTTAAAAAGAAATACCATTACTCTGGGTTAAACAATGAAACAAAGTTATAAACATCACACAGTCAATAGATTTCCCAACAAACAGAAATACAGTCCCATTCCTACAAAATAGTACTTGCTAAGGGTTGTCATGTTTGTGGTCCAACAAAGTATTCTTTAATTGTCCTATATCTGTCAACTGGTGTTGATACAATTAATTTTCCCCTTCACCGACAACCTAGGAGGGAGTAGTCTGTCCGAGGATTCTTAACAGTTGTTAATGACAATTATGCATATATATTACTATAACTGCCTCAGGATCCCTTTCTAAGAAAGGAGCCAGGTGTTGCCAAGAACCTTATTTGCAAAGGCTCCTGCAACCCAAGGCTGCATTACTTCCAGTACCAAGGAAATGACAGACTCCTTTACAGTGAGAAGTTCTTTGATGATACTGTTCTCCCAAAGATACAGCCTCGCCAAAGACAACTCTTCACTCATAGTGTAACCTCAAGCAGGCAGAGTACAGTAACATATACAATAACCAACAAAATTCTTATAACTCAAGACTATGTCTTCACTCATATTACACATCCTTCATTCATGGGACCAAAGACCTTTTAGGTACAAACTGTGTAGCCCTTAAGGTGATGAGATATATAAAGAAGCTCAAGAAGTGATTGTGCAATGAAGAATATTCATATCAATATCAATATACACCCATGAATTTTCTTCAACAACATTTCAGGGTGTTTTTCATTATGAACTTAACCCTAATCATTCACCTTCACTAGTTCAGAGATGCCAGTGACAAATGTCTCTAGGGCCAGAAAAATATTAGTAGGTGGAAAAAGGGGCGAAGCACGAAGTCCCATGTGGCTGGGGTCCAGGGCCCGCCTGAGGGCCCTGGAAGCTCTAGGGTTTTAGATGCTCTCTGGTGCATTCTCAGCCTAATTTTGAACCATTTACAATGTTTTTAAAACCTTTCATTTGACAAAAATATTTCATATTTTTGACCTATCATTAAAAACCAACTCACCTAGTGTTTTCTCTTGGTCTGTTGTACATATTGTTTGTGCTGCTGGAATACTTTGGCCTTTAGTTTGCTGGCTGCATTGTGGACACTTGATGTTGCCTTCGTTGTGTGGGTGATTTTCTTCTTCTCCAATGGAGGCTGGTGTTGGCTGGTGGATGAACTAGTGCTGGGAGGTTCTGTTTGCTTTCTCCTGTGTCTTTCATTCCCGCTGTTCTCATACGATGTGCCACTGACTGGTCAACTGGTGAAGTAAACTTATCTTCTCTGCGATACCTTTGAATTGAAGACTCGTTTGTAGCAAGGAGATCAAACTTTACAGTTTGAATAGCATTGAATGTGTCAATGTTCAGTCTATCAGCAGTTTTATTAATTACATTGTTCATTATACTGAAGGATTGTTCTATTCTTGGGCCAGTGAAGATGCTCAGTGCTGGTGCAATGACATGTCTCAGTGCTGGATACTTCTTCAGTGTAACTGCCCACCACTTATCAATTCTGCCTTCTACTGGAGGCAGAGATTTGTCCAGCTGAATATTTGATGCCTGCAGATTGTACTGATCTTTCTCTGAGGGAGATAATGTTATTTTCATTTCCTTTGGCAGGTCTTGAAGGTATGAACAGGTGACTGAGTGTCCTTGTGCTTTGGGGTTAATAGCTGACAACAACTTGAGCGGCTTGTTTTTCAGAGGTAGCTTTCCTCGCAGATAGATACCAGCATTCTTATAAGCATTCCTAACTTTGCTGAGGAATGACTTGATGTCTTCAGGCTTCATTTGAATGAGTGTGTGTTCACATCTTGTACCTAAAAACATCCTTGAGCACTTCAGAAGATTTCCATCACTGATGACTAAGTCAGCTAGCTGTCTGGCGGTCAAATCAGACAATGTCTCATGTTTCAGGAAGCATGCTAAGAAACTTCTAAAAAGCTCTGTGAGTTCATCATGGGCTTTATGAACCATAGGTTCCTTTTGCTCAAATGTGAGCACAAAGCTCTTGAACACAGGCAAGACACTGCAGTACAGGTACATACATGCATGGGTAAGTTGACACTGGTAAAAGAGCCATTGAACAATCCATTTCTTCCTCGAAACTTCTTGAGGTGTTAGTTGCTTGGATTTGAGTTTGATGAAAATTCTGTCTAGCTGCTTCTTGTTCACTAGAAACTTTGCAGGACCAGCTTTCCTGATGATGTCATTAACTATGTATTCACATGCAGAGATATTGCTAACATCCATCCATGCAATGTAGAAGATGATGAAGGCATCTAACATTTCAACATTTCTGCATGTTACATCGTAAGATGATAGCCATCGAAGTGCAATCCTTTCCGTTGGAATTTTACAAGATATACCCAGCAATTCATATATGTCATTCAAATGTTCTTGTAAATCAGGACTGTAGTGAAAGTCATGAAAGAGGTCATCTAATAGCCTTTCAGCATGCATATCGAAATGTTCGCAGAACTTCTTGACAGCGTTGTGGATGTGATGGCACTAGTCCCTGTCTATATCTAGCATATTTGGTGCTACTTCACGCATTCTCTTCTCAAATCCAGAGTTTTTGCCTCGCATGTATGCTGCTCAGTCACTCAATGACGATACCACATTCTCCAAAGGAATGTCATCTTCCTTGAATGCCTTGGTTACGGCTTCATATACAGTTGTAGCATTCACAGTTGTCATCTTTACTGACATGTAGTATTGAACAATACACATTCCAAGGTTCTCAGCAAAATATGAAACAAGTACGCTTAACACCTGCTTGTTATTTTTTGCTGTACATTCATCAATATTAGTGGAAAATTTGCTCTTCTTCAGGTCTGAAACTAGACGTTTATGATACACCACTGTAAGTCCATCTTTAAGTTTATATGTACATGAAGTCCTGTCTAGTGACATACCTAGCAAAACTTTGTTATCTCTTGCAAGCTCCTTTGCAATGTCTAGTAACTTTGACGTCATTGTAAATGGCGAGTTATTTTCAACAAGGAAGGACACAACCATGGCTTCTACATTTCCTTTCCAATCTGCATAAGAAACATTTGGTAAAGGGGCATCTCTCTTAGTAGTTTCTCGATCATCTTCAAAAGCACCCTGATTCTCTTCTTTTTCATCATAGTCATCTTCCTCCATCTCCAACATCATCATCATCATGTTCATCATAATTTTCATCATCATCATCATCATCAATTTCCCTTTCATCTTCTTCCTTCTCTTCCTGTTCATCATCAACCTCTTCATTTTCTTCCTCCTCATCTTCATCTTCATTTTCCTCTTCAGCTTCATTTTCTTCCTCTTCTATCTCATCATTTTCTTCAGCTTCATTTCCATCTAATTCATTTTCCTTATCGTCACTACCCTAGAAAGACCAGAATCAAGCTTTGTACTCAAAAACCAAACAAGCTCATGTTTAAAATGCTTTCAAAAGGAAATTGTCATTTTTTATAGACTTCCTTAAAACTACAAACCTACTTATGAAGATCAAAAACCCTTCTATCTTACATAGCATATGACAAACATTTTAAGGAATGGAGACCTTAAGTTCTGCAAATTAAATTTCATTACAGGTATATTCCTATATGCATTTGCTCAAACCCAGGCATACCCAGACCTGAGTAAAAACTACTAAGCATATTTTTCATATCTTTTTCATACATGTCATTTCCCATATTAGAGGGGTAGTGCCAGGAACAGACGAACAAAAGTCACATTTGCTCACATCCATTCTCTAGCTATCATGCATAATGCATCGAAACCACAGCTCCTTATCTACCACCAGGCCCCATAGACCTTTTCCTGGTTTACTCTGGCCGCTTCACATGCCCTGGTTCAGTCCACAGACAGGTCAAACCCATGCATACCCTGAACTGAGTAAAAACTACCAAGTATGTTTTTCATATCTTTTTCATACTTCCATGACTGTGCCCATAACAGTCGGGTAATGCCAGGAACAGATGAACAAAAGTCACGTTTGCTCATATCCATTCTCGAGCTGTTGTGTAATGCATCGAAACCACAGCTCTTCATCCACCATCAGGCCCCACAGACCTTTTCCTGGTTTACTTTGGCTGCTTCACATGCTCTGGTTCAGTCCACTGACAGCACATTGACCCCTGTATACCACATCATTCCAATTCACTCTATCCTGTCCACACCTTTAACCCTCCAACAAGTTCAAACCCAGATCATTCAAATCTTTTTCATTTCATCCTTTCATCTCCAATTTGGACTCTCCATTTTCCTTGTTCCCTCCATTTCTCACATTTATATATTCTCAGTTAAAATTTCCACACTCATTCTCTCTGTAAGTCCACATCATTTCAGTACTACCTCTTCAACTCTCTCAACTACACTCTTGTTATTACCTCACCTCTCTTTTACCCTTTTATTACTTAATCAAACCACCTCACACCATGCACTGTCCTTAAACATTTCATTTCTAAGACATCCACCCTCCCCTAAACATCCTTATCTAGAACCCATACCTCGCATCCATATAATACTGCTGGGACTACTATACCTTCAATAAGATGAGAATTTGTAATGTCTAAAATTGACAGCATTAGCCACTGGTGTCAAACACAGAATAAGTTAAAATAGCGTTCATAACACTTTTACCCTCCCTAATTACAATTTCTCTACACGCTCTTCAGTGATCCCACAACCTTCACCCCCTCTCCCACCATATGACTCACTTCCATTCCCATGATTCCATTCACTGCAATGTCCCATCCCAAGTCTTAAGCACTTCACTTCCCCGATTTTTTTCCATTCAAAACTCACACCCCAACTCACCTGTCCCTTAACCCCGCTAAACCTAACAGCTTGCATTTATTCACATCTACACTCAACTTCCTTCTTTCATAAACACTTCCAAACTCAGTCACCAACTTCTGCAGATTATCACTGGAATCTGCTACCCATGCAGCATCATCAGAAAATAACTACTAATCATCAAAAAATAACTACTGACTCATTTCCCAGGCCATTTCATCCCCTACAGACTGCAGAATCATCCCTCTCTCTAAGACTCTTGCATTTGCCTCCCTCATCATCCCATCCATAAACAAATCAAACAGCCACAGCAACATCATAGACCCCAGCCGCAGACTGACCTTCACTTAGAACCATTCACTCTCTTATCTTCCTAGTTGTACACATGCC
This sequence comes from Panulirus ornatus, assembly GCF_036320965.1. Lineage (NCBI taxonomy): Eukaryota > Metazoa > Arthropoda > Malacostraca > Decapoda > Palinuridae > Panulirus > Panulirus ornatus. The sequence continues at coordinate 3,114,400 of NC_092250.1, read as the reverse complement.
TTAACCCTTTACAAAAACTTTTCCCTACTTCTAAAAGCTTCTAATAGCTGGTAGGTACTAGTTAGTTGGCAGCCACAGACCAGGGAGGTATATTACCAGTACTACCCACCTGGATATCAGTAGGGTTAGTGACATCTGCTTAGTGAGCCAGAACTTTAGTGGTTGTCAAGTTGCACTCCCCTGACCCAGGTAGCAGTCTTTCTTTCTGCCTCACCTAAATGCAGACTGCTAACATTTCATCCACAAACACACAAAATATCTGACCCTGTTAAACACAGCACTTGACGGCACATAACTCATACAGCTCATTCTTCATAACTCTAGATTTCTTGTGGCGAGTGTTAGCCCTGTCTTTTGGCAAAATGGTAGGAGCAATAGACAGAAGCAGTAGGTAGGAACATTAAGGTAGGACTATTAGGTAGAAACATTAGGCAGAAGAAGGTAGGAACATTAGGTAGAAGTAGTCAGTAGGAACATTAGGTATGAGCCTCTGCAAACACTGCACTAGACTGGCCCTCTGCCAGTGGCCTGTTAAGGGTGAGGCACTAAAGGCTAAGAAGCAGCACTGGAGTTCACTAGTTATGGAGACTCTATTGCTGTCACCACCCTCTTGAGGGAGTACCCACTTGAGAGAGTTACTGAAGGGAACATGCATCAAAGATATAAGTAGATAGATAGATAGACTTAAAGCTTTCCTCCCACATCATATTCTCTCAAAACCTTCCACAGGGAATCTACATCAACTCTGACTTATGCTTTCTCCAGATCCATAAATGCCACATAAAAAGTCCAACTGTTTCACTAAATATTTTTCACACACATCTTTCAAAGCAAACCCTTGATCTGCACATCCTCTACCATTTCTGAAACAAAATTGTTCTTCCCCAGTCTGATGTTCTGTGCATGCCTTCACTCTCTCAGTCACTACTCTCCTATACAACTTAGCAAGTATCTAACACAATGGCATTATACATGCATTCCATCAATAACCATGATCCATTCATACACTAAAAATTCTAACCAAACTAACCTAACCAATTAACACAGTCACTACCTTTCCTTAAACCTAACCTAACCCATTAACAGAGTCACTCCATCTCCTTAAGAAATTCAAGTGCAATACCATTCACTCCAGCCACCTTGCCATTTTCATCTTATGTAAGGCTTTCACCACCTCTTCTCTTTATAAAACCACTCTCCAAGACTCACTGTGCATACCATCCTAACCCAAGCACCCTACATCTGCCACAATTATCAAAAACATTCAACAGTCCTTCAAAATACTCACTCCATTTCCTCCTCAATTCATCAATACCTGTTTTCACTGATACTCATTCACCCCAAATGTCGTATGCTCTCTTTTCAACCAATGCTCCTTCCTCTTGACATCCTGCAGCTTTCTCTTATACATCGCCAAATCATTATGTGTCTTCTAACCCTTCCCTGTAAGTACCATCCAAATGCCTCTCTTTTCTCTTTCCCTTGCAATGTTACTTTTTCATTCCATCACTCACTACCCTTTCTAATCTGCCTACCTCCTACCTTTTGCATGCCACATACATCTCTCATACTTGTACATGCCAGAACTGCTTCCCTAACTACCTCCCATTCCCTACAAAAACACCCTGTGTTTCATTTACTACATTTACTACCACCTTTTGCCATTCTGCCCTCCATCTATCATGGTATTTCCACACTCAAGTCTGTTTTCCAAGTTCACTTACTCTCACCACTCTTCTAACCAGCAATCTCTCCTCTTTTCCATAAATCTCAACAAATCTTCACCCTCGCCACCACCAGGCAGTGATCTCACATCCCACTAGCTGCCCCTCTCAGCACATTCACATCTAAAAGTCTCTCTTCTACATACTTATCAATTAATATGTAATCCAATTATGCCTACTGAACATCTTACCTACTCATATGTGTATACCTGTGTATGTACCTCTTTTTAAGCCAGATATTCCCATCAACAGTCCTTTTTCAGCATACTCCACAAGCTGTTCACCATATCCATTTACTTTCTTGAATACCCCATGCTCCCAAATGACCCATGTTACTAACCTACACATTTAAATCATCTATTGCTAATAACATGTCCCATGCATCAAAACTGCTGAAACACTCACTCATTTGCTCCTCAAACAACTGCCTCTCACGATATTTCTTCTTCTGGATAGGTGCATAAGCACCCATCTCTCGCCATCCACTTTCACTTTTACCCACTTTCATTTATAACTCACTTCCTTACACTCTTTCACGCACTCTCACAACTGCTTAAGCAGCAGTGCTACTCCTCCCTTAGCTCTTGTCCTCTCACAAATTCCTAACTTTATTGCTACGAAATTTCCAAACCATTCTTCCCCTTTAACTTTGAGTTTTGTTTCACTCACAGCCAGAACAAACCACCTAGCTCTCCTCTCTTCTCATCTTGGTTGCATCCACACACTTTCAAACATTCGAGACAGCCTTTGAGAAGGATGAGCACTCCCTGCTTGGCTCCTTCTTCTGTTCCATTCTTTTAGAAATTGACCTAAATGAAAGGGAAGGTTTCCAGTCCCCTTAATCCCACTCCACTTTGTCGCCTTCTATGAAACACAGGGAAAACTTTGTTACAGTATGCATCAATGAGGATGCAGTATATGTTATACATTCTTACCTGGATGTATGCTATAAATAGGGTATGGAATACAACACAGAAGCCATTTCAGTCTTTGAAAATTAAAGGTCAGATGAGATACTGTAAAAGCCTTTTCCCAGATCAGTCTTTCTGGTATATTCCCCATAATTTCTTTTTTCTTCTAAATCTATTCTTTCTATTTCAAAGATGCCAGTTTTCCGGCAATTGCCGGAATTCCAGCTTTTTGATCAATTGGAGTCAAATTTCCGATTTCCCATTTTTCTCTCCGTCTGTCTCTTGTCTTTCTAATGATGACAGGTGGAAACTGAACAAGTAGACTCTTGACAGATGTTTTCATATTATATCGATCGTGGATTTTGTATATATACTGTATGTAATTAAAAATACAAACATCGCAAAACAACTGGATCACTAACCTAGCGAGATTAAGCTTCTCTCCCGCTCTTGCTTTTTGTATGCTTTGCTAATGGTTTGTACATGTGCGCGATGCGACAGCATATGCATGTATACCTAGCGCTATGAGCGGGCTGTGCGGCTAGGCCTGGCGGCTGGCCGGCTGAGCAACCGGTAGCATGTCTGCACAGCCAAGCGCTATGTTTGATACGGTACAGCGTGTGTACATTGGGGACTTAATCGGTGAATTTTGGATGAAGGCTTAATTGTTTCAAATTAATAAGCGTGTCGGACCATCAATCTTTTGTTTGTGTGTGTGCCCATGGATATTTAATCTGATCTTTACCTTTGGAATTGCATGGAATGCCGGAAACGAGCGCAAGATTTGCCATCGATATCTGCAGTTTCTACCAACCCTGGCGCGGTAAGTTACAGTGTGTGCTGGTTATGTAATACACTCTACCGTATGTTTAGACTTGAATGTGACAACGCGTGCATAGTCTGTATTGGAGCCGCATCACGGATAATTCTAATTGATTCGTAATGGAGGTTGAAAGAGACGCTAACGTGAAATTGATTGATGTTGGAATCAAGAATAAGTTTAACTGGCGCTGGCTTGAGGCCAAAGATAATACTGGATCTTTCTTGTCGGATTACATTTGTAAACTTAATGTGGCAGGGAAAGCATTGTGCAAAGTGAGCAACCAAACCATTTCATATGGCAGTGCAGGAATGAAGGCACTTGTGAAACATGGCAACTGTGATGCACATAAGAGAGCAAAGAAGATAGATGACACCAAGCAAACACTACCTGCAGTCTTTAAAGCTGCTAATGCAGTAGAGTCAAGGAAGGCTGGCAAAGGAGCTATACTAGTATCTGGAGATACGGCGCTCCTCCAAATGTTCACCAATCAGCTACATGTTCTGGTAAGAGAGATGCCCTTTACCAAATGTTTCTTACACAGATAAGAAAGGAAATTTAGAAGCCATGGTTGTGTCCTTCCTTGTTGAAAATAACTTGTCATTTACAATGACGTCAAAGTTACTAGACACTGCAAAGGAGTTTGCAAGAGATAAGAAAGTTTTGCAAGGTATGTCACTAGACAGGACTTCACGTACATATAAACTTAAAGATGGACTTGCAGCGGTGTATCACAAACATCTAGTTTCAGACCTGAAGAAGAGCAAATTTTCCATTAATATTGATGAATGTACAGCAAAAAATAGCAAGCGGGTGTTAAGCGTACTTGTTTCATATTTTGCTGAGAACCTTGGAATGTGTATTGTTCAATACTACATGTCAGTAAAGATGACAACTGTGAATGCTACAACTGTATATGAAGCCGTAACCAAGGCATTCAAGGAAGATGACATTCCTTTGGAGAATGTGGTATCGTCATTGAGTGACTGAGCAGCATACATGCAAGGCAAAAACTCTGGATTTGAGAAGAGTATGCGTGAAGTAGCACCAAATATGCTAGACTTAGACAGGGACTTGTGCCATCACATCCACAACACTGTCAAGAAGTTCTGCGAACATTTCGATATGCATGCTGAAAGGCTATCAGATGACCTCTTTCATGACTTTCACTACAGTCCTGATTTACAAGAACATTTGAATGACATATGTAAATTGCTGGGTATATCTTGTAAAATTCCAACAGAAAGGATTGCACTTCGATGGCTATCATCTTACGATGTAACATGCAGAAATGTTGAAATGTTAGATGCCTTCACCGTCTTCTACTTTGCATGGATGGATGTTAGCAATATCTCTGCATGTGAATACATAGTTAATGACATCATCAGGAAAGCTGATCCTACAAAGTTTCTAGTGAACAAGAAGCAGCTAGACAGAATTTTCATCAAACTCAAATCCAAGCAACTAACACCTCAAGAAGTTTCGAGGAAGAAATGGATTGTTCAACGGCTCTTTTACCAGCGTCAACCTACCCATGCATGTATGTACCAGTACTGCAGTGTCTTGCCTATGTTCAAGAGCTTTGTGCTCACATTTGAGCAAAAGGAACCTATGGTTCATAAAGCCCATGATGAACTCACAGAGCTTTTTAAAAGTTTCTTAGCATGCTTCCTGAAACATGAGACATTGTCTGATTTGACTGCCAGACAGCTAGCTGACTTAGTCATCAGTGATGGAAATCTTCTAAAGTGCTCAAGGATGTTTTTAGGTACAAGATGTGAACACACACTCATTCAAATGAAGCCTGAAGACATCAAGTCATTCCTCAGCAAAGTTAGGAATGCTTATAAGAATGCTGGTATCTATCTGCAAGGAACGCTACCTCTGAAAAAAAAGATGCTCCAGTTGTTGTCAGCTATTAACCCCAAAGCACAAGGACACTCAGTCACCTGTTCATACCTTCAAGACCTGCCAAAGGAAATGAAAATAACATTATCTCCCTCAGAGAAAGATCAGTACAATCTGCAGGCATCAAATATTCAGCTGGACAAATCACTGCCTCCAGTAGAAGGCAGAATTGATAAGTGGTGGGCAGTTACACTGAAGAAGTATCCAGCACTGAGACATGTCATTGCACCAGCACTGAGCATCTTCACCGGCCCAAGAATAGATCAGTCCTTCAGTATAATGAACAATGTAATTAATAAAACTACTAATAGACTGAACATTGACACATTCAATGCTATCAAACTGTAAAGTTTGATCTCCTTGCTACAAACGAGTCTTCAATTCAAAGGTATCGCAGAGAAGATAAGTTTACTTCACCAGTTGACCAGTCAGTGGCACATCATATGAGAACAGCGTATGAAAGACACAAGAGAAAGCAAACAGAACCTCCCAGCACTAGTTCGTCCACCAGCCAACACCAGCCTCCATTGAAGAAGAAAATCACCCACACAAGAAAGGCAACATCAAGTGTCCCAATGCAGCCAGCAAACTAAAGGCCAAAGTACTCTAGCAGCACAAACAATATGTACAACAGACCAAGAGAAAACACTAGGTGAGTTGAAGTTTTTAATAATAGGTCAAAAATATGAAATATTTTTTGTCAAATAAAAGGTTTTAAAAACATTGTAAATGGTTCAAAATTAGGCTGAGAATGCACCAGAGAGCATCTAAAACCCCAGAGCTTCCAGGGCCCTCAGGCGGGCCCTGGACCCCGGGCCGCATGGGAAGTTGCGCTTCACGCTCGTAATGTGCAATTCGCGCACATATTGCCCCTTTTTCCACCTCCTAATATTTTTCCGGCCCTAGAGACATCTGCCACTGGCATCCCTGCTATTTACTGTTGCCCTCTGTGTTTTAAAAGTGAGCCACCAAAATGAAAAACACTTACGTATCCCCATATCCCCTATAGCCTATAACATAGTACACTTGAAATGGAAAAGAGTAAGCATGATGAAGGATAGCATAAGAAGACTATTTATGAAAAAACCCACAACTATGTTCCACAGAAGATATAGCCACAGGATGTAATCAATTACTGGGGAACAGTGGGCCATAAAAATAAATATTTTCTTTTTTTCGACCATAGGCTTTATGATACCTGATTGACACAATGAATAAGTTAGGAAGGCCACCTGATATACTACACACTAAATGTTTACAAAAACAAGCCAGTATTACTTTTCTCAGCAGCACAGCCAAATATATGCTTTAACTAAGACACAGTACCTTGGCCTTTTTCATAGGAGACTTCGATGGACTTCTACCATTTCTCAAGCATTTAGAACACTGATAAGAGATCATGTTCTTGCAGCCAATAGCCTTAAGTGCACATTCACGATGGAAAGTTACATCGCAGGTCGTACAAGGCAGGAGTTGTGTGCGAGCCTGAGTCTTGCCCACCCCTAACCCACAGTATGTACAAGATATTCCAGTCACATACTGCAAGCCATGATTGCACCCAAAGGCAAAACAAATGCGATTTAATTTTTTTTCTCCTTGACAAACAAAAAATATTCAGATGCATTAAAAATTTTGAATAAATAACACCCATACTCATTCAAGTATCTCAAAAAAATCTTCATGTACAAAGATAGTTCATCCAGAGAAAAAGCTTTCTTTTGAATTATTCTACAAAATCTGTATGTTTTTCACTCTTAAAATCAAGTCTACCCTTGTCATATATATTATTTTTTTTTTATTATACTTTGTCGCTGTCTCCCGCGTTTGCGAGGTAGCGCAAGGAAACAGACGAAAGAAATGGCCCAACCCCCCCCATACACATGTATATACATACGTCCACACACGCAAATATACATACCTACACAGCTTTCCATGGTTTACCCCAGACGCTTCACATGCCTTGATTCAATCCACTGACAGCACATCAACCCCGGTATACCACATCGCTCCAATTCACTCTATTCCTTGCCCTCCTTTCACCCTCCTGCATGTTCAGGCCCCGATCACACAAAATCTTTTTCACTCCATCTTTCCACCTCCAATTTGGTCTCCCTCTTCTCCTCGTTCCCTCCACCTCCGACACATATATCCTCTTGGTCAATCTTTCCTCACTCATTCTCTCCATGTGCCCAAACCACTTCAAAACACCCTCTTCTGCTCTCTCAACCACGCTCTTTTTATTTCCACACATCTCTCTTACCCTTACGTTACTCACTCGATCATACCACCTCACACCACACATTGTCCTCAAACATCTCATTTCCAGCACATCCATCCTCCTGCGCACAACTCTATCCATAGCCCACGCCTCGCAACCATACAACATTGTTGGAACCACTATTACTTCAAACATACACATTTTTGCTTTCCGAGATAATGTTCTCGACTTCCACACATTCTTCAAGGCCCCCAGAATTTTCGCCCCCTCCCCCACCCTATGATCCACTTCCGCTTCCATGGTTCCATCCGCTGCCAGATCCACTCCCAGATATCTAAAACACTTCACTTCCTCCAGTTTTTCTCCATTCAAACTCACCTCCCAATTGACTTGACCCTCAACCCTACTGTACCTAATAACCTTGCTCTTATTCACATTTACTCTTAACTTTCTTCTTTCACACTCTTTACCAAACTCAGTCACCAGCTTCTGCAGTTTCTCACATGAATCAGCCACCAGCGCTGCATCATCAGCGAACAACAACTGACACTTCCCAAGCTCTCTCATCCACAACAGACTGCATACTTGCCCCTCTTTCCAAAACTCTTGCATTCACCTCCCTAACAACCCCATCCATAAACAAATTAAACAACCATTGAGACATCACACACCCCTGCCACAAACCTACATGCACTGAGAACCAATCACTTTCCACTCTTCCTACACGTACACATGCCTTACATCCTCGATAAAAACTTTTCACTGCTTCTAACAACTTGCCTCCCACACCATATATTCTTAATACCTTCTACAGAGCATTTCTATCAACTCTATCATAAGCCTTCTCCAGATCCACAAATGCTACATACATATGCTTTTCTAAGTATTTCTCACATACATTCTTCAAAGCAAACACCTGATCCACACATCCTCTACCACTTATATATATATATATGGAATTACATCCCTGCACCACAATGTTTATGTACAACTAATCATCTATTCAACTGTATTTTTGACATTTCATCCAAAGTATTACTAAGACTCACCTCTTCATCCTCCTCCTCTTGCTCTCCATGATCTTCATAATCCTCATCTTGTTCCCCATTATCTTCCTCTTCTTCCTCTTCCTCCTCTTGTTCTACATTACCTTCTTCTTCCTCCTCTTCTTGTTCAGCATTTTCCTCTTCTTCCTCCTCTTGTTCTACATTTCCTTCTTCTTCCTCCTCTTCTTGTTCAGCATTTTCCTCTTCTTCCTCCTCATCCTCATCCTCCTCTTGCTCAATATTGTCTTCCTCCTCTTCTTGTGTAACAATATCTTCCTCCTCCAACTCTTCCTCTTGTTCTGTTATGTCTTCCTCCTCCTCCTCATCATCATCATCACTGCTAATTCTATAATTCTTCTTACTCGATGCTCTTCGAGTACTCCTTCTGCAATTTTTTTTATTCTTATTTTTTGAAAGGGTAAGAAAAATGTTAACATGTAGGAGAATGGGTTTCAAATCTGAAACAAGTTAAAAGCACCTGGATGGTAGTAAGCTAAGGATAAAATGGATAAAAAAATGGATAAAAATGGATAAATGGATAAAAAAACACAAAGAGTTTCTGTATAATCAAGAATAGCCCCATATCATTAACCCATTCACTGCAGCTGGCTAATCTTATGGCCATCCCCCATATACAGAAATAATAACAAAAATCAAAAACAAAATATTAAGCCATCACTTTGTGTATTTTCAAAGTTATGCAGCTCTCTCTCTCTCTCTCTCTCTCTCTCTCTCTCTCTCTCTCTCTCTCTCTCTCTCTCTCTGCACTGATAGATGCACAATGTTGTAGCAGGTTATTTTGCTTCCACCTAAAATTTTTCTTGGAAAGGTAGCAACAGCTTTATAAGGATAACTGCTTTTACATATATATAAAAATATCTATGTGAAAAGTAATATTCAAAATTTTTTGAAGGGTTGCATGCAGGACAGCATATGCCAGGCAACCTCTCCACACGATTTAACTCTATTCATAAATCTTGCAGAGACATGAACTTTAGAGCTTTATGCACATATATTCAGCAATATGATGGATTCTCTGCAACTTATCTCTCTTCAAGCAAGTGATTTATTGTCAACAAAGTGAATAAGTCGCAGGAGCGGAAGAAAGAGGTCACGAGGCACTAGCTTTCCAAAAATCTTCAACTCGTACCTATCATCTGCCGTTCAATTGTCATCCTTTGTTGGTTTTTACAAGTAATATAAGAACCATCACAAACAGGAAATGACAGTCTTATCCATGGCTGTGTTAGTCCCATTAGCCAGTCTACAGCATGGAGAAAATGGAGGAAATGTTACCTGGGATACTGATAACATCATATGTTTCCTACACAATCTTTTCCAATAAACAATAGAAAAAATCAAGTTCCCATGAACGAGCATTTTCTTTTCCTGAGTTTGAGGAAGCAAACATAAAGTCTTTTAGTGTAAAAGATGTAGACTCCCAGCTGTATTTGCAGCCATCCACTCCATCTCTAGCACTCACACACCGTTTCCACTTCAGTGGCGATGTATATGAATCGTGTCCACCCTCGCCATCTTCCCAGAGTCACCATACCTCTCAGCTTCACTAAATGGACCTTCATCTTCTCTTATTTATACAATTTGTTCATATGAGTCATATCTAACATTTTGTGGTGCTGTTGATTATTTACCATCTTCCATGTGCTTCCAGGCATGGTGTTGTGTGACAATCTTGCACATTTGTGCATTTTGTGCACCCTAAATCACTATTGTTCACAATCGCCCTTTACAAGCATCATTAACAATATCTCAAACTAAGCACAAGAGAATCTGAGTAATCAGGCCTGAACATGTACAATAGTGAGAGATGTGGTCAACGTGCTGTCCATGGACTGAGCCATGGCATTTGAAGCAGACAGGGAAACTGTGAAATGGGCTGGTTGTAGAGAGGGAGCTGTAGTTTCAGTGCATTACACATGACAGTTAGAGAATAGATGTGAGCATCTGTGGCCTTTCTCCATTTTTCCTAGCGTTCCCTTGCATATGCAGAAAACGGCAATCAAGCATAAAAAAAAAAAGTGCTTACAAACTTAGAGAAACTTACCTTTGTCTAGTCATGGCCACAAAGTCAAATTCATCATCATCATCATCATAATCATCTGATTCAACGTATTTTCTACGAGAAGTACGTCTAAGGCTTCTACATCCACCACCATCAGCAATATGTTTCTCAACCTTCTTATCCTTCTTTTTAGTCTCTTTGACCAAACTTTTTGGGGGAGTTCTTGTTTCAACAACCTGGAAAATATATCTAAACATTAAAACAATGAAAAACATCCATATTTTTTACCTAACTAATTCCCCCACCTTAGCAAGGTCAATCAGAAAAAAAAAAATCTGGTTTAATCTGCACACATCAACTCTCAAAATGTTATGTATAATAAAAAAAAAAAAGTATTACAAATATATGGGGTAACTATAAAGTTAACAAATGCAGTGAAAAGTTTCTACCTAAAGTGTAATATATGTGAGCAGCGGATGGAACCATGGAAGCGGAAGTGGATCATAGGATGGGGGAGGGGGCGAAAATTCTGGGAGCCTTGAAGAATGTGTGGAAGTCGAGAACATTATCTCAGAAAGCAAAAATGGGTATGTTTGAAGGAATAGTGGTTCCAACAATGTTGTATGGTTGCGAGGCGTGGGCTATGGACAGAGTGGTGCGCAGGAGGATGGATGTGCTGGAAATGAGATGTTTGAGGACAATGTGTGGTGTGAGGTGGTTTGATCGAGTAAGTAACGTAAGGGTGAGAGAGATGTGTGGAAATAAAAAGAGCGTGGTTGAGAGAGCAGAAGAGGGTGTTTTGAAATGGTTTGGTCACATGGAGAGAATGAGTGAGGAAAGATTGACCAAGAGGATATATGTGTCGGAGGTGGAGGGAACGAGGAGAAGAGGGAGACCAAATTGGAGGTGGAAAGATGGAGTGAAAAAGATTTTGTGTGATCGGGGCCTGAACATGCAGGAGGGTGAAAGGAGGGCAAGGAATAGAGTGAATTGGAGCGATGTGGTATACTGGGGTTGACGTGCTGTCAGTGGATTGAATCAGGGCATGTGAAGCGTCTGGGGTAAACCATGGAAAGCTGTGTAGGTATGTATATTTGCGTGTGTGGACGTATGTATATACATGTGTATGGGGTTGGGTTGGGCCATTTCTTTCGTCTGTTTCCTTGCGCTACCTCGCAAACGCGGGAGACAGCGACAAAGCAAAAAAAAAATACAAAGAGAGAAGGGTGAATAATTTCAAGGAAGGGTGATGTCACTGAGATTGTTTAAGTCTTTTTATGAACAAGACAGATAGAGATACAAATGCAAGGGTCTTACATAGTGAGTTTGGCATACAGTATACTGAGGGGCCAATGAGAAGTGAATAAGTTGCTACTTGCAAATGACATGGATATGATGACTGACTCCAGAGACAACTCACATGCTGGTGAAAAAGTCTTAGAGAGTGTGAGAAAGAAACAATGCAGCAAGATGAGACTCTATTGTCATGGCCACTTCCTTGAAGGAGTTCCCAAAGGGAACAGGCATCAGCAATATACATGTATAGATAAAGTCATTTTTTGTTTATCACCTGACAGAAGTGAAGTCCTTCAGATACCCTAGAGTGGACATTAAAGTGGATGGAACCATGGGGGTTAGAATTGCAGGGTAAATGAGAAGTCAAAGTTCCTGGTTGCATTAGAGCAGGAGCATTTGATAGAAGTGGTAGGTAGTAGGCAGTAGGCAGCCAATGACCAGGGAGGTATATTACCAGTGCTACCTGCCTGAGTATCAGGAGGGTTAGCAACATCTGTTCAGTGAGCCAGCACTTTAGTGGTTGTCAAGTTGCACTCCTCTGACCCTGGTAGCTGTCTTTTCTTTCTGCCTCACTAACATGTGGGCTCCTGGCATTCAGTTTAAAAACATACAATCTCTCCTTGTCATTGAAACACTTGACAACACTTAATTCACGCAGCTCATTCTTCATAACTAGATTTTCCTGCGGTGAGCACTATGTGCCACCCCTGTCTACTGGCAAAATGGTAGGAGCAATAGATAGAAGTAGTAGTTAGGAACATTTAGGAATGAGCATTAGGTAGAAAAATTAGGTAAAAGTAGTAGGTAGGAGCATTAGATAGAAGCAGTCATTAGGAACATTAGGTAGGTGCCTCTGCAAACACTGCACTAAGGGTGAGGCACTAAAGGGTAATAAGCTGCACTTTAGTTCAATAGTTATGGAGACTTTATTGCCATCGCCATCCCCTCAAGGGAGTTCCAGCTGGGAACAGGCATCAGAAATATAGAAATATAGACAGGTAGAAGGAAGGACAGGTTAGTGTCTGTTAGGGTAAAGATGGGTATGTTTAAGGGTACCTTAGCCCCAAACAGTTGTATGGATGTGTCTTAGGCCTTGAACGCAATATGAATGAAGAGGGCAACTGTGTTGGAAATAAAATGTTAATGGATAATATATGGTGTGAACTGGGTTGATTGTGTAAGAAAGCTGACCATGGTGTACCGATTTATTCAGACCTATGGAGAGGATGAGCAAAGACCATCTCATTAATAGGCTCTACATGTCAGAAGTGGAGGGAATGTGGGGAGGAGAAGAACCAGAAGGATATGGAAGGATGAAGTAAAAATGGATTTTAGGTACAGAGGCCTGAATATTCAAAAGGATATGTGGAGCTTGAATGCAGATAGTAAACCATGGTATCAGTGAATTAAACATGAATTCATAGCTTGAGAGTAAGTAGGTAAATGAAATTGTTGTTCATATGTTCTTGATGCTACCTTGCTTGCTTAAGTGGGAGAAGCACTTAATATATCAAAAAATAAACATCATATCACTATCCTAACTGAAAATTCATGAAAATGAGTATCAAACTGTTGCAAGAGACATTGGGTAATAGTTTTTTTGGAACAAGAAATTCTCAAAGAGCATCAAGGTCCAAACTATCTACATTCAAAAGAACATTCCTCACAAAATACAGGATTCCTCTTACAAACAAGATTTTATTCAAGATTTTTTCCAACTCTTAAATGCAAGTTACAAGAATAACTTCTTATAATGAACAAAAAAAACCCAAATTTTGGAATACTTGCCATTTCCTGCTCACTTTGTGACTGGAATCTGCCTTTAGTAGTGCAGATAATTTTAGAATTTTTTGATCCCCTCTTAGTCTTTGTATTACTGCAGTCCACACATGTCCAATCTTTCCTGAAGAATAAATGATAGAATAATGAGTGAGAAACATATCTCTGAAGTCTGTAGGTTTGGAATGGAAACTATTATGTAGACTATCCAGAGTATCTTATTTTACAGCTGGGAAGGTATAAGAATATATATCTTTTGTTAAGCATATATGAAAAGCTAACCAGGAGGTTGCAAAAATAATAGAGCTGGTTAACTGGAATGAAAGGTTTCTCTCTAGAAGGTCCTGATATTCTCACCTGTAGTACAGCTGTGCACTCTAAGGTCTAATTGCAATGCATTCTGATGATAAATAAATCAAACTGAGAGAATGGCTCTTTGGAAGATTTCCTGGTGTATAAGCAAAATGGTATTTTAGCAATGAAGCAACTATGTGATATTACCGTCAAGAGAATAATTTTGTATATTTGTTGTATGGTTGTGAGGCATGGGCTATGGATAAAGTTGTGCGCAGGAGGGTGGATGTGCTGAAAATGAGATGTTTGAGGACAATGTGTGGTGTGAGGTGGTTTGATCGAGTAAGTAATGTAAGGGTAAGAGAGATGTGTGGAAATAAAAAGAGCGTGGTTGAGAGAGCAGAAGAGGGTGTTTTGAAATGGTTTGGGCACATGGAGAGAATGAGTGAGGAAAGATTGACCAAGAGGATATATGTGTCGGAGGTGGAGGGAACGATGAGAAGTGGGAGACCAAATTGGAGGTGGAAAGATGGAGTGAAAAAGATTTTGAGTGATCGGGGCCTGAACATGCAGGAGGGTGAAAGGCGGGCAAGGAATAGAGTGAATTGGATCGATGTGGTATACCGGGGTTGACGTGCTGTCAGTGGATTGAATCAGGGCATGTGAAGCATCTGGGGTAAACCATGGAAAGCTGTGTGGGGCCTGGATGTGGAAAGGGAGCTGTGGTTTCGGGCATTATTGCATGACAGCTAGAGACTGAGTGTGAACGAATAAGGCCTTTGTTGTCTTTCCTAGCGCTACCCCGCACACATGAGGGAGGAGGGGGATGGTATTCCATGTGTGGCGAGGTGGAGATGGAAATGAATAAAGGCAGACAATGTGAATTGTGTGCATGGGTATAAATGTATGTCTGTGTGTGTATATATATGTGTACATTGAGATGTATAGGTATGTATATTTGCGTGTGTGGACGTATGTATATACATGTGTATGGGGGTGGGTGGGGCCATTTCTTTCGTCTGTTTCCTTGCGCTACCTCGCAAACACGGGAGACAGCGACAAAGCAAAAAAAAAAAAAAAAAAAAATCCTTTCTAGGTAAATATGTTCTATTCATGCATCACACTTCTCATACATACATCACTGTCTGTTGGAAGTCCATAATCATTAATGAATAAACATCTCTTAAAATGAATGACTGTGGTCAAAGTATTTCTAAACAGGATTCTAAGTTATGTTCAGGATTCTATAATGTACCACTCAGCACTCTTATCAATGCAAAAGTTAAATTATCCAAGGGAACTTTGATATGTTACTTTGGGTCAAATGAAAGCAGGAGACTTCACATGCTTGTAATGATAAATCTGACTGTTTCTTAATTTATCTCTATCCTTAATCAATTCACTCACCACTTTTGTCTATTTCTTCCACAATCTACCTCCTCTCCTTGTACCTGCAACTGCATTACCATATATCACCTGAGCCAAGTCTTCATCAACTATCTCAATCTTAAAAGATGTTCATCTATGCATCATCTTTCCAATAATTTCCTCTGTCAAATTTCATTCTCTTATCCTTATTCTTTATCTCTTTTCCAATTATCAATACACTAAATAAGTTATACATCTTTACTGCTTTAACTTTTAATTTTACTCTGTTGTTCCATCTTACCTTTGCCCATCTGGTATGTCTAGAGTGTCATCTCTAACTAAATTTCATTAGTCATGCCTTCCAATTAATTCTCTCCAAATGTCCATGTCAACAAAAATGTCTGTGGTTTTTAGTTGAAACTGACCTGGCCCGTGTCTGGAGTGGTGGATCATGGCACTCAGAATGATAAGCAGCAGGGCACTTACAACAAAAGATTAAGCCTAAGCCACGTTCACATACTCTACACATCTTCTCTTTTTCACATGTACTGGTATCTTCAGCATCCTCATTTTGCTGAAATGAAAAATTGTATTAAGTATTCTCTAATCATCTAACGTAAAGCTAAAATTTCAATGAAAACACACTAGATAATTCACATGAACACATCTATTTTCTTTTTTAAAATTCTCTGCCATTCAGGCTAAAATTTGCCTAACTTTCACATATCCCCTCTCTATGTGTCATGTATTACGCAATAACACCAAAGCCCCCAACCACAGATAAACCTCACAAACCAATCTGCAGTTTACCTCTACTTCACATGCCTTAGTTTAGCCCAGTGAGAGAATACTGCCTCCAGTATACCATATGCCCTCAGTTTGTTTTACAGTATCCCAAACATGCCTATCACCTCCTAAATGTTTAGGCCTCTTTCTCTATCCCTCCACCTTCTCATGTCTACCCCTTACCCCTACTCTCTTCACCTCTGACATGTATATCATCTTGGTCAGTTTCTCTGTTCATCCTCTACATATGTCCATATCACTTCAACACACCTTGGTGTACAGTCTTAATCACACCACTTTTACCAATAAAACTCACTCTTACACAATTTCTTACATATTCATCATTTCCTGCATTATCAAGGTAGCACCAGGAACAGATGAACAAATGGCCTCAATCAGTCACATCCACTGAAACCTGAGCCCCCAGAAAAGCAATAATAACAACTATAAGAAACAGTTTCAGTGCATTACGTAACACTTAGAGAATGGATGTGAGCAAATGAAGCTATTTCTTCACCTGGTTCTGGCACTACTTTACTAACATGGGAAACTGCAAATAAGACTGAACATTATTCTAATCTTTTTAATACTTATTAGTTACATTCCACTTTTGCAAAATAGCATAGGAGCAAACAATGTTCACAATCAATCATTTCCAATTTCTCATTATCATTCATATAGAATAAAACATCAAAAAGGAATTCTTTCATGCTTCTTACCTTAAGTCTCTCTAAACGACTACTTTTCTTCGGATGACAAGCAAGGCACAGCCAAGGATCTGGAGGCTCCTGCTTTAACTGTGGTCGCAAACAACTCCAATGATAGCTGCTCTCACATTTGTCACATATTGCTAGGGGTATAGTTGTGTTTTGATGCCGACAAACTTTGCATTTCTGGAAGAACAACATTTAGACATTACTGTTTATCTGTCGAAATCTCTGATGCCAGTTCCCTTCATGAACTAACTCGAGGGGATAGCCAAACCAATAGAGCCTCTATATGGCTATCTATATCTCTGATACCTGTTTCCTCCAAGAACTCCCTCAAAGGGGTGACCTTTGGAAAAAAAAAAAAAAAAAGGTCTCCATAACTGAACTCCAGTGCCACTTAGCATTTACTGCCTAACCTTTAACAGGCCATTGGTAGAGGGCAACCATAACGCAGTGTTTTCAGAGTCTCCTACCTTATGTTCCTACCAAGTACTTCTACCCAGTACCCAATGTTCCAACCTCTCATTTCTACAAAATGCTCCTGCATAATGTTCCTATCTACTACATCAATTTTATCTAATGCTCCACCCTAATGATCCAAACTACTTCTTTCTATTGCTCATACCACTTTGCTAAAAGGCAGGACTACCACACTGGGATCATTGGAGGAAAATTTAGAGTTTTGGAGCATGAGTTGTTTGAGTTATCTGTTGTCAAATGCTTTGTGTGACAAGATTTTGTACGTTAGTGAACAGAAAGCTAGCAGTCCACATGTGGGTTAGGCAGAAAGAAAAGACAGCTACCTCGGTCAGAGAAGCACAACTTGACAGCCACTTAAATGCTGGCTCATACCTAGCAAACTCCAGTGCTGCTTCTTAGCCTTTCATATCCCACCCTTAACTGGCCACTGGCAAGGGGCAACTGGAGCGCAGTGTTTCCAGAGGCTCCTACCTAATGTTTCTAACAGTTACTTCTATCTAATGTACCTACCTAGTGTTCCTGTTGGGTATACCAACTAAATACTGCTACCTAATGTTCCTGATTAATGTTCCTACCTACTACTTCTGTCTATCATTCCTTCTATTTTGCTAAAATGCAAGGCTAGTGCATAGTGTTCATTAAGGAAAATCTAGAGCTATAAGGAATGAGTTGTGTGAATCAAGTGTTGTCAAGTGTTATGTGTGACAAGGAGAGACTGCATGCTTGTGGACAGAATGCCAGCAGCCACGTGTGGGTGAGGCAGAAAGAAAAGACAGCTACATGGGTCAGACGAGTCCAACTTGACAACCAATGAAGTGCTTGTTCACTATGCAGCTGTCACTACCCCTCCTAATACTCAGGCAGGTAGTAACAATGGCTGCCTCCCAACTACTATCAAATCTACTATATAAATCACTACATAAAGAAAAAAATCTAACATGTAACTGTAACTCTTAACAGATGCAGCTGCAGTATAAAGCAGGCTGAGTTCATAAGGAATATCATCACTCTGGCTTATTAAATTCTTTGTTGATTAATCCAAACTTAAAACCTTAGTCACTAGCAAACAGCCCTCATCCATCCTTTCAAAGATGTCCTGTCTCCTCCAGTAGAAAATAATAATTGCCTGACAGGTTCACATTCTATGTATAATGTATCAAAACCAATAAAATACACCTACCAAACCTTACAATGGAGACTTGAAGCCCTTCATCATCAAAGTCAAAAACTGACACTAAACTGTCCCTATTTGTTTTCTTTACTTAATTTTTCTGCATTATAACTACTTAAAAATTAACATTTTTGGTTTCATGGGTTTCACTGTTACATCTAACTTACCCTGGAAACCTCACATTGCACAAATAACAAAGCCTACCACTAAGAAACTGGTTATTTTGTTCAAATAGCATAAATTCTTTTCTTCAGAATAGCTTCTCCCATTATATAAAGGACTGTTCCATCCTTATATGGAGTATCGCTCATACATCTAGGGAGGTTTTACCTCTATATACTTGAGAGACAATTGACCATACAGTAATCCAGCTTATCAACTCTCCTACTCTGTCCATACAACCTAATTCACCTGCTTTACACTATCATGTTGGCTCACTTTCCTTCTGATGCCTGTTACCTCCTGAAACTCCCTTAAGTGGGCAACATGCTAAAGAGTCTCTGTATTTAATCAACTCCAGTAATGCTTCTTAACCTTTAGTGCCACACCCTTAACAGGCCCCTGGCAGAGGGCAACTCTTGTACAGGGTTTGCAAAGGCTCCTAACTATGTTCCTAATGAATAATTCTACCTTATGTGTCTACCTAATGTTCCTTCCTGTGGATATCACTTTGGTTTTTGCTCCTAAAACCTAGCTACTTACATGCCCCAACACTAGTTTCATCAAGTAATACCCTAAAGGAGGTGGCTACAGAAACAGTCTCCATAACTAATGCACTGCAGTGCTGCTTCTTATCCTATATTGCCTAATCCTTAACTGAAGAGTGGCAGAGGGCAACTCTAGCACAGTGTTTGTAAAGGGTCCTACCTGGCATTCATACTGGCTACTTCTACCTTATGCTCCTGCCTAATATTCCTTCCCACTGTTTCTACCATGTACTTCTGCTAAATGTTCCTACTTAATGCTTCTATCTATTGCTCCTACCATTTTGCTAAAAGGCAGGGTTAGCGCATAGTACTCACCACAAGAAAATCCAGTTATGAAGATTGAACTGTGTGAGTGAAGTATTGCCAAGTGTTGTGTGTGACAAGGTAAGCTAGTATATTTGTGGACAGAATGCCAGTACTCCATGACTGGGTTAGGCAGAAAGAAAAAAAGAACCTATTGCATCACATAATTACTGCATGGTCATTGCAACTCAAGAGTAGGTCAGTCTGATGTTTCTTTCCACCTCAAATTTCTGAAACTCTCTATCCCCTCATATCTTTCCTAACAACTATAACTTAGCTCTTTTAAAAGGAGAGGTCTTCTACTTCCCCAAAATCATTCAATATCTTTCTACTTCTCCTCTTTCTCCCTTTCATTAACCCTTTACATATCTCAATTAAGGTCCAGCCACAATGTACAATAAAGCCTCCAATGTGCAAAATTCCAACTGCCATATGTACTTAAACTATTGAGTAATATATATTACAGTATGCTTAATGGATACCTAACAAAAAACATATCTTAAAAATATAAACATCTAACAGAACCTGACCTTGGTGGCGATTGACTTTTCCCACTTGATGCACGAATCAAACATGCCTACAAGCATGTGCATCCGTGAAAATGTTTGGCAGTTCATCACAGCTTCTCGCCAAGGCTGCACTGCTAGACTTTCCAACTCTTCATACTCTGCAAATAGGATATACAAAATAGGAACTGATCAGAAAGACCAACACCTGACTTGTTACAAAAAGCTGAGAGGATGCACACTTTTTATCCCTAAAAGTTAAAACACTTCAAAAAAAATCTAAAATCCAAGTAACTTAAGCACAGTATCCACTTCCCAATTTACTCATCCTATTACACCAGTCACAGCCCTGAGAAATAAACACAGCAATCACCAATACAAACATGCAGCTTAAAGCTCTCAGATCAAAAGCCTTCACATCTCATTAATTCTCATACAATCATATAATCATACATATGATCCCTTGCATAAAATCTGCCAGACATTCAGCTCCTCCCAAAAAACACCCCTTTCATCTCCACTCCTCTCATTACCTTTCCCATACAATCTACTTAAATTCAACCCATAATTCCTGAACTCACTTCCTTACACTCTTCAACATAGTCCAACAGCTCCTCCATCAAAGATACCATCACTTTTGTTCTTGCTTGTCATCATCCCTTAGTTTACCCTCCTGAACATTCCCAAACCATTCAACAACATTACTCTTCAACTTCGCAAACCTCATAGTAGTAATAAACAAATTTCTCCTATCAAACATATCAAATATCTCTTCCTTTTCACCTTGGTTACACCCACAAACATTAAGACACTAATGTAAAAATTACTCTATCTTAAAACTATGAAGCACTTAGTACCTAAGGCTTACCAGGTGGTTGCTCTGTGTCATCAGAGGGTATAAGCTTTTTTGATGGTTGCATTATACCCTTCAGGTACTTTATGTGCATGTGTCTCTGTGCTTCCACAAGACACTCTCCTAGTTCCTGTAAAGTTGTTGCCTGACAAAGAAGAAATCACAGTTAATACAAAACAGCAAAATCAATTTTGGACTAAGAACTACACATAAAACATTTCTTCCCGTGTGCTTTCTCAGCTTTAACGTAATGGGTCCCTCATGCTGAGTTTACTTTGAACAAAATTAAACTTTACATATCTTACATATTTGTTTACCAATTCTTCCACAGAGGGAAAGCCAAGACTAGACAAACGACAGCTTCATTTGCTCACATCTACACTCTAGTTGTCATTCATAATGCACCATAACCAGAGCCCCCACAGCCAAGCCCCAGACATTTCCACAATTCCCCCTAACCACTCAATATGCCCTGTTTCAGCACACTGACAGTATGTTATCCCCTGCATACCATATCACTCCATTTTGCTTTATTCCATTAATGCCTCACTCTGCTGCATGTTCAGGCCCCGATCATTCAAGGAATATTTCACAACATCCTTCAACCCCATCCTCAGTTTTGTTCCCCCACTATGACATGCATACCATCTCTGTGAGTTTCTCCTACATCCTCTCCATATTCCAATAACATTTCAGCACACCCTCTTCAGCTCTCTCTTGCATAAATCTTATCACCACACCTCTCTCCTAACTTATCATTTCTTATTCTATCAAAGCATCGCAACAAATATTTCCTCAAACATTTCATTTCTAACACATATACCCTCCACAATACATTTTCTATCAAGGGCAAGGGCCCATGCCTTGCATCCATGCACCACCATCATGACTACTATACCATCAAAAATACCCGTGTTTGTCATTACAGACAGGAACCTCTCTTTCCACACAATCCTCAGTGCACCTAGGAACACAGCCCCCTCACCCACCCTATGATTTACTTTAGCTCAACTGGTTTCATCAACTATCATATCCAATCCCAGGTACCCAACTCACTCCACTACCTCCAGGTTTTCTTTATTCACTCATACAACAACCAACCTGTTTCTCTCCACTGATGAAGATACGAACCATAATTTTATTCACATTAACTCTCAATTTTCTCCTTTCACACATTCTCCTAAACTCAGAAACCATCCTCTGTAGTTTCTCAAGCAAATCTACCTCCAGAGACATGTCATTACCAAACAGCAACTGATTCACCTCCTAGGCCCCTAACCCCCAATAGACTGTAGATCTGTCCCTCTCTGCAAGACTTTTATATTCCATCTCCCTCACCAACCCATGGTGACATCAAAGACCCCTGCAGCAGACCCACCATCAACAGGAACAACAACTTACCTTAATCTATTCAGGAACCATTAACTTTCTTGATCTATACTTTGTCAGAAGGTTGATAAGTGAGTGGTTCCACATGAAGGTAGGTTTTTGGCAGAGTGAAATGTCACCATAGCTATTCAATCTGATTAAGATAGGGTGACAAGGGAGGGGATGGAAAGTTCATCAAAAGTGTTAAGTTGAATCAGCATCAAGAGAATAAATAGGGCCAGATGTTGACAGTTTCAGAAAATAGAGAGCAAGCAATTGGAATGAACCTGAAGGACACCAATGCTGACAGAATAACACATACATATTTGCCATTTCCCACATTAGCAAGGTAAAGTCAAGAACAGAGGACTGAGCCTTAGAAGAGAAAATCCTAACTTGGCCCCCTTCTCTGTTCCTTCTTTTAGAAAAGTAAAAACTGGAAGGGAGGCTTTCCAGCACCCCATCCCCCATCCATTTTAGTCACCTATGAAAAACTGGGAATATGTAGGAGGTAAAATAAAGTAAAATGACAAAAAGTACACAAAACATAAGCAAATTCATATGACAAACATGTTCGGCACAACAGATGTAAAGGAGAATAAAGTCAGATAAAGAGAAATGGGGAACACATGCAAACAACATTTCCTACTACCTTACCTCTTGAGCTTTTTTCTCCCACTCATCTGGGTTGGGCACAGCTCCAAGCCAACCCTCAATAAGCTCATGTTCAATCTGAATAATGTCTTCACGCAATGACTCTACAAGTTGTTTGGTTCCATCCTCAAGTTCTTCTAAGGGGGGCCACCTACATAGGGAAGAAAGTTAAACACAAAATGAAGTTAAGAAAATGCAAACAAAATCATAAAGGGGAACAAACTAGCAATTTTAATGCTCTTAATTTAATAGTTATGAATACTTCATACCACATTCTGACTTAATAACACTCAATATGCATTCCATCTAAACTGAGTAAAACATACTAATACACCTCAGAAAAGGATTACTGTCATTACAACATGGTACTGTATATGATCAATCACCATTCAAGACCCTCTCATTGCTAAGGACCTTTAAATCATTGGCTCACTGATGTAATTTCCAAAACTTTAAAATTTTGCTAAAAAGGGCTCTACCACCAACTGTGAAATTAGAGAATCACACGAGACTACATTAAAAAAAGTCAAATCTGTCTCTGTGGTACTCCAACCCTAATATGGTCATTCATGCTACTGAAAGCTTCAAATAATCAATTAATGGTCAGTGAATCACTTACTCTTTGGTCAAATTGGTTTCAAGCTGTCTTCTAACTTGACCTATGGCAACACTCAGTCTAGATTCTCGTTGTCCCTTCTCTGCTAAGGATTGCAATAGCTCATCCACCTTCTCCAAAGAACTGAAAGTAATGGATTTTTTTCTTTTTAAAAAGTGCTGCAAATAAGCAAAAATTTAAAAAATCAAAGGAAACACCTGATCCAATGTAAGTGAACATGAAGGATATATCTTATTTCCTCTTCCTCATAATATCTATTCATTATTACCCAGCCAATTTCTACATGAGCCCTGGTGTTATTCATGACCTGATTCTAAAAGCTCCTGCAGCCCAGGGATCTGCTACTTCCAGTGGTTGGGATATGTGGACTTTAGATTGAAAAGTTTTACATTTCTATTTGCACCCCTTATGTACGAATACATGGTTTGCTGTGTTAATCAACAGTAAACACTGCACTGAAGTTGCATGGATGACTAGTGAGAGTACAAGGGGGAGCCTGTGGAGAATTTGAAGTTATGGTTTGGATGTGTTGGGGACTGGAGAAACCCATATCCTTTGGCAGGGTGCATAGAGTGAAAATGGAAATGATGAATGCAAGGTGTGTAAGGGCATGGAAGGAGGAGAGTGTTAAGTGCAGGAATGAATGAAAATTATCAAGGAAGTGGGAAAGAAGGATGTGTCATTGTGCTATCATCAAGAGTATGGAAGTGGAAGAGCGTCACAGAGCATGGATGGAATGGATCAAGAACAGTGTGTGAAAGGAAAGACTGGAATTGTGAAGTAAGCATGGGTATGTACATAAGCACCTGTGAATATGAAGACTGTGCAAAGAAAGGATGAAATGAAGCATTTCAGGAGGAATTTGAAGGACTGTGTAAATGGGTTTGGGAAGGGAAGGACGGTACTTGTAATGGGTAACATGAATGCAAAGGTGGGATGTGATGAAATTGGTGAGATAAAACTGATAAATGGGGAGTCCCTGAAGTAAAGAACAGAAATTATCTTGTGAATGCCTGTGCTGATAGGGGTTTATCCTTGCAAATTCCTCTTTTCAACAAAAGATTCACAGATATATGTGGATAAGAAATGATGGAACAGAACAAAAAAGGATATAACTGATTATGTGGCAGAGGATGAAAGGTTAAGAAAGGTCATGCTGAATGCTAGAGATGCAACTGGATTCTCTGTAGGTTCTGACCTTTTTTTTTTCCTTTGTCAACAATTATCAAAACTTCCCACATCCCCACTGGTGACTGGGATAAAAAAAAAGGAGGGGGTATGAAATGGCCTACCTAATCAAAACCCTATCATCTGCTACTCCTAAAATACTACACCACAATGCAAGGATTTTGTTTAAGCACCTTATGAGTGATCTTTTTATTATATTTCTCACACCATTATTCATCATCTAATCATCTCATTCCAGCTATATCATAAAGCTACCCAACCCTATTCCTCTAAAGTATTTCCATATCTAGATATGGTCGAGCACTCCATTTGGCATGTTCTTGCACACAATGCACTTGAAATTTCCCCCCTTTACATGAGCTCCATGTTTACCTCCAATTTCAATCCTTGCCTGACTCTACTAAGCTCCAGCATTCTTACTAATGTCTTTACAATTCATATGAGCACAATCCAAAAATTGCTCTTCCCAAAATCTTTCCAGAAATATAAAATGTTTCTGAGATAGCAAGAGGTGATATCAAGAAAAAATTGTACTATGGAAGTAAGAACACAGAAAATATCAGGAATTCATATATACAGTCATTTTCCCTTAGTGTAATTCCCAAATACATCTTAATAGAATCAAAAACTTTCAATAATAACACATGACAATTTCAGAGCACATTGCTGATACTACTGTGGACTTACTCATAATAGAACCACATATTCTGCCCAACTGAAGGGAATGTCTGGGTAGTTTCATCCACTGCTGGGGTCTTGGGTCTGCTTAGAGGATTCATCTGTAAATGAATAATCATTAATTCACTTTATATCAATCAACTTTCATCATTCATTTTATGCACAAATTACAAGGCCCCCAGCCTGACAACTTGAATATCTTGCCAGTACACAGCCAACCCGTCTAATCATTTATTCCAAGAATCAGAAAACTCTGAGCCAGAGTTCCCTCTGCCAGTGGCCTTTTAAGGGTAAGGCAATAGAGACTTAGAACTGGTATTGGAGTTCATCAGTTATGGAGACTCTTTTCTTGTGGCCAACACCTTGAGGAAGTTCACAAAGGGAACACGTGCAAATAGATAAACAGATAGATGAAGTGCACGTGGTTTTGGGGTATCAGGGCCTGAGCATTCACGAGAGCAAGAGGCATATACTGGATAAAATAAACTGGAGCAATGTGGCAGGTCTGGGGCAACATACTATCTAAGGGTTAAAGCATGGTATAGAAGTGGTTCAGGGTAAACTCTATGGACCATGATTGTGGATGATAGTCTCTAGTATTGGTACATCATACATCACAACTTGAGACAGGACATCAATAAGTAAGACTACTGCTTGCTTGTTCCTGATGCGACCTTGCTACACAGGAGAGGCAATTAGTTACAAGAAAAATAGTAACACGTCACATGATAGCAAATAAAAACCGAAGATAAATGTTACAAAATAATTCACAGTGTAATAAGATAAAGGACACTACAGCATACTTTTCATGCATTGCTAAGGTCTAGTTGAATATTAGAGCAAAAGTACAAGAGTTCCTAAGTTCAAATGTTTTCAAAAGCAAAAATAAGGAAAGACAGGCAAATTACCATAATAAGCGCTGAGCGCTAGATATGTAATGGATGTAAATAGAAAATGCTAAGGAGGACTGTACACATGGTTTACCTTCTTTGCATTTCCTGTACTCAGCTCTTCCTTAATAGCAGACAAAGGTTTGTCATCTGAATCCGAGCCTGATTCCTGAGAACCATTATGTCCTGAGGCACCAGAAACTGGACTGGGCGGCTGTTTGGGGGGGTTTGAAGACTGAAAACAGTGAAATGTCAATCAATAATAAAATAACTTTTGCTTTTCATTTTTAAACCATTAGCACCATAATAAAATACTAATGTTCAAAAATAAACAAAAACTATGGTGCTTAAAAGATTCTGAAAGTATGAAACCATTTTTCTTCTACTTATCTTACAATCATCATGAGTTACAATGCCAATTCCCATGAGGTGATCCAAGAACAGGGAGCCTCAGAAAAATCACCAACACACATTCTGCACCAATATTCAAAGTGTCAGAGACACATGGACTTCAACACTTAAGAAAAAGCTTCTTGCTTTTTCATATAATATGCACCTTTATCCCCTTTGACTTTGTACAATGGCACTATACATGCATTCTACCAATGCCTAGGCACGTCACTATGAACCATACATACACTAAATATCCTTACCAACCAATCAACAATACAGTCATTCCCTTTCTTTATAAATTCAACTGCAATATCATCTAAACCCGCAGCCTTGCCAGATTTCATCTTCTGCTAGGCTTTCACCATCTCTTCTCTCTTCACCTAACAACTCTCCCTGACTCTCTCAATTCACAAACCATCCTGACCAAAACACCCTACATCTACCACTCTATCATCAAACACATTCAACAAACCTTCAAAACTCTCACTTCATCTCCTCCTCATTTCATCACTACCTGTTATCACTTCCCCCTTGCTCCCTTCACCTCATTCTCATTTGGATGGTAGTGCATCTGAATTTATTAAAAAAGGGGTTGACTGTATTGTTGGTTAGGTTGTTAAGGATATTCATTGTATGTATGGATCATGGTGAAGTGCCTCAGGATTGGTAGAATTCATGCATAGTACCAATGTGCAAAGGCAAAGGGGATAAAGGTGAGTGTTCAAATTACAGAAGCATAGGTTTGTTAAGTATTACTGGAAAATTGTATGGGAGAGTATTGATTGAGAGGGTAAAGGCATGTACAGAGCATCAGACTGGGGAGGAGCAGTATGCTTTCAGAAGTGGTAAAGGATGTGTGGATCAGGTGTTGGCTTTGAAGAATGTGTCAGAAATACTTAGAAAAACAGATGGATTTGTATGTAGCATTTATGGATCTGGAGAAGGCACATGATTGGGTTGATAGATACGCTCTGTGGAAGGTCTTCAGAGTATACAGTGTAGGAGGTAAGCTGCTAGAAGTAAAGAAAACTTTTTATAAAGGGTGTAAGGCATGTGTACGAGTAGGAAGAAGGGAAAGCGACTGGTTCCCACTGAAGGTCAGTTTGCGGCAGGGGTGTGTGATGTCCCCATGGTTGTTTAATTTGTTAATGGATGGGGTGGTCAGGGAGGTAAATGCAAGAGCTTTTATGAGAGGGGAGGGTATGCAGTCTGTTGGATATGAGAGGGTCTGGGAAGTGAGTCAGTCATTGTTCGCCAATGATACAGCAACCGTGGCTGATTTGAGTGAGAAACTGCAGAAGTTGGTGAATGAGTTTGGAAAAGTGTGTGAAAGGAGGAAGTTGAGAGTAAATGTGAATAAGAGCTTGGTTATTAGGTTCAGCAGGGTGCATATGTTCAGCATTTGTGTGCATATGAGAGGATGGGTCTTTCTTCATCTGTTTCCTGGTGCTACTTTGCTAATGCATGATGATGATGGGAGGGATGCAAACGAAAGACTTTTCATGAGAAGGTACATGACATTAGAAAGATGAAATAAAGTAAAGCAACTGGAGATGAGAAAAGAGGATAAAGTATAACACTTATTCCGGTGCAGAAATTTGTGCAAAGATCAAGAATAAAGGCAAGATAAAACAGAAATGAATGGATGCAGTGACTGTACCTTGGTATAAGACAAGTATAATGAGTAGTCAAGGCTAATACGAGTTTAGTTAAATTGCTAACAATGTACAGGGAAGGGCATAAAAGAAAGTAATCATACAATCCTCTCTACATAATTACCCTATACAGCACATCTTAACTATACCTGTATGCTGTATGTAGTGTTTGAGTCTACCCAGCCTTTCTCTACATATAATCCTGGGGTTGTGTTGTTGAAAAGCCAATATCGGTCTTGATTACGGTCTACACCAAGTGGTTGGAGACGAATCAACATATCTTTCTGCATCAAGACTCTTTCACACTCTTGGACAACAAACACTCTTCTCTTTTCTTCTTCTTCTTTAATTTTCCTAAAACATAAAATAATAATTTAATAAAATCATGCAACTCCATCTCAACAGCAATTTTTGCAACTTTTCACTTGTTTCCTCATATTCATAGTTCTATTTCAAGTTTTCAATCTTCTAGTTATTTCTCTATATTTTTTGCAATCATTTCAAATAGAGGCTTTCTAATCATAAGTTCATACAGCCTTAACTATCATGCTCTATGGCCTTCTAATCATATATCTAATTAGCCTCAATGTTCATGTTCTATCAGAAAAAATCATTGTTCAATGATCATACATAAAAAGGATAACATGACTTTGTAGATAACAGAATACTTCTCTAAAATTACATTTTCCAAACCCAGCTAATATTCATCTACTAGAACCATAAATGTTATGAAATTAATTCTCAAAATCAAATCAATATTAATAAAAACAAAAAATAAGCAATTAACATGCATGGAAGAAACATAATACAATAATCATAGATATGGTGACGATAATGATGATACAATTAATATTCATGATCATTATCACCATCATAATAATAACTAATCTTAAAATCTTACTGTGAGCAGCAACTCATGGCAACAAACTGATGATATCCATCTATTTATCTATTCAGACATGAATACCCTGGGACCTTTTTCTAAGAAAGAGTCCCAGCATTACCTAGCTCTCAGGCTACAGTGCCAAGAAAGCTTGAGGAATTGTTTTTCATGTGTAATGGATGCATTTTGAATGTGTGGATGGAGTGTGCATGAAGACATGTCTCACTTGCAGAATCAACTTTGTGGGAAGAGTGAAATTCTAAGTCAGGAAAAAGACACCAGAGCCTTTGAACAAACATTCTTACTTGCCTACTTATTCTGTTCATACTTTTAGAAAGTAATAACAAAAGAGGATAAAACATCCAGCCGCTCACTCTTGCCCCCTTTTCATCACCTTCTACAACACATGACATACATGGTAGTATTCTTTCTTCTCTATCTCCCACTTTCTTTATTCTGTTCAGAGCTAGTTTACTTACTGTTCTCTCTGCAGGCTTTTCGTCATCTCTTTCTCTTTATTTATTTCTTCTGTGGTAAGTCGTTTTCTTTTCACTCTTGAGGCCAAATCCAAGCGTTCTTCTTCCCCTTTCTTACTATAGAAGTTATCTATGGTAATAGCTGTGAAAAAGAAGTAAAACTGGACTTGTATACAATAGTCATAAGGACATAAACTTTGGTTTCAGTCAGCAGAATGATGTAATTGTGCCAAGCAAATGTAGGCAATCACCAAATCATTCCATGGTGAATTTTCAGTACATTTCAGCTACAATTATAATCGCTTAAATTTATAAAGACTTTTCTCTTGTACGAAGAACACTTATAGGCAAAAATAAGCAAGAATAAAGTTCTTCTAAGCACTTGGAACATTTTACAAGTTCAAAGCACAATCTCAAACATAAAAACAAAATCTGCCAGGAATCCACGGTCACCCTAATTGTCATTTCTAAAGCAGACTATAACATCTGTTATCATTAGACAAGAGCATTAGGTAAAAACAAACAGGATGGAACATTAGACAAGCAGTGAGTTGAAACTTGGATAGGAGCCTTTGGAAATACTACGCTATAATTGACTATGACAGTGGCCGGTGAACGGTAAGGCACTAAAAGGCTAAGAAGCAGGACAGGAGGTAACTAGTTATTTAGACTGCCAAGGCCACCCCTTTGAGGGACTTATCAAAGGGAACAGGCATCAAAGATACATAGGTAGACACAACCTAAATTACTGAATCATAGAAACTTTACTGAATCATAGAAACTTTATCCAAATATCTACAAAACAAAGATTGTCACAAACACATTAATAAAAAAATTGCATCTTGCAACTTTTCAAACTTGTCACTGTTTCCTGCCTCACTCTTGCCCCCTGTTCATAGTTCAGTGTTGGAGACCATTCAGTGGCTTCAACTGATCACCCAATAGGCCCTGCTTCAGCCCACTGAGAGCACACTGACCCCTGTATACTACATTCTAATTTGTTGCCTCTTGACCTAACAAATGATGAGGCCCTGATTACTCAAAGCTTCTTTCATTTCACTCTTCCGTCTTTCTCTTGGTCTCCCCTTTCCACCTGCTCCCCCCACTTCTGATGTATATCTTCTTGGTCAATCTGTCTTTACTCACCCCTTCCACATGTCTAAACCATTTCAGCACCTTTGTCAGCTTTCTCAAAAGTTCTATGCTTACTAAAACATCTCTTGCAGTCATTCCCTATGCAATCACCCTGCCTCAACCCTCCTATTATCAAAAGGCATCTAACTTTCCAAAAATGTCCAACCTCATCAGTTCTTTTGCATTCAGAGCCCAAAGACCCACAGACATACGTCACTCATTATCACCATTCCTTCACATATACCTGTTTTTACCCTCAAAAAACAACAGCACCTCCTTCAACAAACTCATCAAATCACTCAGAACCTCAGCCCTCCCTCTCTCCCACCCTGACTCATTTGTCTCAAAATTATTTCCACAGCCAAGATATCTAAAACCTTCCACTTGTTCCCCCAGTTCAGACTTCCTTTTAATCCAGCCTTGCTATCTCACCTCCCTCTCCATTTTTCATTCTTT
Source organism: Panulirus ornatus (assembly GCF_036320965.1). NCBI lineage: Eukaryota > Metazoa > Arthropoda > Malacostraca > Decapoda > Palinuridae > Panulirus > Panulirus ornatus. The sequence continues at coordinate 3,083,106 of NC_092250.1, read as the reverse complement.
TTATCTTTTTATTTTCTGCTTTGTCGCTGTCTCCCGCGTTAGCGAGGTAGTGCAAGGAAACAGACAAAGAATGGCACAGCCCACCCCACATACACATGTATATACATACACGACCACACATGCAAATATACATACCTATACATCTCAACGTATACATATACATACACACACAGACATATACAAATATACACATGTACATAATTCATAGTCTGCCTTTATTCATTCCCATCGCCACCTCGCCACACATGAAATAACAACCCCCTCCCCCCTCATGTGTGCGAGGTAGCGCTAGGAAATGACAACAAAGGCCACATTTGTTCACACTCAGTCTCTAGCTGCCATGTAATAATGCACCAAAACCACAGCTCCCTTTCCACATCCAGGCCCCACACAACTTTCCATGGTTTACCCTAAACGCTTCACATGCCCTGGTTCAATCCATTGACAGCACGTCGACCCCGGTATACCACATCATTCCAATTCACTCTATTCCTTGCACCCCTTTCACCCTCCTCCATGTTCAGGCCCCGATCACTCAAAATCTTTTTCACTCCATCTTTCCACCTCCAATTTGGTCTCCCACTTCTTCTCGTTCCCTCCACCTCTGACACATATATCCTCTTGGTCAATCTTTCCTCACTCATTCTCTCCATGTGACCAAACCATTTCAAAATATCCTCTTCTGCTCTCTCAACCACATTCTTTCTATTACCACACATCTCTCTTACCCTATTATTACTTACTCGATCAAACCACCTCACACCACATGCTGTCCTCAAACATCTCATTTCCAGCACATCCGCACTCCTCCACACAACTCTATCCATAGCCCACGCCTCGCAACCATACAACATTGTTGGAACCACTATTCCTTCAAACATACACATTTTTGCTTTCCATGATAATGTTCTCGACTTCCACACATTCTTTAAGGCACCCAGAATTTTCACCCCCTCCCCCACCCTATGATTCACTTCCGCTTCCATTGTTCCATCCGCTGCCAAATCCACTTCCAGATATCTAAAACACTTCACTTCCTCCAGTTTTTCTCCATTCAAACTTACCTCCTAATTGACTTGACCCTCACCCCTACAGTACCTAATAACCTTGCTCTTATTCACATTTACTCTTAACTTTCTTCTTTCACACACTTTACCAAACTCAGTCACCAGCTTCTGCAGTTTCTCACATGAATCAGCCACCAGCGCTGTATCATCAGCGAACAACAAACTGACTCACTTCCAAAGCTCTCTCATCCACAACAGACTACATACTTGCCCCTCTTTCCAAAACTCTTGCATTCACCTCCCTAACAACCCCATCCATAAACAAATTAAACATCCATGGAGACATCACACACCCCTGCCACAAACCTACATTCACTGAGAACCAATCACTTTCCACTCTTCCTACACGTACACATGCCTTACATCCTCGATAAAAACTTTTCACTGCTTCTAACAACTTGCCTCCCACACCATATATTCTTAATACCTTCCACAGAGCATCTCTATCAACTCTATCATATGCCTTCTCCAGATCCATAAATGCTACATATATATCCATTTGCTTTTCTATTTCTCACATACATTCTTCAAAGCAAACACCTAATCCACACATCCTCTACCACTTCTGAAACCACACTGCTCTTCCCCAATCTGATGCTCTGTACATGCCTTCACCCTCTCAATCAATATCTTCCCATACAATTTACCAGGAATACTCAACAAACTTATACCTCTGTAATTTGAGCACTCACCTTTGTCCCCTTTGCCTTTGTACAAGGGCACTATGCAAGCATTCCGCCAATCCTCAGGCACCTGACCGTGAATCATACATACATTAAATAATCTTACCAACCAGTCAACAATACAGTCACCCCCTTTTTTGATAAATTCCATTGCAATACCATCCAAACCCGCTGCCTTGCTGGCTTTCATCTTCCGCAAAGCTTTTACTACCTCTTCTCTGTTTACCACATCATTTTCCCTAACCCTCTCACTTTGTACACCACCTCGACCAAAACACCCTATATCTGCCACTCTATCATCAAACACATTCAACAAACCTTCAAAATACTCACTCCATCTCCTCACATCACCACTATTTGTTATCACCTCCCCATTTTTCATTTTACTATCATTACTCACATTTCTCAACTCACCTTATTCACAATCTCCTATACACTGTCACTAGCTCCAGGAGTTTCTCTTTTGAGTCTGCCACCAATGACATGGTATTTTCCAGCAATAAGTGATTCATCTCACAGGCAACCCAACCCCCCATGTAAGCCAAAGACCTGCCCCTCAATAATATTCTTGCATTTACCTCCATTATCATCCTGTCCATAAATATACAACCATGGTGACATCAGACATCCTTGAGACAGACCCATCTTCACCAATAATTTGGCTTTCTGGTTAAAACTTCAAGTGCATCTCATGATGACATTAACATCATCAAAGTGATGAAGGTCTTGTTAACAATGAAAGTTTTTAGCTCAGCATCAATAAATTGTTCTAAAAAAAGAAGCATGATACAAACCAACTTTATGCCAAGAGGTCAAGAGTAATTACACCTGAGAAGGAGAATATCAACTTTATCAACACAATAATGCTTTTCAATACAGACAAAATAAAATGCATAAACTGTGCCATACTAGCAGTTGTACTGTTTTTGGATAAGTCTGCCTTTTGTTTTCAATATCTATCAGTCTATCTGTCTATCAACATCAACCTCATTCCCATTAATAAGTGCATACAAGTGTGCACCTTCTATGGAAATCTAATATGCAGAAATAGGATTCTAAACTGTTTAGATGGAGTTAACAGTGACTGACACACAAACACCAACAACAAAAATCCATTGTTACAGAGGCTCTCTTAAAAAATACATAAAGAAGCCATGGTGTGAAAACAATCCTCCGTGAGTTTTCCCACCTAAATATAGGAAATCTAAGTAAACAGATACCTCCCTGCAAAGCTGAAAATATACAAAGCCTTAAGAGGGTTGATAAAATACCATTCTTTTTTGGGCTGTAACCCTTGGGTCGGCCTGGAGTCTTCCTCGGAGCACTGGATTTGTCCATTTTCTTCTGCAAGCGTTCTTGCTTTCTTTGCTCCTTCTTTTCCATCTCCTCCTTCAAATTTATTTTCTTGACTTGGGCTCGCTTCTTGTAAAGTAAATATGCTTTTTCCTCAATTTCCTCAACATGTTCCTGGTATATGAAAAATATAGTTATTGCACAGAAAGCACCTGATATACAAAAAGCATGAATGGATATGCATTAAGATTTGCCAACACTAACACTCTTGTCATTTGTAACGGTAGTGATATTAAAGAAGCTATTTTCACTTTTTGATGTAGATTGCATCAAAATGCATTACCATATGAATTTACATAACCATACATCAAAGACTGACTGAGAAATGAACTGATGTGGTGGCAGAGGTAGTGAATGCAGAGGTTCACCATTTTCATCCACAATGGACATATCCTAAACTGCCACAGCACACACTCCCACATTCAAAACAACCATCACTGCTACCTGATCCCTCACAGCAAAATTGCTTATCCACTCACTCAGTTCCACCTAAAACATTTGTTTCTTTTCCTCACTCTTCTAACTACCTAGCGCTTAAGCTCTATCAATAATTCAACTGAATAAAACAAACAGCAACAGACCACTAAGTCCTAACAAGGCCATTCATAATAGTGGAAGAGATCAAAGAGTCACTGATTAATGTGGAAGAAATAAACAGACTTCAAACAGTAACAATCAGACACCTTTTATACTCAAAATTTCATCTTCACCTACATCAGTCTCAAGCTCCTTTCATTTCACTCATTCACACAAATCCTCCTTCAGTAGTGTCACTCCCTCCTTTGCTCCTGCTGCCACAATAAACCCAAACTTTATCCTGGGATATTCCGAACCATTCTTCCCATTCCCCTAACCATAGTTTCACTCAATCTGAACATTTTACTTGTCCCTACCTTGTCACCCTGGTTTCATCCACATACACATCCTAGCCTGAGCCTTCAAGGAGGATGAGTACTACTTGCTTGGCTCCTTCCTCAGTTCCATCTTTAAGAAAGTGAAATGCAAGAAGGGAAGCATCTTCCTCCACCCTCTCCTCTCCTTTATCAAGTTCTATGCACTATCCAGTAACTAAAATTCTGCTACCCCTCCTGCCTCTATGATGACAATTACACTCAATTCTAGAGGATAGTTAAATTTTCAACATCAATCAACTTTCTTAAGGACACCCTCCCTTGCCATTTTATTTTTAATCACATCATACAGCCCTCAAACAGATACTTCACCAGATCAAATAAGAATATAATTAAAGCACAAAACTTTTCAATAAACATATACTCACAAGAGCTGTGTCAGAGGCAATAGCTTGATGACAGAGAGCTTTCAGAACAGCTATGACTTCTACTGGCTGTAGCTCATATAACTCACTAGACTCCAGCTTGTGAATAAGTCCATCAGACTGAAATGATCAAAGATTTAATATTGAAATATCCATTATTATCAAAAGGATTTCTAAATAATACTCAAGATAATAAGATAAGTATTCTGGTTACAGAGCATTTTACATGACAGCTATGCAGTGGATGTATGCAAATGATACCTGTGTTCATCTATTTTTGATGCCACCTTAATAAGATATACATACAGAAACATTACATCATGTACCATCCTTCATGAAATTACAATCAAACATGGGCAATAATCAATAACCCATTAAATAACTGGTGTACAACAGAAAAGTCACTGCACATGAATGTGCTAAGAGAGGCAGCATATGGAAAAATGCCCAACCATTTCTTGGTTGAAATTAGTGTGAAAGTTTGTGGTGAATCAATAAAATGATCTAATGATGTGAAGTGGGGAAAATGGAGATATGCAAAGAAAGAGTCACGGCAAGCAGCTTGGTTAAAAGAAAATGAGAGTTAGGGAGAGTATCTTGGAAGGTGAAACCTGAGAAGTCAAGAGAACAAATGGGATCATCAATAAAGGGAAGACAGAGAACTGTGGTAATGGGCAAAGAAGATGAGAAGAGGAGATGGAGTATTTTGATGGACTTGAATATGTTAGATGATAATGTGGCAATGTGGTGTTTGGGACATAGAGGTATACAGAGAGAGTCATGGCAAAAGGTATGGTGAAAAGAGAAGTGGTGAAAACCTTGCAGCTGAAGTACATGGGACGGCAGTTGAACTGGGTTAGTTAGAATTTTCGGTAAGTAAAAATCTGTTGAGCAAACATGGTAACCCTAGTAAGCTGTACTGGTGAATACTGAATAAGATGGTGCAGCACACACAATATCACACTGCTTTGCCGAAAGTGCTAAGAAATATGGCTTGAAAAAAAAGCTACTATAAGAAGAGAGGAGTTTCCATCAAGACAGTAAGGTAGGTGTGTGAGTAGGAAGATGATAAATTGTTCCAGATGAAGGCAAGTATGCAGCAAGAGTGTGTGTTGTCATCATGGCTGCTCATTCTGTTCATGGATGGGGTGGCGAAGGAGGTAAATGCAAAGGGCTTGGAGCAGAGCAGGCACGCAGTGTTTCGGGGAGGGGTGAAGAAGCCTCAGAGGTAAGTCAGTTTTTGTTTACTTGATGACAAGGCTGGCAGTAGACTCAATCAAGAACCTTCAAATGCTGGTTCTCAACATCTTGTGTGTCTGTTACCATATTGGGAAGCATGGCACTTAGCAGCAAGCTCAGAGAGACATTTCCAGGTAAATCCATGCTTTAAGGTTACTGCATGGTTGTTAATGGGTCTTGAAAGGTCCACTGGTGTTCTGAAACTCAACAGACCTGTCTGGGACATCATAAATGCTACTTACAGGATTAAATCATCAATACAACTTTTTGAAGAAATTTTCACTTACCAGCTCATTTTGTTCTTCCCCTTCATCAGTATTATCATCTGAGTGCTGGCTGGCTGACTCTGAGAGCACACACTTGCTCAGGCACAGTCGAGCAATCTCTATGGCTGTCTGATAGTGAACTGGCAACTCAATAATCTTCACACCCAGCTCCTATAGAGAAAACAAATGATAAATGGAGTTTCTGGTTAGTCTTCCACTGCAAAATTAACTCTTTCTTGCTCTCGAATAAGTAATGTACAAAATCTTACCTTACCTCATCTTTCAAAAAAAACTTATGCTCTCAATTTTTTCAGTGACTAACATGGCACAGGTTAAACATATCCTAATCAAAATCCAGCTCATGCGAATGAAAAAAAAGAGAAAAAAAATATGGCGATTATTCAGGGCTCTTTATTTATTTGTAGACCTGATCCTTAGAGATCAAAAATCTATAGGAGAAGGGAAAGAAGAAAATAGGAAGAGAATTCTACAGCTTGGTTATTAGATGATAAGAGACATCATATGAGTAAATCCCTTAGTGGCCAGTCTCCTCAAAGAAACTGTGAGAAGCATGAGTCACAACTGTGCCTCAGGTTCAAGCTTTGAAGGTGGGGATATGTACAAATACCTCAAAAGAAGTCACCAAAATAATGCCTGTACAACAGTGAGAGAACAGCAACAATACAGCATATGGAGGGAGATGGCAAAAGAGAGGTAACACCAAAGAGGAGTTAACCCTTTCACTGTGCAATTAATTTTCTAGGTACTTCCCTAAAAGCATCAATCTACTTATCTACATCTCTGATGCCCATTCCTTCTAGGAACTCTAATTAAGAGGGTCGCAAAAGAGTCTCCACCTATCCCTATCCTTACATGCCTCCCTTGCATACATCATTTCACACATTCTTCCACAATTTTTCTCCCTCCAGTACTATTCTACTCTATTTCCCCATGTTATGGGTGGTCCTCCTCTAACACTAGCCCCTTTAATCTAAATATCATACAATCTCCTTGTAAACTTCCTCTCTTCCATTATTTACATACCTTTTCATACCCACTCTACCACTTACCAATTCATTCCCAGTGTATTCCCTTCCATGACAAATGTCAAACACCCCTACATTGTTTTGTTAATTCCATCTAGTCATACCACATGCTCCCCTTGAATAACTCAATTCCACGGCCTGGATTCTAACTCGTGGCTCATCCCATAAACAAGTGTAAGATGCATAAGTCAGGTTCAGGAGGACTATGCTATTCTACCATGTACTGCTCTCTCCCCCGTCTCTCCTTCCATATCAAGAAACTTACCCAATCTTAAGAGTTTTACAAAATCTATATTTTCACTCCAATTGCTTTGAAACACCACTACTTTTCTTTCACTCTCATTTACCTTTAATTGTCTACAATTACACACATCATAAAACACAAAACATTCTGCAACTGCTCTCCACTGTCAGCAAATAACACAGTATCATCTGCAAATAGGATTCTCACTAGCCGCCATACCTCACCACTACACTCCATCTCTGCACCCTATTTCCCTAGTTCTGCTTTCACTCAAAGCATATATAGGTTAAAAAGCCATAGTGACATGACACAGCCCTTCCTCACACCCACACATTTAGCAAAACTTTCACTCAACTCTCCATCCACCCTTAAATATGCTCCTTTACAGGATGTTTTCACACCATCCAACAGTTGTCCCCCTGACCCATATATCATAACACATCCCATATAGCTTTCTATATGACTGTGTTATATGCTTTTTCCAGATCCAAAAATGCTGCACAGCTTCTTACCTTTCGCTAGATACTTCACAGTTATTCTGACAGTGAAAATCTGATCCACACAACCCAACCTTTCCTATAACCACCTTGCTCCTCACTTATTCTACATTCTATCACTTCCATCAATCTATAAATCAACATATATCGATAGAATGAGCTAGGAAAGGTTGACAAAGAGGATATATGCATAAGAAGTAGAGAGAACAAGGAGAATGGGGAGACCAAACCGGGTATGGAAGGAAAAAGTGAAAAACCTTTTGAGCAATCTGGGCCTCAACATGCTGGAGTATGAAAAGTGTGCACAGGATAGATTGAACTGGAATGAAATGGAATACTGGGGATGACAGGCTGACAATGGACTGAACCAGGGGATATGAAGAATTCAGGGTAAACCATGAAAAGTTAGTGAGGCCTGGTCGTGGATAGGGAGCTCTGGTTTCAGTGCATTATATATGACAGCTAGACAATGTATGTGAATAGATGTGGCCTTTCTTCATTTCTTCCTGGCACTACCTTGCTAACATGGGAAATGATGATCAAGTATGAAGAAAGAACTTAACAAATTTATTTCACTATAACTCCTAAAATCATCCAATAATTCAACAAAAATAAAAGTCTGAAACTGACTTGTATCTTTTTAGGTATTGAAAGAAGCTTTATTTTCTATAGTAGTATTCCCTGAAAAGTGTGCTGGACAAAGAAAAATAACTGGAAAGTTTAGAACTAAAGTTTTCTCCTGTAAATGGTATAAATATAAGAAAAACAGGCAATAACAAGCCAGAGCATTAAAAATATAAAGAAAATCATTTAGATAATATTCAAGATAAACAAAAGCTGTCTTCATAAAGATTCTAGATGTGTTTCACTAAAGCTGGCAATTCTCTTAATGACAATAAAAGTCCTAATTCTAAATGATTTTTATATTTACAGCTAATCCCACACTGTATATTTCAGTTATTACACACAAAATCCTGCACAAATTGCAAAATACTGTTAAGCTACCTTCTAAAAAATACATATTCAAAACACAATATGTGGTGTGAGGTGGTTTGATCGAGTAAGTAATGAAAGGGTAAGAGAGATGTGTGGTAATAAAAACAGTGTGTGTGAGAGAGCAGAGGAGGGTGTTTTGAAAAGGTTTGGTCACATGGAGAGAATGAGTGAGGAAAGATTGACAAAGAGGATATATGTGTCAGAGGTGGAGGGAGCGAGGAAAAGTGGGAGACCAAATTGGAGGTGGAAAGATGGAGTGAAAAGGATTTTGAGTGATTGGGGCCTGAACATGCAGGAGGGTGAAAGGCGTGCAAGGAATAGAGTGAATTGGAACACTGTGGTATACCGGGGTCGACGTGCTGTCAAGCATGTGAAGCGTTTGGGGTAAACCATGGAAAGTTTTGTGAGGCCTGGATGTGGAAAGGGAGCTGTGGTTTTGGTGCATTATACATGACAGCTAGAGACTGAGTGTGAACGAATGTGGCCTTTGTTGTCTTTTCCTAGTGCTATCTTGTGCACATGCGGGGGAAGGGGTTATCATTTCATGTGTGGCGGGGTGGCAACGGGAAAGAATAAGGGCAGACAGTATGAATTATGTACATGTGTATATATGTATATGTCTGTGTGTGTATATATATGTATACGTTGAGATGTATGGATATATATATATGTGCGTGTGTGGACGTGTATGTATATACACGTGTGTGTGGGTGGGTTGGGTCATTCTTTCATCTGTTTCCTTGCGCTACCCTAACTTTTACAAATTAGAATTTGATGTTGATAATGAGGGATTTCCAGGATAGACTGGAGGATATGGTTACATTCTACACATTCATATTACCACATGTTTGAATTGTGGCATTTTGCAAAAGAACATAGAAAAATGAGTGACAAACAGATGTACTGAGAAGTATAATTTTGCCAATATCATGTCTAACAAGGTTACTGCTTCCTATTTTCACATGCTGCGCAAGTATGAAGTGAGACAGAAAATATGTTCAGTACAAGAAAGATATCGAGCATTAGAAGAGAAGGATGGAAAGTGGAATCACCATACGAGTGAGCACAGTAAGAGATACGAGAAAATTCTTTTCAGTTATAATCTGTAATACACAGTCTCACTTTCAGTAGATTTCAAAATAAATTATAAAAATTCATTTAATACTAAATTCTGATTACAATAATTATTAAAAATCATATTAACTAATATACAAATTACAGACAAATTTTCAGTCTAAAAACAGTGCAAATTAAACCTAAGGAATATGACACAAAAGTTTTCATGAAAGTTAAACAACAAAATATATAATCCAGCTCCATGAGTGAATCTGAACATTTCTAGCAATCTCACAGTCAGAAGAATTGGTCTTAACATTAATTACTGAAAACTGCCAAACCAATTACCTTCTAACTGGAAAACTGCAGGAACTATCAAAAAGAGGAAGGAAAGGGCACCTTTGCCTAAAAGGCTAACTTAAGACTGTTTCACTGCCATACCTTTCCCTTAATTAATGAAATTAAAGAAAAAGGGTCTCACCTTTTTACCACCAATTCTTTCATCATCTACGATCAAACGTAGCAACAGACACATCAGCTCTGCCACGTACTTGAAGCCACGTGAACCTGCTGCCAAAGCTTGCATCAGCTGACTACACGATATAGACTTCTTCTTGTCTGTCTTCACAATTTCATGGTAGCACTCTACAAACTCCACCACCATGGCCACATCACCAAACAGTGAGTTGGGGATCTCCTACTTATAAAAATGAAATGACATTAATCAAACTGCAAATTAAATGAAAATGCCATCTTTCAATATAAGCATGCAATCATACTTACAGGCACAGATTGAGCAGAAAAACAGGTATATCTATAACATATGCATACCCCTTTGAGGTTGGCTGATAAATGGATACCTGGTGCAAAACAACTGCACATACATAATATATACATACACAAGTAAAACTCCCTAATGCACAAATGGTAATCACACAGAACAAAGTACAATGGAACAATGTGGTATACTGGGTTCAACATGCCGTAAATGGACTAAACCAGGACATGTGAAAAGGGTTAACCATGGAAAGGTTGTTGGACCTGGTTGTGGATAAGGAGCAGTGATTTCAGCGAATTGCACATGACAACTCGTGCAAAGATGTGAGAGGATGTGGCCTTTCTTCGTCTGTTTCCTAGCACTACTTCGCTGATGCATGGGGTGGCAATGATGTTTCCTGTGGGGCAGGGAGGAACTGGAAATGGATGAAGTTGAGCAAGTATGAAAACTATTTATCTATTATCATACTTAATCGTTGTTTCCTACATCAGTAAGGTAGTGCCAGGAAACAGACAAAGAATGGCCCATCCATTCATATATATGGATGTGGATAGGGAGCTGTGGTTTCAGTGCATTATACATGACAGCTAGAGACTGAGTGTGAACGAATGTGGCCTCTGTTGTCTTTTCCTAGCACTACCTCGCGCACATGTGGGGGAAGGGGGTTGTCATTTCATGTGCGGCAGGGTGGCAACGGGAATGAATAAGGGCAGACAGTATGAATTATGTACATGTGTATATATGTGTATGTCTGTGTGTGTATATACATGTATACGTTGAGATGTATAGGTATGTATATGTGCATGTCTGGACGTGTATGTATATACATGTGTATTTGGGTGGGTTGGGCCATTCTTTCATCTGTTTCCTTGTGCTACCTCACTAACGCGGGAGACAGCGACAAAGTATGATAAAAATAAAAAAAAAACATATATACATAAACACCCATACATGCACATATATATATATATTTTTTTTTTTTTATACTTTGTCGCTGTCTCCCGCGTTTGCGAGGTAGCGCAAGGAAACAGACGAAAGAAATGGCCCAACCCCCATATATATATTTTTTTTTTTTTTTTTTTTTTATACTTTGTCGCTGTCTCCCGCGTTTGCGAGGTAGCGCAAGGAAACAGACGAAAGAAATGGCCCAACCCCCCCCCCCATACACATGTACATACACACGTCCACACACGCAAATATACATACCTACACAGCTTTCCATGGTTTACCCCAGACGCTTCACATGCCTTGCTTCAATCCACTGACAGCACGTCAACCCCTGTATACCACATGACTCCAATTCACTCTATTTCTTGCCCTCCTTTCACCCTCCTGCATGTTCAGGCCCCGATCACACAAAATCTTTTTCACTCCATCTTTCCACCTCCAATTTGGTCTCCCTCTTCTCCTCGTTCCCTCCACCTCCGACACATATATCCTCTTGGTCAATCTCTCCTCACTCATTCTCTCCATGTGCCCAAACCATTTCAAAACACCCTCTTCTGCTCTCTCAACCACGCTCTTTTTATTTCCACACATCTCTCTTACCCTTACGTTACTTACTCGATCAAACCACCTCACACCACACATTGTCCTCAAACATCTCATTTCCAGCACATCCATCCTCCTGCGCACATCTCTATCCATAGCCCACGCCTCGCAACCATACAACATTGTTGGAACCACTATTCCCTCAAACATACCCATTTTTGCTTTCCGAGATAATGTTCTCGACTTCCACACATTTTTCAAGGCTCCCAAAATTTTCGCCCCCTCCCCCACCCTATGATCCACTTCCGCTTCCATGGTTCCATCCGCTGACAGATCCACTCCCAGATATCTAAAACACTTCACTTCCTCCAGTTTTTCTCCATTCAAACTCACCTCCCAATTGACTTGACCCTCACCCCTACTGTACCTAATAACCTTGCTCTTATTCACATTTACTCTCAACTTTCTTCTTCCACACACTTTACCAAACTCAGTCACCAGCTTCTGCAGTTTCTCACATGAATCAGCCACCAGCGCTGTATCATCAGCGAACAACAATTGACTCACTTCCCAAGCTCTCTCATCCCCAACAGACTTCATACTTGCCCCTCTTTCCAGGACTCTTGCATTTACCTCCCTTACAACCCCATCCATAAACAAATTAAACAACCATGGAGACATCACACACCCCTGCCGCAAACCTACATTCACTGAGAACCAATCACTTTCCTCTCTTCCTACACGTACACATGCCTTACATCCTCGATAAAAACTTTTCACTGCTTCTAACAACTTGCCTCCCACACCATATATTCTTAATACCTTCCACAGAGCATCTCTATCAACTCTATCATATGCCTTCTCCAGATCCATAAATGCTACATACAAATCCATTTGCTTTTCTAAGTATTTCTCACATACATTCTTCAAAGCAAACACCTGATCCACACATCCTCTACCACTTCTGAAACCGCACTGTATATATATATATACATATCTTTCTTTCAAACTATTCGCCATTTTCTGCGTTAGCGAGGTAGCGTTAAGAACAGAGGACTGGGCCTTTGAGGGAATATCCTCACCTGGCCCCCTTCTCTGTTCCTTCTTTTGGAATACTAAAAAAGAAAAAAAAAAAAAAACGAGAGGAGAGGATTTCCAGCCCCCCGCTCCCTCCCCTTTTAGTCGCCTTCTACGACACGCAGGGAATTCGTGGGAAGTATTCTTTCTCCCCTATCCCCAGGGATATATATATATATATATATATATATATATATATATATATATATACATATGGGAGCGGGGGGCTGGAAATCCTCCCCTCTCGTTTTTTTTTTTTGAATTTTCCAAAAGAAGGAACAGAGGGGGCCAGGTGAGGATATTCCAAAAAAGGCCCAGTCCTCTGTTCTTAACGCTACCTCGCTAACACGGGAAGTGGCGAGTGGTTTGAAAGAAAGAAAGAAATATATACATATACATACATATAGGTACACAAACAAAGACATATACATACAAAAGTACATATTCATACTTGCTTGCCTTCATCCATTCCTGGTACTACCCCGCCCCACAGGAAACAGCATCACCATCCCCAGCTTCAGCGAGGTAGCGCCAGGAAAAGACAAAAAAAAAGGCCACAATCTTTCACACTCAGTCTCTAGTTGTTATGTGTAATGCACCGAAACCACAGCTCCCTATCCACATCCAGGCCCCACAGAACTTTCCATAGTTTATCCTAGATGCTTCACATGCCCTGGATCAGTCCACTGACAACACATCAACCCCAATATACCACATCATTCCAATTCACTCTATTCCTTGCACACCTCTTACCCTCCTGTATGTTCAGGCCCAGATCGCTCAAAATCTTTTTCACTCCATCCTTCCACCTCCAATTTCATCTTCCGCTTCTCCTGTTCCCTCCATCTCTGACACATATATTCTCTTTGTCAATCTTTCCTCACTCATTCTCTCCATATGCCCCAACCATTTCAACACACCCTCTTCTGCTCTCTCAACCACACACTTTTCATTTCCACACATTTCTCTTACCCTTTCATTACTCATTCAATCAAACCACCTCACACCAAATAATGTCCTTAAACATCACATTTCAAACACGTCCACCCTCTTCCATACAACCCTTTCTATATCCCATGCCTCGCAACCATATAACATTATTGGAACTACTACTCCTTCAAACATACCCATTTTTGCTCTCCAAGATGACGTTCTCTCCTCCACACATTCTTAATCATTCCCAGAACCTTCGCCCCCTCCCCTACCCTGTGACTCACTTCTGCTTCCATGGTTCCATCTGCTGCTAAGTCTACTCCCAGATATCTAGAACACGTCACCTCCTCCAATTTTTCTCCATTTAAACTTACATCCCAATCAATTTGTTCCTCAACCCTACTGAAACTAATAACTTTCTCCTTCCACACACTCATCCAAACTCAGTCACCAACTTCTACAGTTTCTCACTTGAATCAGCTAATACAGTTGTATCACTGGCAAACAACAACTGACTCACCTCCCAGGCCCACTCATCCCCAACAGACTGCATACTCGTCCCTCTCTAAAACTCTTGCATTTACCTCTCTAACCACCCCATCCATAAACAAATTTAACAACCATAGGGACATCACACACCCCTGCTACAGACCGACATTCACTGGAAACCAATCACTCTCCTCTCTTCCTACCCATAAACATGCTTTAAACACTTATCAAAAACTTCTCACTACTTCTAGCAGCTTACCTCCCACCCCATATATTCTCAAAACCTTCTACAAAGCATCTCTATCAAAACTATCGTATGCCTTCTACAGATCCATAAATGCTACATACAAATCCATGTTTTTCTAAGTATCTACAGATCCATAAATGCTACATATAAATCCATGTTTTTCTAAGAATTTCTCATATATTCTTCGAAGCAAACACCTGAACCACCCATCCTCTACCACTTCTAAAAGCACACTGCATCCCCCGAATCTGATGCTCTGTACATGCCTTCACCCTCTTAATCATCACCTTCCCATACAATTTTCCAGGAATACTCAACAAACTTATGCCTCTGTAGTTTGAACACTAACCTCTATTAACTTTGCCTTTATACAATGGTACTATACATGCATTCCGTCAATCCTCAAGCATTTCACCATGATCCAAACATACAATAAATATCCTTACCAACCAATTAACTACACAGTCACTCCCTCTTCTTAATAAATTCCACTGTAATACCATCCAAACCCACCAATCTACCAGATTTCATCTTCCACAAAGCTTTCACCACCTCTTATCTCTTTACCAAACCACTCTCCATGACACTCTCACTTCGCACACCACCCCCAACCAAAACACCATACACCTGCCACTCTATCATCAAACACATTCAGCAAACCTTTAAAATACTCACTCCATCTCCTCCTCACTTCATCACTACCTATATATAATCCCTGGAGATAGGGGAGAAAAAATTCTACCTCTGTATTCCCTACATGTTGTAGAAGGCAACTAAATGGGAAGGGAGAGGGTAGACCCTCCCTCCAGTTTAAATTTTTCAAAAGAAAGAACAGAGACGGGGGCCAAGTGAAGACTTTCCCCTCTAAGGTTCAGTCCTCTGTTCTTAACGCTACCTAACTAATGTGGGAAATGGCATTATAATGGACTTAGATAAATACAAAAGTTTCTGGAAGGAGGCCCTAATGAATAACAGAACAAAAGGGAGATCAACAAAGGGAGAAGATGGGAAGTGGTAAAAAGTAAGAAAGATGGCACAAGCAAAATGAATGCCCTAACCATAGATATATCATCAACAATTAGAGGATATATGTGTCAGAAATGGAGGAAAAAAGGAGAATGGGTAAACCAAATAAGAGATGTAAGGATGGTGTGAAAATATTTTGAGTGCTCAGGGCATGAAATTACAGAAGGGTGTCACATGTGCTTCAGAAAGATTAACTGGAACAATTTGATATACAGGGGACAAAATGCTATGAATGTACTAAACTAGGGTATGTGAAGCAGTTGAGAGAAACCATAGAAGAGTATGTAGGGCATGGTTGTGGATGGAGAGCTGTGGTTTCAGTACAATGCACATGCTGTCTTAAGAATGGATGTGAAAAAATGCAACCTGTCCTTATCCATTTCTGGCGCTACCTAACATGGGAAACTGGAAACAAGTATGAGAGAAAAGAGAAAGAAAAACATACACTTCTTTTTCTTTTTCACTTGTCTGCTGTTTCTCTCATTAGAAAAAATAATGCAGGGAACAGACAAAAGGCGAGGTGCCTGAGAACTAGAAGAATTCCTATAAAGCATTATTATTTAAAGACAAGGGACAAAAAGAAATGGTCATATTACAAAGGTACAAGCCTGTTGCATATACCTGGATAGTTTTATGGGCGAGTGGGATCTATCATGTTAGTAGCATACACAGAGCATCTGACTGAGAAGTATGGCTTCAGGAATGGTAAAGGATGTGTGGAAAAGGTGTTTGCCTTGAAGACTTTGTGTAAGATATACTCAGAGGGATTTGTATATGGATTCATAGATCTGGAGAAAACATATGATGTGTTTGACAAAGATGCCTCTTGGAAGATGCTACCAATATATGTAGTGGAGGGAAAGCTGCTACATGCAGAGCAAGTCTGACTGAGAATTAGACATGTAGGCAAATCAGAGGGGACTAAGTTCTCAAGGAACTTATCCCTTCAGAGAAGTCCACCATTTCCCTACATCTGAATGTAGTACAGCCTCAAAGCAGTAGGGGCCCCATACAAGGGGTCTTGGGGTTGTATAATTACTTAATCATATATAACATTGTATACATACTTCAGCTTTTTTAAACAAGAAGAGAATGTCATTTTCTTAAAACATACAGATTTCTGCAACTGACATAAGTATTTCAAGTAAGCTTGTCCTTGGTATACCATTAGCTTTATATAAATTTGCCAGGGCTTGATCATTATAGCTGTGTCCACAAATATTGACATTTGAAGTTAATCCATCATATAACCAGCTTAACTCTATTTGGGAAACTTTCACTCAGTCCAGTGCCTAAAGATGGCAAATCAGTTGCAGCAAGTGTCCCTGCAAAAGCATGTAAGTTACAGAAAAAGAAAACAAAATTTACAGTGCTTTTTGAAAACACTGCAAAAATTAGTTTTAAAATTCAAACCATCCACGACTCTCATGATGAATCAACTTACTGTGCATGGGAAATTTTCATGAAGCGTTCTAGAAGTGTGGAGGAATGTTCACCACATCACACTTAATTTAAGGTGAGGCATAATATGAATGACCCTCAGACTGTATGCACCTTATCCACCCTGTGTTAATGGAAACGGAGTTAAAGATATTGACAGAACGAAATGAATCTATCTTAACTGACAGAAACTACCAGGGCTGTTCTACAAAGGGTGTATAATAAAAATTGCTACCAATGATATTGAGAGAAAAGGGCAGACTCCACACTAGTCTACCAATCAGACAAGTTTTCCAGAATTACACTAAATTGGAGTCTTGCAGCAATAGAATCACTGGTAATGCTGATATACAGACATAAGAGAGTTCGATCTTACTAGCAGAACTAACTTTGGCTTTCTCTGCAAAAACATTTCTCTTGTTTAGCAACACAGAAGCAAAAGAAGTAGGGAACACTCAAAGCAAAATTCCAATTAACAAAACACCTACAGATGATAAGACATTTAATTCACTTTCCTAATCTGGGCAAGGAATAGCCTGTGGGGTTTTGCTAAGAATCGCAAGCAATGCTTTCAGAAAATTATGTCTAACAGCATTTGAGTAAATGTGATAAATGAAGCTGTTGCTCACTTGTTTCTGACATTACCCTACTGAGCCAGGCGAGGCAATTATACACAGAAAAAAGGAGACTGACATAAACAAGTAATGAAAAAAGTACTGACATAAACCAGTACTGGAACAAGTAATTTCAAGGATTCTCAAAATCCATATTCCCTGCTAAATTCAGTTGGATGAATATCCAGACACATAATAAATCTTCATAATCACTCTTTAGCATATGGTCTGTGAAACGGAATCTCATCGAGTCTGAAAACAATCTAACAAAGCAAGCAGTCACAACCTAAACTTAGGACAAGTGTAAGGATGTGCAAACAAATGTGGAATGTGCCTGCTTCTACCAAGATGAACCATGATATGTAACATAAACTTATGTATACAAGAAAAATCAGCGGCTAGCCAGAGCTCACCGCTGTCAAATGTCATCCGTCAGTATCTTCAAGATATCAATGCTAAAAAGGGATACTGCATAATTACGTGTCTAAAATCAACATCTATACAGTGCAGATGAAAAGAATTCTCACCTCCGGAGTAGGTACTAGCTGTGGTTGTGGAAGAGGTTTCAGGTCAGGGAGAAGCTTGTCTTCCATCTTTTGGTTCCGTTCCATTTTGGTCTGCATACGTTTCTCTGCTTCCTCCTTAGCCTGTAAGATGTAATGATGATAACATACAATATCTATTCTGGATTCACCATTTCACCATTAACAAAAGCCAAAACCTTGAATGTTACAATATCTTGGCTCCATCAAATGATCTTACCAAAAAAAAAAATTAAAAAATAAGGCAAAGCCATGCGATAATCAGTTTTAATCAAATGATTTACCTAAATTCATATAACCTTGATTTCCACACAGCAAGTGATGAGGATAAGGAAAAGGTGAAACAAGAACTACTACAGCCTCTTTCCTCTGAAATAATTCTAAAATGTGAATTCTATCCAATCTTTCATGATAGCAAGAAACTATTGAAGTAAGCAGATTATGGACAAAGCCTTCTTAAACTTCCCTCAAGTACATTATGCTGCATCTCTCAAGTTTATTTTCTAATTAGTACACAATTTCAGAACATTCACCTATCTTAATAATCCAAGTGTTTCGAAGGACAGATATACTTAAAGGACCATGGAACTTTTCCTAACAGCAATTTTTTGGCCTTATATGGTGATAACAGTATGCATAGGTTTTTCAGTCATACAAAACTAGCATTCTGAAGTATCATCATAGGTTCTGTTTCCAATGTGAGACAGTACAAACTGGAAGATATGATGTGCTGATTTGGTCAATAAAACCAAGCACTCTACCTTTTGTTTGAGGTACTCTTCTCTCTCCTCTGGTGCCATCTTAGCCAATATGCGCTTTTCCATCATACGCTCATGACGCTTCAGGATATCTGCTCGAAGGTCAGCATCAGGTATAACCTGAAAAATAATGTTCAAAGCATATATAGAATCTTGCAAAAAATCATAAACAATAATATTACTCCCAAAAGAAAAACTTATCTTCATTACCTCAATGTGCTGCAGAGTAAGCTTCTTGAGAACCTGATCCATAGTGTGAACTAGCTTGCGACCTGTACCCTTCATACCCTTCAGAGTTTTGTACTGATGCACCATTTTCTTCATTATAGGCATACGCAACACTGATTCTGCTGTTGGTTGCTGTAAAGGGAAGAATTATGGTTCAGCAAATACTAACAAAAAGAAAAAATTACAGAAAATTGTGGGAATCTTAAAGTTCATTCAACAGCAAAGTTAGGCTGTTCACAATCATAAATAAGCTGCACAATCAGAATGGTACAATTCATTTGGTAGATACAGTCCACCGAGTTTTTGGCAACATTTGCCTAACAATGAGGTACTGCTCACATACACTGGGTTATAACAAGCAATCATGATTCAAGCATCATTCTTAAGATAGCTAAAAATATTCCACTGTTAACCAAGGCATACAGCAATAACAATCTATATCAAGGTTACTCACCTTTTTCTGTGGTGATCTTTTCGGGGTAGTCATAGCTCTTTGTGTTCCATCACCATTCTTCTTTGGAGTCCTCATGTCAAAAAGGGTTGCTTGCTTTAACTTCTTTATTCTCACAGACTGCTCCTTAACAGCAATTCCTGCCTCTCTCTTCTTAGGCTCCAACAAAGGAACAATGCCAGGTACAGCAACTATGTCTGGCTTTATAAGAGTTTCATTTTCTACTTTCGGTGACCTATTTGCTAACACTGCAAGAGATACATCATCATCACTATCACTACTTTCTATTTTAACTGGTCTCTGTGTCTTGTGTGAATGCTTTGGAAGCTCTGACTTCTGGTTTAGCTTAGGAGTTCTTTTAAAACCTGGCTTAGGACCAGGCTTTCGTCTTGGGGCATTTGGATCACGTTTTACTTTAGGTTTTTTACTTGCCTTATGGCTTTTCTTTATCTCTATTTTATTTGTTTTAATATTTTCTACCTTTTCTGCTTTCACCTTTTTTGCTTTTTCTTCAATTAATCCTTCAGCCTTTCTTTTCCTGCCAAATGAATTTGTTTTTGGATTGGTAAATATCAAAGCAAGCTTACTTGGAATGCTGTACTGCTTAACTAAATCTTCTGAAACAATCCATGGAGTATAAGCACTAGAACGTTGTCTAATTGCATTTGCTCGTACAAAGAGACGAAAATGTTCCTTTGGAGGAACTCTGTATGTTCGTCTGTGGAAAGAAAATATTATTCACCTAAGGCTTAAATTCAAGATAAAGTTCTTATAATATGGTCAGTGTTTTTAAATATGCATCAGATCAATCAGAAGTAGTAGTAGTCTGTATTGGGTGAAGATATGAAAGAAAAGAGAATTCTCATTATAAGAGACAGGATGATTTCTAAACCAAGAGAAGCTTAAGGGACATATTCTAAAGACCTTTCCTTACAAGCCAGTATTTTTCCTAGGATTTCATAAGAGATAAGCACACAACATAAAAATGGGCAACAATGCCAAAAAGGGGCAACTATGCATGAAAATACCAATTTTCAGGTTACATTTTTGCCTAAAACAAGGCACAATCTAAATATAGATCTGTTTCCCATGGTTGAGTGGCATTTGGAAAATGGTCATCTGGGGTCAGTCAAAATTTTAGATTTTTTTTTTTTTTTTTTTTTTTTTTATACTTTGTCGCTGTCTCCCGCGTTTGCGAGGTAGCGCAAGGAAACAGACGAAAGAAATGGCCCAAACCCCCCCCCATACACATGTACATACACACGTCCACACACGCAAATATACATACCTACACAGCTTTCCATGGTTTACCCCAGACGCTTCACATGCCTTGCTTCAATCCACTGACAGCACGTCAACCCCTGTATACCACATGACTCCAATTCACTCTATTTCTTGCCCTCCTTTCACCCTCCTGCATGTTCAGGCCCCGATCACACAAAATCTTTTTCACTCCATCTTTCCACCTCCAATTTGGTCTCCCTCTTCTCCTCGTTCCCTCCACCTCCGACACATATATCCTCTTGGTCAATCTCTCCTCACTCATTCTCTCCATGTGCCCAACCATTTCAAAACACCCTCTTCTGCTCTCTCGACCACGCTCTTTTTATTTCCACACATCTCTCTTACCCTTACGTTACTTACTCGATCAAACCACCTCACACCACACATTGTCCTCAAACATCTCATTTCCAGCACATCCATCCTCCTGCGCACATCTCTATCCATAGCCCACGCCTCGCAACCATACAGCATTGTTGGAACCACTATTCCCTCAAACATACCCATTTTTGCTTTCCGAGATAATGTTCTCGACTTCCACACATTTTTCAAGGCTCCCAAAATTTTCGCCCCCTCCCCCACCCTATGATCCACTTCCGCTTCCATGGTTCCATCCGCTGACAGATCCACTCCCAGATATCTAAAACACTTCACTTCCTCCAGTTTTTCTCCATTCAAACTCACCTCCCAATTGACTTGACCCTCACCCCTACTGTACCTAATAACCTTGCTCTTATTCACATTTACTCTCAACTTTCTTCTTCCACACACTTTACCAAACTCAGTCACCAGCTTCTGCAGTTTCTCACATGAATCAGCCACCAGCGCTGTATCATCAGCGAACAACAATTGACTCACTTCCCAAGCTCTCTCATCCCCAACAGACTTCATACTTGCCCCTCTTTCCAGGACTCTTGCATTTACCTCCTTTACAACCCCATCCATAAACAAATTAAACAACCATGGAGACATCACACACCCCTGCCGCATTTTGTGTTAAGGTCGGGCTTCTATGACTAAATGACCCAGAGAGATATCGTCCTCAAATGTCTGTAATTGCATACAAATGATGAAAGATTATTTCATATTGCTAGTCGTTTTCAGAACACTGCTGTGTGCAAAGAATAAAAAGTTATATCTATCCCTCTATCAATCTAATGTCTGTTCCCTCCAGGAACTCCCTTATGGATATCTCCATAACTGGTGAACTCTAATGCTACTTCTTAAGCTTTAGTGCCTCACCCTTAACAAGCCATGAATAGAGGACAACTTTAGTGCAGTGTTTTCAGAGGCTCTTACCTAATTTTCCTGCCTCCAGTTCCATCCTACTTCTACCTAATGCTCCTATTTAGTGTTCCTACCTACTAGTTCCACCTAATGTTCCTACTCACAACTTCTATCTATTGCTCCTACCATTCTGCCAAAAGGTAAGGCTGGCTCACAGCACTCTCTGAAGGAAAAATCTAGAGTTATGAAGAATGAGTTGTGCGACATAAGTGTTGTCAAGTGTTATATGTGACAAGGAGAGACTGTATGTTTGTGGGCAGAGTTATAAAACAGAAATACTCACTGGAGATGCTTAGCTGGAACTTCTGTAATGACTCTATCTTCTCCTATCACTGATACATCATAGAGCAAAGGGAGTAACAAGTTTTTTTTCTTTCCGGGGGAGTCTTCTTTCCCCTTTCCACCATTTGAGGGACTGGACTCTTCACTCCCAACAGTCCCGTTACTTGTCCCATTGACCATGGGGCTCTCACTAATGGGAGAACATCCATTGCTTAGGTGAGTGGAAGGTGTAACTGACGATGATGTATTCTTTACATTAAGACCATACTCTCTTTTGATAGGATAGCTGCTGTCCTCCTTTGCATTAATGACACGAACTTGGATCCTTAAGTAAATGAGGATGAAACAAAATGCAATTCATTATAACACCATGCTCAAAAACAATAACTCAAATTATCTTAAATGCATATATCATTTACTAATGATTGTTACAGGATGGGCAATTCAGCAGTATGCTTAATACCCACTTGAACTATTCAATAATCTATGAAGCTCACTACTTTCTAACAAAATACCATTATAAAACTACAAAATACATTAGTTCTAGCTACCTCAATATTCATGGTTCTTCCACTCTCATCTATAACCTTCCCCCTTACAAGGTTAAACTACCTGGAATATTCTTTTACACATTCCAAAAGTTTACAAAAGACTATTAAAAAACCTTAATGCACCATGTATCATTATATTCAGTAAAATCTAACAACAACAACTTACGGCTGTGGACCTAAGAGTGTTAACTCTTCACCAGGATGAAAACGAGAATAACACAAAGCTGATGCAGCTTCCACAAGCTGATCTAGTGGCAATGTGCCTGTAAAATAAGCATGGGATGAGAAAAGTTAGAAGAGTCTAATAAAAATACTGTATTTTCAGCAACTAAGTATCAATAAAAGGACCAACCTACACAATCAAGGGTCTAGGAAAGACGTAACTAAGTTCACACAATTATTCATTAATCTAAGAATACAAACCTTAATATGAATTTTTAATAAATGTCACACTACTATTCCTAAAAACAGCCATGTAATCTGTATAAGTTTAATATGTAAAAGAAAATGTTCTATAAGTTAAACAGTGGTCATCTAACCATTTACTCACTATGGTGAATAGTTCGGAGAATGGGTGGGAGGAGGGGCATGGGAAATGAGGAATTAAGAAGTACTCGGACTTTGGCCTCACTCGTCCATGCCTCCTGATGTGTGAGGCCAGACTTGCCACTACACTGACACGTCCATATGCTCTGACTGTACAAAGCCAATCGATCATCATAGTCACTGTCAAATGAAAGTAAGGTAAATCACAAGAAATGCAGAAAAGTAATGAGCAAGCCACAAAAAAAATGCATTACATTGTAACATTTTGTAGAGTTTGCTAACCTAATCTACCATGATCATGTTCTGAACAAAACTGCTTATGTAACATCCATTGATAGAACAGTTACTCTTACAATACATTCCCATTTACACCAGGTGTTGTTTTTGGGGCTGATATCTATGTCTTCAAAAAAGGAAGAATTCTAGAAATTTTTGTCTTGTTATTCTCACATCTCAAATAAGGTTGAGAAATAATTTTGTAATCTAATGTTCACCAGACCACACCCTGTTTAGAGACAGTTGGTAAAGAAACAAAGCATAATTATACATACTGTACTTTCTTGAAATATATATTCAGTCATGTTAGTTACTGTTTGCATATGTTACAGCACAGGAAGCAGACTCATGTGAGAAACTGCAAAGTTGGTGACTAAGTTCAGCAGTGTATGTGAAAGGAGATTAAGAGTGAATGTGAATAAAAGTAAAGTATTAAGTTCAGCAGGGTTGAGGGATGGATCAGTTGGGGTGTGAGGTTGAATGAAAAAAAATTGGAAGTGTAGTGTTTTCAATACTTGGGAGTGGACATGGCAGAGAATGGAACCATGGAAGCGGAGATGAGCCTTAAGGTAGGGGAGGAGGAAAAGGTCCTGGGAGCATTTGAAGAATGTGTGGAAAGAAAGAATGCCATCTGAGAGGCAGAAATGGGCATGTCTGAAGGAATACTAGTCCTAACAATATCATATGGATGCATGGCACGGGTTATAGGTAAGGCTGTGCAGAGCTGGGTTCCTGGCAATAACTGATGAACAAATATGAAAGAAAAAGAAGTAAGTTAGTAATAGCTGATAGGACCAGGGAAAATGTGCTATGTGATGGAAATACACAAGGCAAAAATTCAAACAGAACCTAAGAAATCCTAGCCTAATTTTCCCCCCACCAATCAAAATTTACCTTATCTAATGTTAAATGAAAAATATGTATGTTACTGTCTTGAGTTTATATCCAGTTTTTGCTACTTGTTCATGTACACACAAATGCATTCAGTGTGCAAATCACATGCAAGCAAACATTCTTCACCATGTGCTGGAAGGCAGCAAATGATATTAATGATGGTACATTTTTTTACCACAACTTTCACAAATACAATAAATCTCAGCCCCCAGGCAATACTTAAAAAGGTCTTCAAAAATCTGTTGATTTTTAAAGGTATCACCAACTTTTACAACAAATGAATCTATATTTCAACTGATCTTCACAACCCTCCCTACTATCACCTTACTTATTATTGAATAAAAAAGATTCATATCAAGCTTTTCCCAGTCTTAATCTACTGTCATAATAAATCTAACTACTCCACAGGAAATTCAATTGAATACTAAAATTGGCAGTTAAAACAAATTAAGGGCATGAAAGGAAAACAGGACATTACCTATTTAACAGTGACTGGTGCAACTACGAAATCCTCACATTTTCAAAGGCTCGATTAAGTTAGAATCAGTTTTTTAAGTTCATGCAAACCATCATTAGGCACTTCAAATATCTATAAATAATTCACAGATAAAATATGGAAAGCAATAATATGTCACATGGACACATATCACCATATATTATGGCGTTCACAACACTAGCCCAAGTTTTACTGTATTCTAATTGATATGTAATATGACATAATACCATATTTACAGTTTAAGAATTAGTATGCATTATCAATATTACTTTCATTAATACTTTTCAGGAAATTATCCAATGCAATTCTTTATTATCCTTGCAATTCAATCATACGTATAACATAAAGTGCTGCTTCTATTTCAAGTATGAGTTCTGAATAATATCTGGTAAAGTTCCAATTCAACCTTTGGTGTATGTGGAATGTACTTTGCATTGGCAGTGTACTGCTTGCAAAACATAATAGCAGCGGCATAGCACGACTGATATTTTTGTTCCCTCCGATAACAAACTCAAATGCTATAAAAGCTAGAAATTTCGACCAGGGAAAATGTGGTGTTAAAAAATTTATAAATTCTAAAAGTAAGAGAATCTATGAAAAGTTCAAACAAAATGCCTAAATGTCTGAAATTAATCTTATTCTCAATGTCATTTCGCAATAACGTAATTGTGATATTTGTATACATCAAGTTGCTGACCATTTTGCATCTGCATGCAATACACAAACAAAATGCCCAGTAACTATATCTAAAATCAAGCACATTTTCTGAATCAAAATACATGTGACTGCAGTTTTGCTAATATACTTTGATTGCAAGATGAAAAAATCATGGTAAATATCAACTGCTAGGGAAAGCCTTTGGAAGTTACATAGGTTCTTTTGATTCCACATCCGCATCAATCAACATCATTTTTTATGACTTTAGCTTTATAGCCCTCCCCACTATCACCTTATTTATTTACAAACATTAAAAGAGAAATGATCCAAATCACGCTGTGCCACTCACATACTAATCTTTAAACACTCACATCCCATGGGTAATAAGTCGTAGGGCTGAACTAGTGCTTTACCTAAAATCTATGTACCTTTATTATGTATTATGTAAAATGTAAATTATGTAAACATTTACTGTGTGTTTGGTACAACTAGGATCTTTGGTGATTCATTTGGTATATCAGAAGTTTAGTTTTGCATTGGTACTGTAATGTTTAAAGAATAGAAAGATAGCTACAGACCATGATGGAGCACTGCATTTCATCCTATAACGTCAAATAACCAAGAGGTCGTTCATCATGTTTGCGATCAGCCAAATGTGGCCAACTGGTGGCAGGTGTGTTGCATATCAAATTTCTCCATCACAGACTCTTGTTTGCCTTTTTCACCGATGCTTTCAAATACATAGTCACAAGTCTATGTTAGTTTCATTCATTTTTTTTTCAAACATTGCTCAACATTCATATTAAGGTTCCTGAATGGTTTCAACACATTGTTACACACTGTGATAAAATTATCGTGCAGGTTAGGGACAGAGAATGGACGTGCGTGAATCAGGCCTTTTCCTCGTCTACTCCTGGCACAAACTAAAACGAGAAACAGCCATCAAGTATGAAAGAAAAAATCAGAAGGATCTTTAGCATTGTAGGGAATATGGGAAGCTGATCACCACAACTGTGACAAGTTATAAAATCCTGTTGTATAAGCCTGAAATAAGGCAACAGTGGTGAGGGTTAGGAATATGCGGGAAAATGTGGGACTTCCTAATGTATAAGCAAGTACAACACATAAAATAACAACAGAAAGTATTTTTACCTCATCTATCCTGCCAAGACTCAAACATATAATTACATCAATGTGATCTAATGCCAGGGGCAGCATGGAAAGCTGCTTGTGGAGAGTCTGGGTGATGAATGCCTGGTCTATGGGCATTTGGCACAAAGATTAATAATAGGTATCAAGCATGTTTTAACCTAGATACAGAATATCAAGATAAATCTTCCCTGCTAAGGAGGCTAAGTAAGGATTCCATATTTTCTGTTGATCATATGCATGTTTCACCTACTTTTACATTAATTACCTTCACATTCTTCCTAACATTCAAGGCCCTCACCAACACCACTGTAATCTGATAACACTGAATAGAATGTAATGCAAATGAATGAAGTCACTCTTCCTAGCACTACATTGCTACATGGGAAACGGCAAAAAAGTACGAAAAATAATTACTGAATATAAGGTTCCAAATTGTACTGCAGCTTTCAATCTATCCTCTGTGCATGTTACTAGTAACAAAAAAATTGATACACAAGGAAGACTGGTAAATTACCCTCTTTTACACTTAATGTTGCAACACGGAATACACCAGACATATGTAGTACTAATGTTTTCCATATTTTTCAATCAAAAGCAATTTAACAGGTCTCCTTAAACGAGTATCACAAAACAAATGTTATACTAAACTATAAGCACATCAGAAGCAATAAAGACACACGGGTCAAGGGTAACTACATATTGGACATCCATTCTGGGTGGGGTTTGTGATAATATAAAGAGAACCGAGTATCGCCAGCCGAGACATATCAGCACCAGTGTAACACACATTCATTGTAATGGCAAGCACTCACAGGAAGTTTGCTATTTCT
This sequence comes from Panulirus ornatus, assembly GCF_036320965.1. NCBI lineage: Eukaryota > Metazoa > Arthropoda > Malacostraca > Decapoda > Palinuridae > Panulirus > Panulirus ornatus. The sequence goes on along the minus strand of NC_092250.1, from coordinate 3,055,057 downwards.
CCAAGAGAAAATTAAGGCCAATAACACTATTTTCTTACATTTCTTCTGTTTTCCTTATACGTATTTTTTCTCGTTCTAAAAGGAGAAATAATTTTTCACTTTCCTCGAAAAACACCAATTTTTCAATTAACAGAAAGTATGGCATTGTATCAAAAGATTGTAGACTGCGAAACATTCACAGGAAGACACAAACAAAAAATTTACTGCTTTCCTAGGTTTTCTACACTATTTCATGTGTATTTAACTTACTATACCACAATCCTCTTGAATTTCAGTGGTATTCAGTGATACTCACTGGTGTCCAGAGATAGGGATACCACAATTTCAGAAAAGCAGGGACAATCTCCCATAACAAAAGAAAAGAAAAAAAAGCTGTATGAAATTTCATGAATTTACAAACTGCTTATTTCTTTGCTTATTGATTTCACACAATCTTCTTCAGAGTTCACTATCAAAAGCTGTGACTGACAACATATACCATGATATAAAAACTCATAGCACAACTAAAATCCTTTATAACCATCCAATTAATATGAAACTTCATTAATGGTTAAAACAGCTACATGTTAAACTAATAATCAAAAAATGATTCCTCAAGCAGAAAATATGCATGTTCAATGTCACTTGACCTGTAATCACCATCTAAACATATAATCACTTCTTGTCAACTATAACAAACTGCCAATAATTGCAAAATGTGGGTTAATTATCACTTATTAATAAAAGAGGGACTTTCTAAATTCCATCACCAAAACACAGTTGGGGTAAGTTGTTCTGTATACGGTAATTAATGTCATGACAGTATGAAGGGGGTGGTGGAGCCAAGCAGGAGAGGCCGAGCACTGGTTTTCCTCCATTCTAAGGTCGGGAAATGACAATATCTCCATCTTGTTTCTTTCTAGATAATTTATTCCTGACCCAGAGATGTCAAATTCACGTCTCAGGGGCCCTCAAGGCTCATCTGATCTGTGACAACACTTGCACATTACGTGCAACCAAGGGACATGAGGTATGGAAAGGGAAGGTCAAGATAAATGAGAAATATGAAGAGATCTACAAATACGGTGGCCTGGGATATTACCGTAAACAGAGACCGGCGCTTTCGCGGGCATTTACCTTTTATTCACAAACTTCTCTCCTGTGTGTTGAATGACGTACAGCTGTGTCCCAGGCTCCACACTGTCCGGCGGCTTAAGGAGCCTGAAAACTTGGCCCTGTAGCAGGGGCATCTGGAAGATTTTGAAAGGGATTTGACCGAAAAAATGATGGGAGGACCACGGATACTGCGTCTCTCGTTCGAAACCACGAGCGTCCTGATGTTTCTCAGGCTCTTTTTATTTTGATATTTTTCTCCTGAATTACCCCATACACCGCATTGCCTTCCATGAAATATATTATAGAGTAATTGATCTAATCTACACAAATCTTAAGACAGAAGGAAATGGGTATCTTAATATCCTGGAAGGGAACCAACAGAAAGTATCAACAAATAAGCATGGCGGGAAAATGGTACAGCGAGACCTGGCAACTGTATTGGCGGGTCGCGGCTTCCTGTCACTTGACCTTCGTAACGCTGCTGTTTCACTCTGCATTCCAGGTGAGACATCAGCATAACTAATCAACATTTTGTAGCCTTCTTGAATTTTTGGGAGGTCTTTATTAATGATGATATGTCATCTGCTATCATTAACATCGTCTAAAGTTGTGTAACGTCCTCCTTGTTTCATTATTATTCTTACTGTTCTTATGTAAGATACTTTTTTAGGTACTTTACGGATGCATAGAGACGTTATGCCTTATCTCTCATGTATAGAAAGATTTAATATGAGCTCATGTTTCATAATAAAGTGAATCTATTATTTGTGATCGAATAACCTGAAACTCAAGCGAAAAGCGAAAATTAACATTTAGTCTTCACTGATATTACACGTGGTTATGATTCAGATGCCAAATTTCATGTTCCATACATTTTGTCGCAAAACATTACATGACAGAGATCATACTGGAGGAAGGGTGTACTGCTTGATACTCTTAAAATGGGTTTTGGATAGGTTGATCTTCTAAGACTTAATTCAGGATGATTTATCATTCTATAAGGTCTTTAATTTCAAGCTACAAAGGCATAGTTATATTTTTTTTCCGACGAACGATGATATATAGTCACAATTAAACTTTTATGTTGTGAGAGATGAAGTATTAACATCACTGCTGATCATTTTAAAAGCACCTAAGATGAACACTCCATTCATCACAATTAAGTACAGATAAGCTGTACGCTGAACAAATATCAGCGGGTTACCGTTCCTTAATGTAACTGGAACAACTATTTAAGACAGGAGTAATACAGAAGCATGTGTCCTGATCAAAATTCTGTTTAATAAAGCTTGAAATTCAATGCTTCCTCGACCACGCAGGGTATGCGATCATATATACGAGAGAAAGATATATTTGATCCACAACAATCTCGTGCAGAAAAATTCGTCGTAGTTCACAGAAAAAATGAAGGAAATCATTACCATGCTTTCATCCATTTTAACATGACCGCCGAAAAAGTTATTGAAAGACACGAAAGCTTTGGAAGATGTTCTTTCATTTTCCTCTTATATATTGCCGAACAACACTTCCAGTAGCAAGGAAATAACAGACCCCTTTGGAGGGAGAAGTTCTTTGACGAGATTGTACTCCCAACGACACAGCCTCGCCAAAGTTAACTCTTCATTCTCAGTGTAACCACTCCCAGGCGTATAAATGCATATTACTTTACCTTCCTACCTCAGGCAGGTCCACTCGTAAGGGCTTCTGCAGCGCCAGGAAGCCAGAAATCCATTGGGTAGGGCCGGCCAGATGGCAAGAAATGCAGTGAAGGTTTTTGTCAGTGTGAGGTATGTGCAGGGTAATTAAGGAGTAGGTATGCAATGTCTTTGGTCTGGAAGTTTCATCTCGAGCATGAAGTCTTGTAATATGATGAATCAATGTTTGTAACGTTGGGGAAATGGGTAGTGTCCTGGACGCAGACGAGAGACTGTAACTCGTATATGTCTGGGGAGTGTAGTTTTCATATGGGTGTATGTCTAGTGGAGTTTAGTTTAAGACTGAGTTGCGATTGCTGGAATGAGGGGGATTTGCATGTATGCGGTGTTAAATTAATGGGCAGAGATTTTTAAGTCGATGCTTTTCTTCCACCTCTTAAGTCTTGGTGTATGACAGCGTATGATGGAAGCTCCGTCGGTGCCAACCCATGATGATACTGCCCTCCAGACACCGGCAGCCCACGCCCATGGCACCCATGCCTTCACCACGCCCAACCACGTCACTCCGCGGAACGCTCAGAAACAAAGGAGTTCCTCCTCCAGGTCCGACTCGACCTCGAGCTTGCTGAAGGGTGTACCCAGCCTCGAGATGAGCTCAAGGTTGACTGTGGGTTCCTCCACCTCTAGGGGCTCCAGTTCCAGCGTGGGTGGTGGTCGTGTGCCCCTGGCACTGAGCAGTGTGCCTCCGTCCGCTATCTCTTCGGCACAGTGGGCCACCCGCAGCGACAGGTAATTACTGTACAATTACCTACGTTTAAAAGTCACTGGATTTGTTTACACAGACGCCTAAACGTAACTGTTTGCATCTGTCATTAATCTTAGAAGTTTCTTGTCTACCTGTTTAGCATTATTGTCTTCTCTTTCATCAATTTCTTTTCTTTATCTTCTGTAACTACCCGCCTTTATTACAGAGAGGAAGAGATACCAGAGAACGTGTCCATCTCTGTATCGCGCTACATCCCTCACTATATCACTCATTTTTCCCTAAAAGAAATATACAAAGATAAGATTTCTTAGTCTGAGTATATTCCTCTAGGTATATACTAAGTTGTACATATACGGTGCTTGCAGAACTTGGGGATATAAATTTTGGTGAAGATTTAGTAATTTTTTTCTAGTGTTGATGCTCTCTAACATACGTCTCGCCCTTAGCTCAAGCCGGGAGTTCCAGGTTTTTCAACAGAGGTCGACCTCGAATGAGTCCCTGGGTTTCCAAAGGAGGTCGACCTCCAACGAGTCCCTGGGTTTTCAACGGAGGTCGACCTCCAACGATTCCTTGGGGTTCCAGCAGAGCTCGACTTTGAATGAGACCCTTGGGTCCCAGCGGAGTTCTGCCTTGAATGAGTCCCTGGGGTTCCAGCGGAGTTCTGCCTTGAATGAGTCCCTGGGATTCCAGCGGAGTTCTGCCTTGAATGAGTCCCTGGGGTTCCAGAGGAGTTCTACCTTGAGCGAGAGTTCAGCCTCCACCCCACCGATTCAGACTTCGAAGACCCAGCATTTCAACCTGTTCACCACGTCGTCCTCCAGCTCGCGAGGAGCACTGGACTCTTCGAGGAACAGCTATGATAGTACTCCAAAAATCCCATTGATCACACCGGATCAGAGGAGAAGAGGCCTTATGTGTACTGGCAAGAGTGGTCAGTATCCCTCGCGTACTCCTCTACACATCACAGAGAATACTACTGTCTTACCATCGACTTCCCTTCATGGATCGCCCTCCTCAGGTTCTTCCAGGTATTCACAATGAATATTATATTTCTTATAGTACAGAACTGCGACTTATGAAGCAGGCGGGGTTAGCACTGTGTTGCCCCTATTTGTGTTCAAGGTTCACTGGTCCTCTGAATGTCTCGGAGTAAACTTAACTCGTACCTCTCACTCAGTAGAGAAGGTAAACTTACCTCGTACCTCTCACTCAGTAGAGAAGGTAAACTTACCTCGTACCTCTCACTCAGTAGAGAAGGTAAACTTACCTCGTACCTCTCACTCAGTAGAGAAGGTAAACTTACCTCGTACCTCTCACTCAGTAGAGAAGGTAAACTTAACTCGTACCTCTCACTCAGTAGAGAAGGTAAACTTAACTCGTACCTCTCACTCAGTAGAGAAGGTAAACTTAACTCGTACCTCTCACTCAGTAGGGAAGGTAAACTTAACTCGTACCTCTCACTCAGTAGGGAAGGTAAACTTAACTTGTACCTCTCACTCAGTAGGGAAGGTAAACTTAACTCGTACCTCTCACTCAGTAGGGAAGGTAAACTTAACTCGTACCTCTCACTCAGTAGGGAAGGGAACTCTGCCACACTTTAGGCAAGTCAACAGAGATTGTTGCAGCAAAATCTCTGAAAATGTTCTCCTTTCACTCTTCGACGAAGAGCCCAGTTGGTTCCCAGTTACATAAGTCTGTGTAAAGACAAACTATTTAAGTAAACAAAATCTTGTTTAGCTAAACAGTATACACGGACTATCTTCTTGGAGGGCGACAGCAGAGCCACGAACACCGTAGTAAGTCTTTCATCGATTTCTTATTAAAATGAAACAGCTACGCTACAGTTTGTGGAATCAGGTTTTGATAACTGTTTCTTCCCCTACGCCTCTAAGCTTTGGAACTCTCTACCCCTCTCAAGTCTTTCCCAATAACTGTGACCTCGCACCTTGTGAAAAACAGGTTTTTCATTTCTCCCAGAATTCATAAGTACTTTCCCATGTTTGTTTTTCCTCCCTTTCATTAACCAAGGTCCGGCCTTGCTGTGGACTTTTGTATGTGACTGGGCCCCTCCGTTCAAAAAAATATATATATTGTCTTTTTTGACTGAAATACGAACGTACTAATGGTAATAGCAAGGCTCACACCCAGTATCAGGACGTCATACGATGATAACATTACGTATAGCTCACTGGGGGTAAATCGATAGCTCACCCCCTCTCCACCCACACTCATTTCCCTCAAGTTGACCGACCCTTCCCGTCGTCTCTCTGTTGACCTGTCTTGCACAGGAAGTGGGGTAGAAGTAAACAAGCGAGCCTGGCATATCCCAGGACGTCATGTACCGTGGACATCTTGTCTTATTGGGAAAAGAAAAAAATCTAAACGGACTAAAGCACCGGCGCTTCGTGAATCAAGTGTTCCACTCCGTGAGTCAGGCATTCCAGCCCCCGTGAGTCAGAAGTTCCAGCCCCCGTGAGTCAGAAGTTCCAGCCCCCCGTGAGTCAGACGTTCCAACCTCTGTGAGTCAGAAGTTCCAGCCCCCCTGAGTCAGAATTTCCAGCCCCCGTGAGTCAGACATTCCAGCCCCCGTGAGTCAGACGTTCCAACCCCCGTGACTCAGGGGATATACACAGGCTTACTGACGTGTGGCCGACATCCAGCTCCGTGTAGACATGGCCGTCATGAGTTCTTATTGACCGGCACAGGACCCGTTGACCATGGTGATGATATTATTGGTTGTACCTGTTCAACACAGGAGCAAGACACGACCTCCGTATGGCGAGCAGGGGCGAGGCTTTCTCCCCTTTGTTAGGCTATCTTACTGTCCACCTCTCGACCTCGCGTCTTGGAAAATCGTCGACCTCTTTTGGTTGTCGGTAGTCCTCTAACTACCTGCAGGTTGACCATACCTCACTGTTCATGCTGATGTGTGTGTGTGTGTGTGTGTGTGTGTGTGTGTGTGTGTGTGTGTGTGTGTGTGCGTTACTTACATGATGACCGGTTTGTACGTTATGGGTAGAGAGATGTACACTGGTAGGGCGGTGTGGCTATCCCTGCTTGTATCTAGGTACATAACCTTCACTTGACAGCAGCAGTAGCAGCAGCAGTAGGAAGAGGCGGTCAGCAGCCACCACCACCACCACCTCCTCCCTCAGGCACGAGGACCCCGCCGCCCTCGCCGCCGCCCGGAACACCATCTCTGCCTCCTCCTCCACGCCCCTGCCCCAGGCCTCCCCTGCTCCCCTATCCCAGGACTCGACCCAGGATGACCTGGGAGTGCAGGAGCCTTCAGAAGACGAGGACACATCCCAGGTCAGTCCCTATCGCTGCAGTTGGTCCTGTAGTGATGCCTCGTCACCAGGACCTATCTATCTCTCTAACCATCAATCTATCTATCTATCATTATCTCCATTCTCATTACAGTAGGCTGGATCAAATGCCTTAATGACGTATCCCAACCCCACTCGCACAGGCTGGATAAGAAGCCTATTTATAGCAAACAGTTTTCATACATGATCATAGCATTCACAATCTCGTAACTACGTTCATTATGGCATGTACGGAATTTGACTCAGTCGAGGAGAGGAAACAACATAAGTTCACTTAAGTCTTCACACACAAGACAAGTGGTGTTATGGTCATCCATTCTAATCCTGTCTTTTGCTTCCCAAACATGTTCAGTAAGGGACCACCACAGTGTACTGAAACCATGTAAGGGATGAACCTCCTCCAGTTAAGTCTTACTCTTCATAACAAGCATTAGTAAACTCTTAAGCACGACGGTGGTACGACCCTTGAGCCCGACGATACGACCCTTAAACACGACGGTACGACCCTTAAACACGATGGTACGACCCTTAAGCACGATGGTACGACCCTTGAGCACGACGGTAGTACGACCCTTCAGTACAATGCATTTTTTTCCCTTGATTCCTGAGGTTCATACAATCTTGCTCAAACGATCATAATAAAGACAGCCTTTCCCCCACTACGTCAATGTTCCGGGAACGTAGCGTGAGGGAGCTGTAAACTGGCGGAGTAACGCAGCAGCTGGGGAGGATATGGCGGTGTGGTGTGGCGAGGGAGGCTAGCTTGGTGTTTCGCCCTCCTTACGTAACCCGTCCTAACCTCAGATGCTGCTAAGGTCGCACACGTAATGTCTGCCACCAGGCCACGCCGTCGTTGTCGGCCATCCACTTGCCATATGTACGATGTATAGTGTTCGCTCGCTCGCTAGGCCGAAATACGAACGTGTTTCATGTCCAGTCAGCGTACACAATCCAGCGAATATTTACGTTTACTTCAATGTTTACGTTACGAGAATATTCAACAGAAACTGTATTATTCCTCAGTATATATATATATATATATATATATATATATATATATATATATATATATATATATATATATATATATATATATATAAGAAGATAGGCGAGTGGTTGACTTGATGTGTTTATCAACAGGTTGTGATGAGTGTGTCCTGGTCTCAGGGGAAGCTGGGAGCAGCCTTCTACCACTTCGCCTCCTCCCAGGTATGTAACATGACTCACATCAGAGTTGACAGTGTTTCCTAAGTGTTCTCTCACAGTCCCTCTCATCATGTTGTGAGTAATGTCTAGTTTAAACCTTTAAGCACGACGGTACGACCCTAATAAAGGCCTGAAAATCATATCTGATCCTTCCGGGTCAGGTCAAAGGTCACCATCATACTCAAGTATCATAACGTCGTGTTTCAAGGGTAAACAGTCATTTGATCAAAGCTTGTTCAAGAGACGGATTAGACCAGTGTCTACTGACACAGACAAGACAAGTCATTAAGTTTAGTGTATGAAAGAACTTATCACTGATATATCAAATTACCAACAAAATAGATGCCTTATTCCGAGGCATATTATGAGGGCGAAGGAAACAGAAGGGTGACAGGAACCCGCCCTTATGTAGATCTCTCTGGCCTCCGGCAGGTGTACGTGGTGGAGGACAAGGTGGAGGCTGCCCCGGATTTCTGGGTGCTCAGGACCTTGTTCCGAGAACAGCGACCCAGGTGAGCTGACGACAGCTGCTGAATGGAAGGGTTTGAATAGCCAGGCTGGGAGTGTGGGGGGTATACGAGGCTGGGATGGGAGAGGGATTGGACAGGATTTGAAGAGGAGGTAGAGAGTTGAATGGGGAGGGAGGCTGTTCTTAGCTGGGTGAGGCTGCGGTGGAAGAATGGCGGGTGGGGCTAGAAGAGGAGACGTAGACCAGCTGGAGTGGATGAGGTTGCTCTATCCTGGGTAGATGATGGACAATTTATATATACATTTGTCATGCAGGTGGGTGCTGATCGGCGGCAGGCAGGACGAACGGTTGTTTTCTACACTGCGGGAGCTATGTGGTCTCCCGCCCACCCCGCTTTGTCGGGGCTCCACGCCCACCTCCGCCAACGGTCAGGTAGGTGCCCTGACCACCCCAGGTGTCAACATCCACGCATGGTGCCCTACCCACCCTCAGGTATAGCCCACCTTCCCCACTGTCACGCTCATCCTCGGCGTCATCACCACACTGCTACGTATCCACAGCTGGGGCTCACACCAGTCCCAGTGGTCGTCTCCTGCAGCAGTTGATGACAATAAGGCTTCCACCGTCAGGTTGTTCTATGAGGGTTTCCTCCGTCAGGTACCCAGATGGAGATGTTCTCGTCAGTATCTCTGGTAAGTATGTCGAGCAAGGTCCTGAGCCACGCGGTGATATGGTCATGATAAAGGACTATGGTAAGTACCAGTCTGACAAGATCTTGTCCTCCCTTTCACGAGGAACAGTTTGATATCTTGTCCTTCTGGAAGCAACTGATCTGAGAAGCTTCCTCCTTCAGTACGGACCAGTTTTAGAACAGTTTATTGTCCCATCACTCATTTGTTCAAGTTCAGGTATGGAAGCAACGCATCATGACGGTCCTTGTTAGCAAGAACGAGTCTAACTTCCGCTCTGACGAAGACCACAGGCTTCGGGTAGCACCTGTCGCTTGTAATGAAGACCATCACGTCTGCTATCTAAGCCCCATTGTGTCAACACCTTGTGACTGCGTCCCAGCACATCAATAGTTTAAAGTTCTATATTAACTTCTCTTTGACGAGGTCCCATCCCGTCAGCTCCTGGTTGATGAAGTCCAACCCTGTCAATCGCTCGTTAGTAAGGTCCCATCGTGTCAGTGTGTCTTCTGTGTTCCAGCGCAGTTAGGCAAGGTGCAGTAAACAGCCTCTGTTTTTACGACAGGACGGAGGAGGAGGCGGGGGAGGCAGAGACCCACGCACCCCTGCTTCAGGCACCACTCCTACCTCGCCCTCGGCACTGTCGTCAGCAGCCTCCTGCGTCATCAGAGTCCTGCCCATGAGCGACTTCAGTGAGTTTCTTCAGATGCTCCTGTTCTGAACTGTACTCCGTAACCCATGGTTCCAAGACCTCGCTTTCCACGCTCACAACAGGCAACACATTCTGCTTGGTTATACTCCCACATGCTTTTCAGAGTGTGATATAGAAATATGGATTAATCATTCAGGATCTTCCTGTACTGTCATGTCACACTATCACTTCTCAGTAGTAACAGTACACTGCGTGAGGCGCTCGTAATTCCATGATGTTGATATTATAACAACAGTGTTAATCATGAACTATATTAAGACCAGCGTGTTGGTGTCCTCAGAGTACGAGCTGTGTGTGCGTCGGGTGTTGTCCCTGGCGCTGCCTGGGGAGCCAAAGGGCGTCACCGAGACTGAGAGGGAGCTCTTCGTCAGGGGCAAGGTCAACACTGACCTCGTGTCCATGACCCGGGCGCTCGGAGCACTCCTCAGGTGATGTCATGAGCGAAAAACGTTGTAAATAGGGCCATGAGCAGTGTTTATTGCCAGGGTCGAGTCATGAGGTCATGGTACATATATTCCTTCTTACGTCAGGTTTGGTTATGGTCCGAGTGTCAGGTGTTGTTGGTGTGTTGTGTTTCTGGTTATAATCTGGGTGTCAGGAACAGGTCTCAGGTCAGAGGTCTACATGACGCCATGAATTCACTGTCAGTAGGATTTCTGTGGTCACACGTCAGTATGTGGTGATGACCTGGGTGCTCAGAGACGAAGATATACAACAATGTTTTTATCCTTACAATTTCTGTATTATAATAATTTGTAGATAACTGATAAGTGACAAGTTTCTTTTTTTGTACAAATGGTAATCAATTTATGTAAATAATACGTTATATGTTGCCAATAATCATGGATATCATAATTAGTGTACCTAACATAGGATTCGTCATATAACCTTCAAAATAATAGATGTTTACCTGTGGCTAACATGTCCTTCGCCCGCTTCCATGTGGTGTAGGTTCCTGGACAAGCACGGCCTGGAACTCTTGCCCTCCACATTACTGCTGGAAGGCACGCCCATCCTAGGCATACACGTGTACATCATGTAAGTCCTTCTCGTCTCTGTAACACATCAAGTACGACGTCACCATCACTCAGTGTCTCACGAGGGTCTTGTGTTCCCCACAGCACCTTCTAGGTCTTCTCATGTTGAGAAATATGAGAGATATATCTCCCAACACTATCATGACCTGTGGGGAAGTTAATTCTTATCGTAGCTTAGCTTTCTCACCTCCAGTGATGCTCTTCCACTTTTATAACCAAACTACTACATCATGTTTTATATGTTCACGTACGTCTTCGTGCGCGCGCGTGTGTGTGTGTGTGTGTGTGTGTGTGTGTGTGTGTGTGTGTGTGTGTGTGTGTGTGTGTGATAGCCAGATGGGCCAACCCTCTTCGTCTTCCCAGGGAGGACCTGGCGCAGCTGGACGATGCCACAGCCACTGCCCTCCAGCTCTTCTCCGAAGACCAGCATCCAGCCGCCTTCAAGAGCGGCAAGATCTCAGGCCAGCAAGGAGGGCCTTAGCATCTACGCTCTCCTTAGCCGTACCTCCTGCCCCATGGCCGCCCATACCCTCAGGTAAGGCTGTGTCCCGTGGCTGCCCACAACCCCACCAAGAGCGACTATGTCCTCACATATCTACGTAGCCCCTTCCCTACGCCGCTTGGAACCTCACTCTCTTGAGTTATAACGCAGTACAACCCCAACACGAGTGCCCCTCCACCTCTCAGCAACCCCCCAACACCTTACCTCTTATGTTACGAAATCTTCTGCATCGAACGTTGTTGGTACGTCACTAACGTACGGTACGTGACACGACCATAATGATTCGTACAACTGTGGTTGTTGACACGACTTATATAAGTAGACCAACAATGCTTTCCGTACAGTGGTACACCTCCAACACCATCCTCACCATGTTTACATAAAAGCCCAGCAAACCTCTATCTAGTCTGTGCATCAAGATACTCTCAACAAAAACACATCATCATTGCTCTAACACATGTGTTTTTTCCCCATCATCATATAATAGTTACTCACACCTCAAACACCCCCTCATTCACCCCCTTTTTGTTGAGGACTCCATGTCTCAAGTATCCAGACCTTGTCTTCGTTGGAGCATCATCTATTATCATTACTTTACTCGGTGTTTGCTGCAAGCATCAGGAATCACTAACCAACGCTTCACGTCTTCGTCAGGCGGGTGTTGCTGCGACCTGTTGTAGACCGGGAGGTCTTGGAAGCTCGGTACGACGCCGTGGGATGGGGCGTCAACCCAGCCAACCTGGACACCTTGCGACAGCTTCAGTCATGCCTGAAGCACATCACCAACGTCCCGGTAACGTAGGACTTGGCTTACTCCCCGTCCAGGCCTCAGCCTTCGTCAGGAGGACGAGATGGTGGAGGAGGTCTCTGGTGGGACATGAGGGTGACACGCCTCAAGGGATTTGCTCTTCGACAGGAAGAGGACAGTGTCTGTTGTTGATCCTGGAGGGAATCACTGGTACCTGGGGGTGTACCCACCCTTCTGGGGAAGGAATACTGAGGGCCTCATCTACCCCACTGGGGGTTTACCTACCCTTCTGGGGAAGGAATACTGGGGTCTTATGTACCCCTCTGGGGAGGACTACTGGGGGTTGACTTACCCTCCCAGGGGATGACCACCGTGGCATCATATCCTTCTGGAAGAAGATACTGGGTTTTTTCAAAATAGATCTGGAGGGTGTTTGTGAATGATCCTGTTTACAGGGATAGAATGATTGGTAAAATGATTGTATTTAAGCTGTTAATTACTTTTATTATTCGGTGAATCTCAAACTGATTACATTTAAGAGAAAAAATAATTTTGTGATATTTTTTCAGGTTGGACGACCCATAAGATCCCTTCGTATCAAATATTCTATATATTTTCTCTAACTCCTTCAGAACGACAATACGGCCCACTAGCGCTATGATACAACCTCTGAACACGATGGTACGATCCTTGGGTATCATATGCCTTGACCTTTGACCAGGCAATCGCACGCAGGGGTCGTACCCTCTTGCTTAAGGATCGTACCGTTGTGGTCAAGATCGTACCGTCATGCTGAACGATTTATGACCATCGGTTTGGTTGTGGCCATTGTACCGTTGCCTTGTACCACTCTGTAATTGTAACCTTGGGCCTTGTACCAGTTTGTAATTGTAACCTTGGGCCTTGTACCACTCTGTAATTGTAACCTTGTGCCTTGTACCAGTCTGTAATTGTAACCTTGTGCCTTGTACCGCAGCACACGATCGGCAGACTCCAGCGAGGTCAGCTGAGTGTCCGTGACTGGAAAATCCTGTACAAGGTCAGTACAACACATAACTGTCCAGACTACAACACTTCCACCAGTATTCAAAGTATAATAAGAAATATTCATAACACAGAATATCTTTCCAAGCACTTGTGAACCGTCACTCGGATCAAGTTTTCTTCACATCAACAACATTAATACGAAATTGCAGTCATACACTTATCTGAGACCATATAATAATAATAATAATAATCTATCTATCTATTCTCTTACAGTATCAGCTATTACTTTCATTAGTCTCAAACGTATGCTTATAGTCCTTATGCATCTACGTACCGTATTTCTACGTACTAATGGTAACCTAAGTACCTCATTGCATTTTCTTCGTATCACTGCCCATGTACGTATGTGACGTATCTCTACGTATTACCGTTGATCAGTATTGTATTGTATTTGCAGTCATTCTTCAACACCATCCTGGTGAGTGAACTGTGCCAGGCTCAGGACCAGCAGATACAGATCTTCAGGCAGGTGAGAAAAAGGGAGGGAGGTGGGCACGTTATGCTGTGGGTCACACTCGTGTCACTACCAGGGTCCTACCTCTGCATGTGTATGCGTGTGTACATATACAAGGTTGAGAGACGGGGCAACACGGGTGTAAATTCTCTCTCTCTCTCTCTCTCTCTCTCTCTCTCTCTCTCTCTCTCTCTCTCTCTCTCTCTCTCTCTCTCTCTTGTGACACACAAACAGTAATCACACGCAGATGGAGAGCCATCTTCTCGGCGAGGTTGCATCATCGTCAGTGGACGAAAACAAGTACAAGTCCATCGAAAGGGGTCCACCATTTCCCTGCTGATGATTGTAGCGCAACCGTAGCTGCAGAAGCTCCGTCATCTTGGCTTAATATAATGAAAGTGTATACAGTGTACATATATATATCACACCTGGTCACCACATCATCCTGATTCACCTGACTGTTCTCATTCCCACCATCTGTCTCCTGGGCCCCACAGGCGGGCGCGGGGGTGACGGAGGGGCTGTACCGCGCCACCTTCCTCATCCAGCGAATCATGGACGTGCAGCAGTCAGAGCGGGAGGCCAGGTTCGTGGTGAAGCCTGGCGTGGACATCGAACTCGATGACAGTAAGTCCATACAAGCAAAGACCTTAATATATTCGCCTTGTACACGGTCCTCTCTCTCTCTCTCTCTCTCTCTCTCTCTCTCTCTCTCTCTCTCTCTCTCTCTCTCTCTCTCTCTCTCTTATGGGTTCCCCCTCCACCACACAGTCAGTTTCCAATGTTCAATATTTTTTTTTCTCCTGCGTTTTCACGCACGATGGGGCTTCCTGCTTAATGACCTCCACCTGTTGATGGCCATTAGAGTTAACAACAGGCGTGCACGATCGTTTACTGGCTAATGACGAGGTTTCCTCCGGCAGAGAAGAGGAGGTTCAACGGCCTAGGGGAAGTGATGCGACAGGTTGCCGAGGTAGAGTTGACGCATCTACCTGAGGAGGTAGAATCCTGCTGCATCATCTACCTTCCTCACGTGGGTTACCTCCTGGCCTTCCCTCCGACGCCGACCTTCGACCTGACGCTCAGTAGCCAGGACTACCAACTCCCAGGCCTGGAGTTCATGTTCAAGACGGCCGACATGGTCCTGTACAAGAGCCAGACTTGTCTAGGTTGGTTGAAAGTAGCCCGCCCCCCGTATATCATGTGTATCGTCACATATCTTATCTCTGTTTATCACGTGTTTACTCGGTCATGATTGTGTACTGGTATCATCTCCAAAAATGTCCATGTTTTGTCCCAGTATTTTCATCTCTCGCCACAAAGTGGGTTAACTCGTACAGAATCTACTCTGCACATCACAATCATGGCAGGGTCTTCTCTGTCCATCACCGTCTTCGCCCATTCCCTCATATTCCTTCAGGAAAACACTAGTCTTATTAAAAAGGGCGTCGTCTTCTCGTCTCTAACCATCCTCTTCTGTCCTCCAGTGTATATATACACTACCAGACACTCCACCGCCTCACACACATTCACTTATGTCCTTCACGTCCGCACCACCAAAGGTTCTCAGTGTTCTAACATTTGGTAACTCACTTCCGTCACAGCATGGTGACCACGGGTGGGGAAGTCCGTCTTTACTTGCCACTTGCACTCCACTAGCCTGAATGTTTAACTCCTCCGCCCTTCATGACACCGGACAAAGAGAACATATATATTCTTTTTTCTTTTCATATTCTATTCCAAGTTCTTCCTCCTATATATCGTCTTCCATTCATGCATCTTGGGTAATAGTATTATTGGAATATATGATTTTTATAGAAATTCTTGCGACTTCTCTATTCCCCCGCCCATGGATACAAACACATTGTACTCAATGACTCCACTCTTCTTAAAGATGACCACTTTCTTCTTACATGCATTAAAAAACTCGTTTTCTTTTCTTTACTACGCTCCAGATTTCTTTACCATTTGCTGGCACCATCTGTATCACTGCCTACACTGAATATAATAATCTTTCAACATTCGTTACCACTTCACTAACACCACCAACAGGTAGTTAGATCTCTCTCACCACTTCCTTCCTCCAACTATATATAGTAAACATCCGTGGTGGTAGGGCACATCCTTGCGGCACTCCACCTCCACCTTAATCCCCACATCCATTGTCACTTGCACAAATCTCGCTTGGATCTCCTTCTGGCCCCATAGTGACCCTCCCTGGCACTGACCTCGCTTTGACCTCCTCCTGACCCCCGTGTTGACCTCTCCTGGGCAGAGTTGGATCGCGAGCTGGGAGACATACAGGTGGAGATCGCCAACCACGAGACGCGGATCATGATGAGGCTGGCGGAGACTCTCCTGCAGCAGACCCACGTCTTCCTCGCCCTCATCCACCACATTCTTATGCTAGATTGGTCCGTACCTCTACAGTCTGCAGTATACTGCAGTCTGGTTTACAGTATACACACACACACACACATATATATATATATATATATATATATATATATGACCTGGTTTTTGGCATGGTCGTGCTCAGGAGTCGCAACAGTGTGCTCGATGGTCGTAACGTCGTTCTCAAGGGTCGTAACGTCGTTCTCAAGGGTCGTACCGTCGTCCTCAAAGGTCGTACCGTCGTCCTCAAGGGTCGTACCGTCGTCCTCAAAGGTCGTACCGTCGTACTCAAGGTTCGAATCGTCCGACTCGCGAGTTTACTACATTTTGTGATATTAATCTTAAAGGTGGACAAACCTTGTCACATCCCCACTTCCGAACTCTGCCAAAATCAATCTTTAAGCCTCTTAGGTCACCATCCTACTGTCTACCAGCAAGAACTGCTCTGTGGAATACATGTCCTTTGAACATTTCTCAGGTTGGAACATAGCATGTTGTGTAACTATAACTACGTCTGATAAACTCGTGCATGTTGTGTGTATAGATATCGTAACCCATAACCAGTTAGAATTGGGTTGTCAGGTTGTGTGTAGATATCGTAGACCCATAACCACTTAGAAGAGGGTTGTCAGGTTGTGTGTAGATATCGTAGACCCATAACCAGTTAGAAGAGGGTTGTCAGGTTGTGTGTAGATATCGTAGACCCATAACCAGTCAGAAGAGGGTTGTATATGTGTAGTATAAAGTCACTTGAAGACAAGTATGGGATGATGGTTCAGCGTCGCCTTCTCGTGGCCTTCTAGTTTGCTGGCGTTTTCGGTTGTGTCGCGGGAGTGTGGCTGGGTGAGGCCTGAGCTGTCACAAGATCCAGTATTGGAGGTGGTGGAGGCTCGCCACCCGCTGTACGAGCTGTGCACCCCTACCTTCGTCGCCAACCCCATCAGGAGCGGCCGTCCGCGCCATTGCATCACGCTCATCACAGGACCCAACGCGAGCGGGAAGACAGTCTATCTCAAGCAGGTGAGGAAGTCGCGTGCGTCAGTCAGATGTAAACATGAATATAATCAACGTGAGACCCATACGCTGTGTTGACCCTGGCGCTACACACTCCTCCTGCCAAGTGTAGCAGGGTGTCGCAAGAGGTCGGGAGGAGGTTGCCGCCTGTTGCTGACTTGTTAGTGCTAGAGTGAAGATTGGGAGGGGGGAGGGGAGGTATATGACAGGTTGAGGGAGAGAGAAAGAGAAAATTAATGATATAAAGATCTTCCAGGCACGGCAGGTGTGCAGAGAGAGAGAGAGAGAGAGAGAGAGAGAGAGAGAGAGAGAGAGAGAGAGAGAGAGAGAGAGAGAGAGCCGCAGTGAAAAGCAAAAATGACTCGACAACGCGATTTTTATAAACAGGAGAGAGTGCGTGAGGCAGTGAAGAAAATGTGACGTGTGTGGGTGTGTGATGTATTGGCCTGTAGTACGGTGCAGGCGGACCTAACCAACACCTTGCTCTCCCACATATATCAGAAATTATGTTTATGGTGTCCGTAGATGGTGTGTGTGTGTGTGTGTGTGTGTATATATATATCACTGTTATTGGTGATATAACAGTACATATGTGGCTGATATCTGTCGTCTATATAATAGATAAGTCATTTCATGCGTATGACTAAAGGATAAATGTGTCATATAAGTTTATCGGTCATGTAATATCTCACTAACCTTGTCCTGCTCTCTAACACACACACACACACACACATACACACACACACACACACACACACACACACACACACACACACACATACACACACACACATACACACACACACACACACACACACATACACATCTCCTCACTACGTTCCTCTGCTCACTCTCGACCTCCAGTTCCCACACTCCCCTCGAGGCCCAGCCCTCTCACCTGATCCTACCACCTTCATGTTCCCCTGACAACAGAGCGGCGTCTCCTCAGCATTCCACTATTCTCTAGTCCTCACACGTCAGTTTACGTCCTCACACGTCAGTTTACGTCCTCACACGTCAGCGTCCTCACACGTCAGTTTACGTCCTCACACGTCAGTTTACGTCCTCACACGTCAGTTTACAAGTCCCTTTCCTGAAGGACGTGTCTCACTCGCCTGGATCCGACACAACAACTTGTCCTTCCAGGTGCAGGGAGGTCTGGACGTGTCGGTCCAGAACACGTCTCCACACCTGGAAACCAACACTTTTGATTGACCTGACCCGGAGCAGCAGCAACCAACCTCCTTACGTTCTCTCTCTCTCTCTAACATTTCCCCACACGATCACTACGAAACATACGCACACGATTTCTCAAATACTTTCAACTTTTTCCTTCGTTAAGGTCAACACATTCCAGGCCCCCTCTGTGTTCAAGCACGTCCTTCCATCTGCTTTCTCAGCCAGACCTTACCTTACCCCCCCCCCCCCCCCCCAAACCTACTTTCCCGTCTTTTCCATGCGTTTGACCTCTGATCCCTGGCATGTAATGAATGTTTTGAGGTGCGGGAGTACGAGGACCTGCCTGACGGCTCAGTGATCGAGGTGTTTTGCGCCGACAGGTTGGGGTCCTGGCGGTGCTGGCGCAGGTCGGGTGCTGGGTTCCGGCCTCTCGTGCCCGTCTGAGGCCCCTGGACGCCATCATTGCCGTCACACAGAACACGCCCCCCGTCACCTCCGCTCTCTCCACCTTCATGTTCGACCTCACCAGGGTAGGTGGTAATGTTGGCAACCCCTCACGTTCGACCTCACCAGGGTAGGTGGTAATGTTGGCAACCCCTCGACCACACCAGGGTAGGTGGTAATGTTGGTGACGTCACTCCCTGGCCCGGCATCAGCTGCTCGACTTGATCTCGCCGGTAAAAGCGCTGATTCCACGATTTCGCGAAGCTACAGCACTGTCATCTAAGCCTCAGCCAAGGTGCGGGGGCTGACTTTCTACAGGTGTCTCTGTCGACGTTCACTTTAACTGTGTGGCTGCGCTGCTTCATCATCTTACGCCACGACCATCTCCACCGCCAGTGTGGGAGACCCGGGTGTAAACAAACGCTGGCGATACATGTAACGTGTGTGTTAGTTTGGGTTTATGTATAGTAAGACGGTTAACAGCTGCTTCTGCGGGAAATATGTAAAAAAATAATATATAATTGTTTTCACAAGAAGTTTACGTAAGGGGAAAATTACAAACAATAAAACAATAGTTGAGGAAGAAAAGATTGGGTAACAATGCCATCATATTTAGAGTAATGGTAGCATGGAATCTTGGAATATATGTGATTGTAGGCAGAGAGATAAACCATCATGTTGGAGAGACATGAGACCCTATACTATCTCCCAGGGGTGAACAGCCATCCAGAATTTAGGAAGAACTGATCTTACCATTTAAACCTTTACACACGGAGTCGTTCTGAAGGGCGGTATCGCTGTGCTCATAACTAGGACTGCCGTACTTACTGGGTTATCTAACGATCACTGAAGCATTAAAGACATGCCAACTATAGACAACCAAACAAAAGACATGCGATAGTTTCTGTTTTTATAGCATTTTAGTAAATAGTACAGGACCTTGATACACTATAGGAGCCCTGGAGACCCCAGGAGGTGTTACTAACACGTTCTTCTCCTCGGGCCAGATGTGTGCGGCGCTGGCTCGGGCCACGCACAACACCCTCGTTATCATTGACGAGTTCGGTGACTCCACCTACGAAAACGACGGAGCGGCCCTACTGACGGCCTGCCTGGACTACTGGAGCAAGCGGGCCATCCCCGGCCCAGCCGGAAGCAGCAGGAGAGAGGAGAGGAAGGCGACAGCAACTGCAGCGGAAGGAACAGGGCACACGTCGAAGAGGAGGAGCCTATCATACACGACGCTCCCCCACACGTGTTTGTCTCGACGCATCTGCTGCAGGTGTACGACCATCTGCTGCACCCGGAGGCAGTGCGTTGTCTGGTGAGTCCTGGAGGGGTAGTCTGTGTTGTTAGGGACGATAGGCATGACCCCAGAGAACCTGCACTGACCCCAGAGACCTTACCTTAACCCCAGATACATTGGGTATTCCTATAGCAACACCTCTCCCATCCCCCGTATAACATCTCCCCTGATTTATGGTTGTATTGAACACGACGGAAAGGTGTTGAGTACGACGCCTCGATCCTCGGAAACGTTGGCCTTTGGTCGAAGACCTTGGCACATCGTATTCAAGTACCATCCCGTCGTGCTTCAAGGTCGTATAGTCTTGCTCAAGGAGCTGGATAATATGTTCATATCCGACTTTAGAATACAGTTCTAACTAACAGTTTCTACATGTTGAACATGTTAAGTCTGGCACTGCGTCTTGTCCCGTAAACATGAGTGAAGGGAGAGAGGTAGGCATCACTTACCGGCCCCCACAGGAAGATGATGACTCACTCTCCCACAAGCTAATGTATGATTACCATGAGACTTAATTTAAAAAGACAGTAATAGACAAATTAATAGATACTTATGTAAGGTGATGTTAGACAGATACACAGAGAGATAGATCACACAGATAGATAGCTAGATAGAGAAGGACATAAGGTGCTGAGTGATGTTTATGTTGTGTGCCCCTTGGTTGGATGGGGTCCGTGTTGGCGCAGGTGTTAGAGGCTGTGGAGGAGGACGGGACCGTCGTGCCGCTGTACCAGGTGACGGAGGGCCGCGCCCACAGCAGCTACGCCGCCGCCGTCGCCTCGCTGGCAGGGGTGCCGCGCCACATCGTGCAGAGGGCCAACCAGGTGAGTCCTCGCCTCCCGTGAGGCCCTAACCCACCCCCAGGTAGCACAGAACGGTAGAGACCACAACGTCTCTGCCTTCGTCACGTAGCTCCCCTCCTCCTACAGGAAATGATTAAGGCAATACCGACCTTCTCCAGGTCAACACTACACAGTGTAAGATTACGTTATAGAGGCTACTACCTCCTCCCCTTCCACCTTCGTCAGGTAGTTCCCCTCCTGCAGATAATATTCAAGGCAGCACCAACGACCATATCAGACGCCAATCAGCTTTTCTCAAGTAACGACCGTTCAGTAAACAGTAACTCAAGGCTGTTAAAAAGGTATGTACCTTGGCACCTGCTGTCCACGAAGGGCTAGTCGATTAGAGACAGACGCCCATCAACTACTGCCTTGATCTACATAATGGTGACTCGTGAGTCAGACTTCACAAACAGGCGGTACGCCGGTGAACGACCCATTTGTCCTGGTACGTACGTATGTGTGTGACAGCGTCCTAACTCGCCGACGAATGACGTCGGCAATCTCAAACCTGGTGGTGAAAGTTGACACTCAAATCATGACGTATGCCTAAACCCGCGAGGCTGAACGTTATCGCCAAATCTGACCTGACCAACACAGCAAGGCGGGGGTTTGTTGTGGTCAGCTACCGCACTGTGTGTGACATCGCTGACGCCTTCCCTTAGAGTCTTCTTATACTTGAGCAATGAATATGGGAAGACCAATGCCTTCTCAAAGAAAATAGAAGTAATGTATTACAAGATTATGAGGAAACTTTCTTCAATAAATATGTACCCTCACGATCATCAACATTAACGAATGTTGTACCTTGATCATTAACGCTTATTTACCGTATTGTGTATGATCAGTAACTCTTCTGTAACTACATCAATTCCTGACTGATACCAGCCAACTTCCTCTCCTCGACCCATACCTTGTTGTATACCAGACGTCCGTAATCCCCTTGTTAATCACGACGGTAAGACCCTTGGGTATGCTGTTTTGGCTTGACCTGACCACGAAGTCAAAGACCAGACCATCATGCCCAAGGGTCGTACCAACAAATTCCAGAACGGTACCGTCGTATTCAAGGGTCGTACTAACAAATTCCAGGGCTGTACCGTCGTGTTCAAGGGTCGTACCGTCGTGTTCAAGGGTCGTACCGTCGTGCTCGAAGGGTTAGGTACAGACACACAGTCTTATAATTCACATACCAATAAGGGTCATTAAAGCCATACCAATAAGGGTCATTAAAGCCATACCAATAAGGGTCATTTCAGCCTCACGAGCAGCGTGTGACCTGTTAGAAAGTTGTCTCGGTTTCCTTCTTGTCTCTTGGCGTTGCCACCATCACTACCAGCTCCCAGTTAAGAGGTCCTGCACGCCCACCACGTTTTCTACACTTTTCCTTTTTTCCCCCCACTTGTCGTTGGCCGATACGTGGTTATATCAGCAACCCGAAATGTGAGTGAGTGTTGCGTCCCCAGACGGAAAGTCATAGAAAGTTTGGATGAAATAAACGAAGTCTGTCTGTAAGACGAAGTTTTGTTCCATGTTTCATCCTTTACGACAACTACAGAGTCAGTAAATTGAGAGGCGGCCTCTGTGTGTCGACGACTCACTGGTAAAAACAGTGAACTCTAGGTATTCGAGTATGAATAAAGTCATAACAGTGATGTCTTCACACCTCTACAGAGCCAGTATGACACAGTGTACATACTGTGACCACATCAATTTCTTCATTCTTATTCTCTCCCACTCGAGTTGGTCATGACTGGGGCATGCTCTGCTCGTCATGTCGGTGACTATAAGAAAAAGATCCGACAGTTGAACACAAAGTTTTGTATAGCCAAATATATTTCAAATAATAAGACAATATACTGGCATACAGCATTTGTTTTTTCAGGTGTGCGAGTGTATACGAAGCGGCTGCCTGCCCCCGAGGTGGTCCTTACTTGAGGACGAGAGTGAGAGGCTGAGGTGTGAGGGAGTGGTGGCCCTCCTGCTCTCCCACGACCTCTCCCAGGAACCCATCCATCTCCTCCTGGAAAAGATCCGGAGATTCGACAGAGTCCCAGGGACGCCCTGTCGCACCCCGTCCACCGCGCCGGACACCTCCTTCGCCCCAGGGGGCTTCCGCACCCCCTTAGGTTCACCAGTACGCAACAGGAAGAAGAGGAGGAGGAGGGAGAAGGAGGAGAGTGGGAGGTCCTCCTTGGAGGAGGAGGAGGCTGTGACCCCTCTCCCTCAGACCTGTGTCCAGGTGATAATGTCCGGAAACTCGAGTGCCGAGGCGTCGCCGAACCCTACCCCAAGAAGTGGACCCCAGGCTACACCCCAGGTCAACCCCCAGGTCACTCCCCAGGCTACACCCCAGGTCAACCCCCAGGTCACTCCCCAGGCTACACCCCAGGTCACTCCCCAAACCACACCCCAGGTCACTCCCCAAACCACACCCCAGGCTACACCCCAGGTCAACCCCCAGGTCACTCCCCAGGCTACACCCCAGGTCACTCCCAAGACCACACCCCAGGCTACACCCAAGGTCAACCCCCAGCTCACTCCCCAGACCACACCCCAAGCTACACCCCAGGTCACTCCCCAAACCACACCCCAGGTCACTCCCCAGAGCACACCCCAGGTCACTCCCCAGAGCACACCCCAGACTACACCCCAGGTCACTCCCCAGACTACACCCCAAGTCACTCCCCGGACCACATCCCAGGATACACCTCAGGTCACTCCCCAGGTTACACCCCAAGTTACACCCCTGGTCACTTTCCAAGATACACCTCAGGTCACTCTCCATGATACACCCCTGGTAATTCCCCAGAGTACACCCTTGTGTTCCCCCCAGAATACATCCCAGGCGACACCTAAAAGTAGAGTACAGTCTACACCCCAACTTACAACACCCCAGAGTTCTACCCTGGCTATACTCCATGACAAGACGCCCCAGATTACAACACCAGCCATGCTGGGGATTACACGTCAGACACCATCACCCCAGCGAATACCGTACACCACGCCTCCCGCGCCCAAGACCACACCTCGCCCCACGCCCCAAATGGAAGCTCAGTACACTCCTCCCATACCTAAGACCACACCTCGCCCCACGCCCCAAACGGGAGCTCAATACACGCCTCCCACGCCCAAGACCACACGTCAGCCCACGCCCCTCACGACACCCCACACCACGCCTAACACACCCAAGACCACACCTCGCCCCACGCCCCACAATGAATCCCACACACCCCCGCCTCCTCCCGCTACACCACAGAAAGCAGCACACGCCACCCTTTTGAACACACCACAGCCAACGACGCGGACAGCCACGCCCGAAGCTACCTTCTGCCCTGCACATCCACAGACGTCCACAGTGGGCGAAAGGTCAGTTCACTATCACCACTATATCTTCTGTAGTTCACCATCACCAGTAATATATCTTCTGCAGTGTCATTTGCAAGGTGCTGGAAGGTCTCGTTAGTGCTATCATACCTGACGCCCCACTTTAGCCTTATGTCCCTCACAAAGGTCATGGTGCTATATGTTATCTTCAGTGTACCATAATCACTGTGTAACCCTCAGACCATACCATAACAATGGTCCTTTGAAAAGACCATACCAATGGTTCTTTCAAACAACTGTGTCGTGTGGGAATTTTCTCCTCAATATGTCGCCAGCCGTCTGTGACACTCGTCCTCTTCTTCCGGCAGTGGTGTGCGTCGTCGTCCGTATAACATCCAAACACTATCGCTTTTCTAAGAGTTCGTACGTTGTGTTTTATCCCTGGCTCAGTCTGGGAGTAATCATGGTTGTTATGGCGGCAAAATCATAGTTGGGGCGATGCTCAGGACTCGTTACCTTGGCTAGAACCAGTTATCATACATCTAACATATGAGGTAGCAATCATATGATTCACCATTATATGTGTAGGTAAACTTCTTCCTGCAATCCACTTGTCATGTTTATTTCACGTGTGGTGTAGTATTCCTGACCACGTCATTTTCACAGGGGCAGCAGCGTCAGGGCACGAGGAAGTGGGGAGGCAGGTGTCAGTGGAAGCCGTAGCCACTCCAGTCCACCTGGACCTGAACAGGGACCCACCAGCTCCCCCTCGTCCCTCCTGCCCCTCACTGCATATTCTTCAGTGGTCCTTAAACCGTCATCCTCAGTGGTCCCCCAGCAAACACTGCCACAAGAGAGGCACCACTCCCTTGAGGTGGGGCCGACAGCCCACGACGTAAGGCCCTCCACTACAACAAGTGCACGACCCTCTACATCGCAGGCTGCTCCTCGATCCTCTACGACAGGATCGTTCACCCCGGAGACCAGACACGACACACCGAGGGCTGACCCCATCACCCTTACCATTAGGTCCAGCGGAGCTAACATTAACCCCATTACCCCTGTAGTTCTGCCACGTAACTGGGGTATTCACCGGATCCTGAAGAGCACCCCAGAGACTCCCCAGGATCAGGCCGAAGACAATGTGAGAGAGGTGAGGCCCCCCATAACCCCAGAGTCGACGGTTGCCAGTCTCACTACGGGGGATTCCCACCACCTGCTGGACTCCCAGGAGCAGGGCTGGTCCAGCATAACGTCCTCCTCCTCCTCCTGCAGCCAGGAAAGCACCCCCCTCACCAGGAACTACTCTCTCAGGGTCCCTGGCCATGATCAGTCCAGCCAAGCTAACTCACAAACCCTCCAGTCGAGCCAGGATGAGTTCTTAATTTTCTGAGTATCTTATAAAAGTCTCTCTCTCTCTCTCTCTCTCTCTCTCTCTCTCTCTCTCTCTCTCTCTCTCTCTCTGACATGGGCGAGCCACATCTGCCGTCCGTGTCTCTCACTCACTAGGCTGCCATAAAAGGAAACAATTTACGCCAACGTATTACTTCAATTCATCAATTCACTGCATTATTTGTTGGGTGAGACTTTTCTATATTTGTTCTTTTGTTTTCTATGTTACCAAAACATGCCTGTAGGATACCTGATTTTACGGTGACGTTGTAGAGAACACTCGAAACAGTGTTGTGGTGCCTTACTTTCAATAGTCCAGAGATGATGCTGAGGTGTGACTTCACCACAGTGCATTCCTCTGTATGATTACATAGTTAGGAGATATTCTTACTTTTGTGTCTTAATGGATCCAGAATGACAACATTATAGCTAGAGACATGTTTCTATTGTTTCCATTTCTGATTGTTCTTTAGAAATATACATTTGTCTCTAATGATCATAACACCTTCCCTTCCCTTCTTTATCCTGATTGCGTAAGTTATTCAGACGACAATGAAATCACTCATTAACAAGGAAAGCTCCGAAATTTATGAAACTAAATTTACGGCCTGATCTGTCCTTGTTAAAGCCTTGATGTACAAATACAGACTAAATGAATATAAGGCTACAACCTTTTCCCTCAATAAATACAAGGCTACAACCTTTCCCCAAATAAATATAAGGCTACAACCTTTCCCTAAAAGACTCAAGCGCAGGCGAGGTGAGATAAATCTCAGCTTTGGCTGCCAGAATAACACGTTCCTGTTCATATATTCCCATCAGACGACAACCGACCAGACCTGCCTTCAGCACAGCATCATACAGACGAGTCACAAACGAAGACATGGCTGGTGTGGGCACGCAAACACCACCTCAACGATCACCCCCAACAGGTGTTGATATGTAAACAACGAATCATTTACAGACGAGGTGTTCTCTGTACCATCAAGATACAGTCCTGTACGCAGAAGAACCCCTCTAGCTTACGTAAACATTCATTTCGACGTAGGTCAACACCACAGCCATTAAATCTGGGATGACCACCTTGGCGTATGTTTTCCCATCGTGCAACACCTTCACACATCCAGTGTTGCCTTGCAATGGTGTTATCTGACGCCAGTCATCACCCATATCACGTGACCTCGTCCTCAAAGTCTTCTCTTGGGTTAATGTCTGACTTTGCCAGAGAAATTTAAGCCAAGTTCGCCGTTATCTGGAATGCCTCTTTTGTTCTCCATCCCCATCATATCCCGACGTCAGCAGTAGCTCTCCAAGGTGACTGGAGGGAACTTTGATTACCTCACACACACACACACACACACACACACACACTCACTCACTGCCGTCCATGGACGCTTTCTCGCCCGGATACAACACGTGCAGCTAATTACCAGTGGCTGTCGACTTTCACTCCAGATACAAGGTGTGAGGAAAGCCGACGAGGGAAGGTGAATGGGGGAGGGGGGGAGTGTTCAGTGTACCGGTAATGTTGATGAAGAAATACAGCGAGTTTACCTGTAATGTAGGTGGGTGTATACCTCACACACACACACACACACACACACACACACACACAAAAGGTCCAAGAGATGGGGCACTACGAGTGTATATCTCCCTTCACCACCTCCCCCATCCACAGTGGGAATGGGTAATCACATACACGTACAAAAATATGACACAGACATTCAAAAGACAGATATAAGGATTAGCAAACAGACATAATTTCATGTAATCCCACAATAATACAACAGACAACACAAGAGACAATGTTTGGTAATGATGAGAAAAATTCACAAATACATTCAGAACGAATAACATGGTCTCATTTCCCGCCATTTTTGGCTATGAATGATCGCCACTGGCTAGAAAAGCGCGCCCAATCTGGCCTAACCTAGCCAGATGAGGCCTCACTATATACCTCTTACATCCCCGTCGATGACCTAGAGGGAGAGAAAGCCCTGCTGTCTGGCTCTGTCTATGTATGAATCTATATACGTGAGTATGTATGCATGTGTGTATCTGTGACCCGTAAAAGGGTCAGGTCAAATGTCATATCTAAAGATCGTAACAACGTGTTCAAGGGTTGTTCCGTCGTGCTTAAAGGGTCATTCCAACCTTTGCGACACCCATGTTGTTGTGTTGACCCTAATAATAACAGGAAGCTGAAGTTTACACTTTTGTTTACAATTTCACAAGACACTGTAGTGCTCCCTGTAACGTATATGGCACAGAAACTGTAAGAGATGACATTACAGCATACTTCTGTAATGATACAGAAACTATAAGACATGATATAGTGGATAACACTGTGTGGTACACACATATGGACCCTGACAGTATAAGACGTTTTGGAAACTTTCGTAAAAATGAGTGACGTAACTTGGAAACACAAACATCAAAGCAGCGCAGGAAATCTTACGTCAAGTGGGACTTTATTCAAAGTAATATCGCCCAGATAAAAATCGCACACGACTGTATATACAGCGAGGAAGACGCGCGATATAAGAACTGCACACGACGATATATTTACATTGCGAGGAGGACGTCTGGTGAAAGCTGTGTTACAGGGAATATGAGGACAAGACACTGAGAATGAGGTAGACAACCTCTGATAGAGGGAGAGTCTGGCTAAGACACACACGAGTGTGGCGAATATTACATCTATGTTGCTGGAGGGCCAAGCAGGCGAGCGGATCACCACACAAGAGGAAAATTCCTCTTACTAGAAACCTCACAGTAAAGCGCGCTAGCAACGTGTATATGAAAGTGTCGTACGGAGGATTAATACGAGCCCGGGGGGCCACACTCTCGCCCACGACCGTACAAGAGGAAGTCAGACAGACGAGGAAACTCAGACATATCGGAACGCGCCCTCAGGACGCAAACTCACCCTCCCTCTGATTTTCATGAAACATGTATATTTTCCATCTCAGATGTATATATCGTATTCTTAGAGGATTTGCAGTTTCATGCTTCTATCTGCTCTCATTCGAGTAAAGATGTGATACTTGTGGCTAATTAGATACGTGTGAATGTAGCTCATTGTAGTACCCTAGGTTATCTATTCGGTTTATATATAGTTCGAATTACCATTACTGATACAAGTGTGTGTGTGTGTGTGTGTGTGTGTGTGTTTGGTGGGGCAGTGAATTCGTGTGGAGGACACTGCGCTTACAATGCCTGATGGTTCGCCAACGAGGGTAACAAGCGATTTGCCGACAACACACACACACACACACACACACACACACGTAGGGTTGGTTCCTGACAACCTCCTGCACGGTAGAACTGCATTCCACAGGGGGAGCGCCTTGCCCCATGGCTGGTCCTCTGTCAGAACCTCCCGAAAAGAGAAAACAGATTCACATTTTTTGTTTCGTTCTTCTGGAGAAAACGGATGGTAGGGAAGATGTTAACAGGTACAGTAAAGATGTCATTAAGTGTGGCCCGGGGATGTACAGTAGTTTGGCATGTCTCGTAAGGTTGTTTAGGAGGTTTTTTCGCCTTATTACTGTTGGTGGTCTGGTATTAGAGTGCGTTCAGTGGGTGTTGGACTTAGTATGGTCACGATCAATGAGACTGAGCACAGTACAGGCTGGTGTGTGTGTGTGTGTGTGTGTGTGTGATCGGTACACTCCCCTACGCCGCGCCGCCAGAGTCCCCTGGTGGCCCAGACTGGTACCATAGAAGGGGTGAAAGTTCAAGTGAGTCTTGCAGGTAAATCTTGCAGGTGTGCATCACACAGCCCCAGCAACAGGTGTGTGAGGAGCAGGTGTGTGTCACAGCCTCACTAACAGGTGTGTGTGGGCACGTGAGTGTTACACAACCCCCAGCTGGGAGGTTACGGTCGCCCCACACTCCCTACACCTGCTCCTTGGTGGGGCCCAGTCACCTCAGTGGCTGGTGTGTTGTGACGACACAACCCCATCCTCCTCCTCCCCAGAGGTCAACACAGAAACACCACTAGGGATCTATATAAGGTCTCAAGACAACCTGCCCTTGGGCACAACACCTTCCTGAGGGTGTTCCACCACCGCGTCTTACTCTCGCCGTCAGGGTAGCCCCAACGTACACCAGGCGCAGAGAGCGGCACCCACGTGTTGCAGTTAACAACATGATAATAACCTAATGATCACTAATTAACCCTTTCTCTCCTCCTCCTCCTCCTCCTCCTCCCCTCGTAGGTCAATATAAACCCCAGAAGACGAGGGAGATAATGGCCCTAATTACCGAGGGCCCGGGGGGAGGAGGGGGGTCAAACACCCCCGCCGCCTCGGGTTATAGAGGAAGTGTTGTTGGTTATAGAGGAAGTGTTGTTGGTTATAGAGGATGTGTTGTTGGTTATAGAGGAAGTGTTGTTGGTTATAGAGGAAGTGTTGTTGGTTATAGAGGAAGTGTGGTTGGTTATAGAGGAAGTGTGGTTGGTTATAGAGGAAGTGTTGTTGGTTATAGAGGAAGTGTGGTTGGTTATAGAGGAAGTGTGGTTGGTTATAGAGGAAGTGTTGTTGGTTATAGAGGAAGTGTTGTTGGTTATAGAGGAAGTGTTGTTGGTTATAGAGGAAGTGTTGTTGGTTATAGAGGAAGTGTTGTTGGTTATAGAGGAAGTGTTGTTGGTTATAGAGGAAGTGTTGTTGGTTGTTGTTGACTTTCCTTAAATCTCGACATGTTCCTGTGTGGGTTATAGATGTGACGTCACGTCAGAGTGTACATCTGGGTCAGCTGTTGTTTGCCAGACACAGTGAAGACCCTCGCCCGCTCCACCTGCTACTAATCCTCAACATATTTACCTCAATATATAAAAAAGATTCCATAAATAAAACCTCTATTTTTACCCTCACTAGTTACTAACTAGCCAAGCCAGTCATCCATCATTCGTAGGGTCTTTTGGTTCGTAGAGCCCAGAGTCCCCCAGTCTACTGAGATAACTGTAGTCCAGTGTGGCATAATAATAATAATAATAAAAGAAAGAGAAAAGTACTTCAATAAACTTTACATACACTGGAGTATGGAAGTGTTCAATAGACACGGATATGCACTGGTGAGGTATAATTTTCCAAAAGAAGGAACAGAGAATTGGGCCAGGTAAGGGTAGTCCCTCAAAGGCTCAGTCCTCTGTTCTTAACGCTACCTCGCTAATGTGGGAAATGGCGAATAGTTTGAAAGAAAGAAAGAAAAATATATATATATATATATATATATATATATATATATATATATATATATATATATATATATATATATATATATATATATACGAAATATGTACAGTGCTTCTAAGCTGGATAAGGAAGTGTCTGCAGTACATATACCAGGTATGTACTGGGCTGGGGCCAGGTATGTACTGGGCTGGGGCCAGGTGTGTACTGGGGCAGGTGTGTGCCAGGAGAAAGTCTGTATCTGGTCCCACACCTGAGCCATTAACAAACTTGACCTCCGTAGAGAAAGCTATACTCCAATATACACACAAGCCTTGTCTCTTTATCTATACACGTGCATCAAACTTCACCACCACCTCTACTGATAGACACAAGTGTGACAACATTAATATCAAGAAATCATCCACTCCATCTTCCAGTGTTTACAAAGACATTTACTGTTATATCGGAAGATCCGCGAATTTCCCCCGCGCATGCGCAAACCAGCTGGGAAGCAAGTTGGCGGCCCGCATCCCGTGTGTAGCCAGTCAACATTTAGACACAGTATTACGAGGTGGTCGCAAGTCAGCTCTGTGCTGGTTAGTCCTGTGTTGTTTTGAATATCTTTTTTCTGATGTTTGAGAAGCCGTCGACACGTAAGTGTGCTGACGTATAACATGACCAATGTCATGTGAGTTTTGTGATGGTGGAAGTGAAAAAAAAATACTAATCATTTGGAAAAGTTCTAAAAATGTGTCCAGGGTAGAATATACGAAGATGAGTGCATGTATTATTCTCTCTCTCTCTCTCTCTCTCTCTCTCTCTCTCTCTCTCTCTCTCTCTCTCTCTCTCTTCTGAGATCGCGTGAGCAATCGTACCCACATTCCAACGTGCTGGTAAGAGGAAAAAAAAAAAGAATTTCCCTCTTAATTCATACGATACCATACAACACAAAGAGTACAATTAATAATAACAGCATTAGTGATATGTGTATCTATACTTCATCATCACTACTCCATCCCTTATCCAGTCGTGTGGGTCAGGTACATACATACATGTAGCCTTCACATCACACACACACACACACACACACACACACACACACACACAACTTAACCTATGCCCAATGTGTCAAGTTTAACATGATCTTCCACACTCACCTTCTGTCTCCACTGTACACACTCAGCTGATGCATCAACTGTGGTCAACGTCTCCACCCACATATTGCCTTCTACTGTACACAATCCCTAGCCAGTCATCCATAGTCCTTAAGTAATACATAGATATACTTCGTCTGTAGTCTGACCTCTCCTGCCTGTATCCGCCTAGTGTACTGCTGTAACTCATTTTAATCATCCGATCATCTACAACTACTACTGCTTAATAGTAATAATAATAATAATAATATAATAACAATCATAATAAAAGTAATAATGATAATGATAATAACAATAATGATAAGAATAATAACAAAAAATAATAATAATAATAATAATAATAATAACAATAATAATAATAATGACAACAACAACAACAACATCCATTCCAAACTGAGTGTTGTCCTACAAGGTCAGGTTGTGGGACCCACTGTTCCTGTGGTACCTTCATAACAACTCACCTGCTGAATCACCTCATCTGAGCGAGTGCAGTGAACCGAGGATAACGCGTCTGAAAAGTGAGCTATGGTGGACCGAAAACGGCGCGCGAGTCAAGCGATGCGGTAACATAAACCCTCTCACATTTTCTATAACGTCTACACTGTAATTTTCAGGCCCTGTGAGGTGCTGTGGTGCGCTCGTGAGAGACTAACCCACAAACATTTGAAAACATGTCCCAGTTATGCTGTAACTTCACGTAGTAAACTACCTAAACCTGTTATCTAAATGTGCATTCAGCACTTATGTCAACTTTGTATAATTGTGTAATACTTGGGAAACTTTATATATATTTTACTTCCACTTGTAGTAAGTTCCGCCACGAAGACAACGTAAGATATACGGGAAATTTGAGGTTAATGAATCCTTCTTATTCCTCAGAAGAGACAGATATTTATAATTCTGAAGCTCAGGAAAAAAGGGGCACAGGAGATGGAGATCATTTTGAAGTCTATGAAATTAAACTAATTTGATATATATACCATTTAGTGTAAGGTATATATATATATATTTTCCTGGCTACAATCCTTGTCGTCTGTCTATGCACACCTACGCCCACGTAACCCACTTATACATCACCTACCTGGGATCCATCTCTCCCACTGACCACCGATTTCACATTTGACCTAAGCTGTTTAGGTGCATTCACCCATCTAAGCCTCATCACCCACCTATACCACGTACACCTACCTACACCACTTGCACCCACCTACACCTTCACCAAACTTTGTCTCGTCATGCTCGTAAAAGCAGCGTGGCGTCACTCAGTGTTTACCATCTATACACAATGTTGAGGGTAAACAACAGTGACGTCACGACCTGCAAATTCTCAGATGAAAAAGTGTGACCAGAAAACCTGTTATTTTCCTCATCTCATCATCATTAACGAAAAGCTTTTAAGAAACATTTCTCCAATCAATGAACCAATATATATATATATATATATATATATATATATATATATATATATATATATATATATATATATATATATATATATTCTTTTCTTTCTTTTAAACTATTCGCCATTTCCCGCGTTAGCGAGGTAGCGCTAAGAACAGAGGACTGGGCCTTTTTTGGAATATCCTCAACTGGCCCCCTCTGTTCCTTCTTTTGGAAAATTTAAAAAAAAAAAAAAAAAACGAGAGGGGAGGATTTCCAGCCCCCCACTCCCTCCCCTTTTAGTCGCCTTCTACGACACGCAGGGAATACGTGGGAAGTATTCTTAATCCCCTATCCCCAGGGATAATATATATATATATATATATATATATATATATATATATATATATATATATATATATATATATATATATATATATACATTATGTATCTGCCAACGTATTTGTGTATGTCTGTGTCTATCTCTGTGTATCACTTTGAACATTTCCTTTCCAAAATATTCCTTTCCCTGGGGCGTTTTCATTCAAGAAAATACAAATTCAGGTATATACATACACAGATATATATGTATACATATATACTATACAAATCTTAGTACTTGTTATCTATATTCTTAATGACTGGTCGTAGCGACATGAAAATAGTTTCTATTTGTTCAAGTTTGTATGTTTGTGTCATTGTTACGTAATTACAAAATCACATTTCCTCTCCAGGTTTTCGTAAGACGACAAGAATGAAACTAGTCATTATCATCAGCTCCTTGCTACTGGTAAGTATTTACGTACATACGTACATGTGTGTGTGTGTGTGTGTGTGTGTGTGTGTGTGTGTGTGTGTGTGTGTGTGTGTATAAATATCCCCGTAAGTTAAGTTTTTAACATTTCTTGTCTGTTTTTCGTCGTCATGTACATATTTCTTTTTCTATTCTCGTATGTCTCCCTTGATGTTTAGCACTTGCGTCTGTTTACTGTTTTTGTATGTGATTTTGCAAGTGACCAAGTATTCCATGACAGGTAGTGTACCCAGTGTGTTCTTGTTCTGTGTTCTATCTTGTGTTCAGTGTTCAATGATTTATTTCTTTGTTCTATGTCCAAGTTTTTGTGAGAACATTTTGCTACATTCCTCTTCTGAGATCAGGCGTTTGTTGTCTGTAATACATAAAGTTCCTTTTCTCTCTATCAGAAGATGACGAAAACTATCTATAAACAAGCGGAAGACAATTTAATGGAATTGAGAGAAAAAAAAATTGAGCAATTAAACGTACAACAGTTGGAAAGACTTTAACAACATCATACTGAAGCCTCATCGGGAAAGTGATAATAGAGTGAGGAGGAAGTGTCAAAGACCTTAAGGTTCATTACGAGGGAAAAACCTGAACTTAATGAGCATAACGAAGAGCCAGGTCTGCCGCGTCTTATAATGATCGGGTTGATGGTGAGAACGCGTACAACGAGAGATAGAAAGCTGAGGGTAAGAGAGACACATAGAATGTTCAATGTGTACAGGCAATGATGAACATCGCTGTGTTGTACGGTCGATAACCAGGGTAGATAAAGTCAATAACACAGAGGGAATTCAAAATTACTTAAGAGTAGATAGGAGTAAGTGGATTAAATGAGTTATCGTGAGTTACCTAAAGATCATGAACCACACTGCTTTAGAAATGGTGAGAAAGACGTATGATCAACTATGCATGATAGAAAATATTGGAGGAGGAACATATATATATATATATATATATATATATATATATATATATATATATATATATATATATATATATATATATGGGAAGACACGGAGAGGTTAGGTCTATAAGTATACCCGGATATTTATTAAAAACACGTCGAAGAAAACGGCCCGAGTGTTGTGTACTATTCACTGTCGTAACTTGAGTGTCGTACTGGAACTTACGACGTCGTAACCCTCACACCAAACCTGGCCAGACCACAACACATGGCTCATAACAGACGAGAACAGACTTGTGTACGAGTGGGATTACGTGGTGAGCACTACGCTCCAGCCAGGCAGGCCCCCTCTTCCCTCTCATCCCAAGGCAAAAATCTTGACGAAGATACTCTCTCTCTCTCTCTCTCTCTCTCTCTCTCTCTCTCTCTCTCTCTCTCTCTCTCTCTCTCTCTCTCATTACGTAAGCACAGGAATCCGGTCTGACGAGAGGATGTGATCCCATTCCTCTGCTGCCTCCAGACCTGCTTTCATTATTAGTAACTTTTTTTTTTTTCTCCCATCATGGCTGTAATGCAGGTCTGGTGCCTGATGATGATATTCCCAGGGTTGGCTACAGCATGGTACCGCGTCTCACGTGCTTCCGGATGGATAATGACACGATCGTTTGCTTGTGTGTGTGTGTGTGTGTGTGTGTGCTTTACACACACACACACACACACACACACACACACACACACACACACACACGCCAGCCCCCAAAAACAAAACGACTTGGCCATAAACAAACATATACCCAGCCAGCTGGCCAAAGTGAACCAAAACACCAAAAAAAAAAAACCACAATACCACAAAACCACAAAAGTCACCTTGAAACCCCGAACCTCACAACTGAGAGTAGCAGTTTGTGGTTGACACACGTCATGTACATAAACACCACAGGGGAACCAGCTGTTGGTGCACGTGGAGAACAGCTGTACTGTACACATTGTTGATATAGTACACAGACTCTGTTCATTTATATGAAGAACACCACTAGTACACCAAGATCATGAACAACATGAACATAACACTGTGCACGAGAACAAAGTGTGGCAGAGAGACATCCTCAGTGTTATGTTTATGTTCATGTTCTTCTTAATGGGTGAACTTCTTCGTTCTTTGTCCTATTAGTCTCTTTTCTAATCTTCTCACGTGATAACAAACCTGTACACTGGCAACGTAATCCTATAACGAAGATATACAACATCATGTTGAACTACGGAAGTACACCAACCAAGATAATATAGGTTTAACACGAGTGTTGAAGCAGTGTTATAAACCCACCAGAAGCATGCAAAATAACATGACTATATCATGGTTTAATCAAACCTACTGATACTATATGTAATTAACACGAATTATATAAGAAACAGATTAGTATAAGCAATTCTAATACAATCGTAAACCTGAGTTGAAAAGAAAAAATGAAATCGTGTATAAACATACGTAAATTGACCCATTTCTCACGACGGTACGACCCTTGGCTTTGATGGCCTGACCTTTGACCTGACCCAGAAGTCAGGTCAAAGACCAGGCCATTACACCTCAGGGTCGTACCGTCGTGCTCACGGGTCGTACCGTCGTGCTCAAGGGTCGTACCGTATAAACAAGACCAAAAATTCAAACTAGCGATATCTGAAAACAAAACCAAAAAGGGTCATTACCAGCCAGGTCTGGCAAACTGTTACGACCTACATGTTGTTGTTGTTGTTGTTGTTGTTGTTGTTGTTATTCCTGGCTGAGCTAACGGTAGCTTGCGGCTTAGCGAGTGGGGGGGGGGGGGTTGTTGTGTCACGTGATCACAGAAGCGTCACCCCACCACTATTCAGTCAGCGTCACCTTCTGTGACGCTATATATATATATATATATATATATATATATATATATATATATATATATATATATATATATATATATATTCATTTTATTATACTTTGACGCTGTCTCCCATGTTAGCGAGGTAGCGCAAGGAAACAGACGAAAGAATGGCCCAACCCACCCACATACACATGTATATACATAAACGCCCACATACACACACACACACACACACATATATATATATATATATATATATATATATATATATATATATATATATATATATATATATATAGAACCAGTCATGTGTGGTGCCGGCTGGTCTGGATGTCGAAAGCGATTATGGAAAATGACCTTCAGTTACCTTACCTTGCTGTCTGGTCTCCAGAGCCCAGGTCAGGTTCCTGGAACACTAGACAGGCCCCTGGAACACGAGTCATGTCCCTGGAATCCCACACTAGAAAGCTCCCCCCCCCCCCCCCCGGGCCAGGGAGCCCCCGGAACTAACTTTCTAACGGAGAGCAAGGAGGGCAGAGGGACGGACCGACGCCCTCCCGTCTCCTGCATGTTTACTGGTCAGGTCAGGTCATACACCAAGCCACCGTCCCCAAAGATAGTAACCTTGTCTACATTTAATCGCCGTTTCCCATGTTAGCGAGGTAATGCCACGAACAGACAAAGGTCCAATCTGCTCACATCCATTCTCTAGCTGTCATGTGTAATGCACCGAAACCACAGTTCCCAGTCTACATACAGGCCCTACAGACCTTTGCATGGTTTACCCAGGACGCTTCACATGCCCTGGCTCAGTCCAATGACAGTACGCCACCCCCAGTATACCACATGGTTCCAATTCACTTTATCTCTTGCATGCCTGTGACAACAGAAGAAAGCTTCAGTCACGAGGGGAAAATAAAAGAAAGCACATGACAAGTGTGTCAGCAGCTGATGCTGACATCACTGTAATGTCAGCAAGATTCTGGTGACCTAACTTTCCTGTCACAAATTATGAGAGAGAGAGAGAGAGAGAGAGAGAGAGAGAGAGAGAGAGAGAGAGAGAGAGAGAGAGAGAGAGAGAGAGAGAGAGAGATGTACGTACATATACGACTTTTTCCATATTTCCTTATCACTAGCGACTTACATATTCAGATCATACCGTAGAATCATACGAAATCAATTCACAATAAGTACAATGAACTTCTGGAATCACAGTGAGGTAACTCCATGAAGCAGGACGTATCTGTTAGTACATCATGCCTTCAGTTTTGTTCAGGTTGGCGGACGATTATAGCAACGAAACTAAAGCAAAAAATACAAGAACAATTGCACTACAAATCCAGTAATACAGGTAGACATGAGAACGAGAGAGGAAAATAATCCAAGGAGAAGAAGAAGTAAGGATTAGGGAACTCAACCCTCATGACTCATGTTGGGGGAGGAATGAACACCCTCTCACACACCCCAACACACAAGCCACTGTTATCCCTCATCACCCCTTCCTAGACACATACTCCCCCATTCCCGTTAACTAGACACAGAACTCACCATGACCCCCCCCCCTTTCCCATTCACCATACACAGGACCCAATGTGACCCTCCTCCCCATACCCCATCACTGTACAAACCTTACTGACCACAAACTCATTCCTACCACTTTTTTGTATGATCTCGAAGCCACAAAATATCTCCTACAACTTTTTGTGTGATCCCGAAGTTATATTCATAATATGTAATACAGACGCTTTTCTTTTATGCATCATTTTCTTGCTGTACATGTAATCTAAACGTAATTAATGATTAATCATCAAATGAAAAGTACTATAAACCTTAAGTTTATGGTACGTTCAATGACGTTTTCTCTGATTCACAAATCATTTCGAGAAAACGGCACGTCTGACGTCATGACAGCGGTGACATAGCTATTTAAAAGCTGGGAGGAGGGCGGCAGGACCCCTCTAAGGCGAACCCTTTCTTCAGAGAAGTGAAATTTGCGTCTCGTTTTGCTTAAATGTGACACTCCTACGGTTGCCATAATGACTCCTGCAACCTGGAGGTGAAGATTTCTGTTCTATCAACGCTATAACTTAAGTGGGCGCTACTGCTTGAGGGGGGGAAATACACAGGCGCGAGAGGCAACAATCACCACCATGACTGTGCAGCGGCGGGGGAAGGGAAAGTAAAAAGATATTTATCCAGTGTTCTCTGGCAACTCCAGCCACCCGTGACCATCCTAAACACCATCGCAAATTATCATTAAGGATTTAAATAAGATTCTTAGTATCTCTTAAACGTTGTAAAGATAGACTCCGGAACTTTGTGAAACTTAAAGAAAAATAAAGTGGAGTGTGCCAAGAGTACTTAAGAACCATACGTCACTAGGCTGCTCATCCTTCCTAAACAGCAAGAACTACTGACAGAAATGTTCTCACGCTCTGACGTGCCTGCAAGCAAAAAATGATGGCATAAAAAATCGCTTTAATGCCCCTGCTAGCAACGACTTAATGTATGAACAGTTTGATGCGCATGGAAGAAGCGAGTGATGGTAGATCCGGACAGCCATGCGCATGTCGCCTGCAGATACATTCACGCATGATGGAGGAGACATATAAAATGGCCTGAATGTTAGTGAATGTTGAGTGAAAGGTAGGGTGCGTTGACAGGGGCAGCAGAGTGCGTTGTGCGTTGACAGGGGCAGCAGAGTGCGTCGTCCGTTGACAGGAGACTGAGCGTGTACAACGTAGCCACGTGAGGAGGGAACTTCAACGCAGCGTAGAGAGCCATCAGGGTATGGGGGAATGGGGAGTGTTCTCTGACATTCCCCATCACTCCCTCATCCCCTTCACCAGTCTGCCATACCTCAGTCTGTTTCCTCCTCCTTCATCGACGTTTTTCATAAATTACTCATCCTTTTCCTCCTAACCTTTGAAAATTTTCTATTTATTCTATTTTGTTTTATTCTGTTTGGTTCACCGCTCCACTACAACGTATGCACATCATCCATTATATAATCGACTTTCATTTCTTTTATCGTTTTTATAGCGAATACATATTTCCTTATTCCATAAGCATTAATTTTCCCTCTACATTTCTTCTAATTATAAGTT
Source organism: Panulirus ornatus (assembly GCF_036320965.1). NCBI lineage: Eukaryota > Metazoa > Arthropoda > Malacostraca > Decapoda > Palinuridae > Panulirus > Panulirus ornatus. Next base: position 3,015,064 of record NC_092250.1, on the reverse strand, counting down.
TCCACCTTCCATTTTCTCCTTCCATAAGTCATTCTTATCTTTGTATTTCCTTCCTCTTCTCTTTCCTTTTCTCTTTTTTTCCCATCTGACATTTCTTCCTTTTTGTGTGACTTCTATTTTTCTTATCTTTCTCTTAACTTATTGTTCTCTCTTCGTATTTGACTCATTCTATTCTTCCTTCCAATTTATAATTAGGCCTTCTCTACCATCATCATCATCATCATCATCATCATCATCTTCACATTTTCTTCTATCTAATCTTCCTCGTGTTAATGTCATATTCTCGTCGTCCCGTCTTGCTCTTTCCTATACATTCCACGTTTCTTTTGCTGATCTGCCAATCCCTTTATTATCTACAAAGTACAACACTGTATTTTCAGTTCGTAATCTGCCTTGGCCCTTTTCCCAGTCCCTAATCGTCCAGTGTTCTTTCATAATCAATAATGATTTTCCTTTTCCCATTTACACCCTGAATTCTCCAATCATTTCTTCCAATCCCCAAATTCCTTCCAGTCCCCAATCTTTCATCTTACAGTCTTCATACTTCTTTCACTCAACTACTTCTAGTCCCTAATCATCTATCGATACCCTCCTATCACTTTCCAATCCTTTACGTACCTTTTCCCACTCCCAGGTTCTCCTCAGTCATCGCCTCCAGACTCGCTCGATCCAGGAGACCTGGCTAATGACTGGCTCCCACCGAGGATATCAGTAAGAGTGACGAGGCAGTTTGGCTCACTCCCTCAACGTATGATTTCTATGATCGCTCCCGCGTGACGCCTGCACCAGCATGTGTCCAGCTCTCGTTAAGCAGCACTCCAGGAGGTCCTGGGTTTCTCGGCGTTCAACGAGAGAGAAAGAAAGAGAAGTTCAACGAGGAGGCAAGACCCAATACGGGTAGTCTTCACAACTTCACTCCAGTGGCAAATACGTCATTTATGAGTCTCCTTGATACCCTAATGGAAGCTGCTTTCTGGGCCATTCTAATACCACCTTCTGGAGGAATCTACGAAGAGAAGAGAGAGAGAGAGAGAGAGAGAGAGAGAGAGAGTCAGTCTCGAGCACCGCGACGCTGCCCTGGACCTAACCCAGTGAAAGCCAGCGAAGGTCTAGGATTTACTTTCTGACCGCCAGATGGCAACACAGGGCGTCCTCACCCCACGATCCGTCGCGTGTGACCGTTCGTGATGACGTGGGAGGAAGTCACAGCTCGGCTACATCATGGGATCCCATCATGATCATGATGATGACGATGATGATGATGATGATGGTGATATGAAAATCAGAGAGCGAATTAGTTCCATAAGCTCGTCACGTTGGCCGGCTGGACCTGCCCTGCTGGTGGGGCCCTAATTCTGACTTTCACTGGTGCTTTGTTTTCAGTCGTTTCATCACTTCCAACCCTAGACGCCTCGACTTTCACTTGACGAAAGGGAAAGTACAATTTTGGTAATGATACGTTTTCTCTCTTTTCCGGCTCTTCAAAAAGCTACCAACTGTGATCTAATTTTCTGTTGGTTTTGTCGAATCACACTTGTGTTTTGTGAGAGGAAGATGAGATGCCTCTGGGTACATCAGATCTGAAGTATATTTGGATGATGTAAAAAGACAATTTCGTCTCGACCTCGAGATGGTTCGAAGCAAAAACCTGACAGGTTTCGAACTGGCTCGACCTACCTCACGACCCCGACTCTTCTCTCATGCTCGCCCGCCACAACACACTCGTCACACACTCGTATTCCCTCCTGATGTTTCCCTTTACCCCGTCACCAGCGCTCACGAATTACCTTCCCATCGTACGTCCGTATTTCACGACCCAAGACGCAACGAAACTGTCGAAACTGTCTCGGAGATCGTCTTCCCTCGAACCTTAGCAGACCCTTACCTTTTGATACACCGTTACATGAAGTGTAGCAACCTGGCGGGTAACCTTAACGCTCACTCATCTTCACCGGGAACCACTCACTCTCCTCCCTTCCTACTCGTACATGCGACTTACTCTCCGTATAAGACCCAGACCGCTTTAAGTCATTTTCCATTTACAGTATATCCATATATGTGTAGCCACTACCATTAGGCCTCTCTCTCTCAACCCTATCAACATACAGATAATTATCTTTTTCCAGTATCTTTTACACACATTCCGTCTATATATATATATATATATATATATATATATATATATATATATATATATATATATATATATATATATATATATATATAATACAGTGTTATGGAAAGGCCACAAAATAGCAATCTCAGAACCACTTACTCCACCCCCTACCCGACCCCCGCGGTAGCACAATGGCCCTAGGGGCCTGCTCCCCCCCCACCCCACCTCCCACCACCATCATCACACCTCCTCCATCACCCTCCCCCTCCTTCCCCCTCCCTCACGTTCTCCCTCCATCAATCTATCCATCTACGTTTTCTTTTTTTTTTCATCTATCTCAATCTTGCCCTTCTCTTTTTTCCATCATTTTTCTCCCTGTCTCCCTCACTTCTCCCTCCCACTCCATGTTCGTTAGTCTTGTATGTTTCAAGCAACGTTCTTCCGCCCCTTGTTGAGGGATGCTTACCTGTTTCGTTGCTCTGGTTCTCATGATAGAAACAGATTCGAGATGTTAGGTAAAAAAGTTTCGAAGCGTTAGATGACAAAAGTTTTGAAAAGTTAGATGACAAACATTTCAACACGTTAGGTTACAAACGTTCTGAAACGTTACATGACAAACGTTTCGAAAAGTTAGAAGACAGACATTTCGACACGTTAGGTTATGAACGTTTCGAAACGTTAGATGACAAACGTTTCCAATATCTACCTTAACAAACAGCTGACGACCCTGACTGTCTTGGTGTGTTCTACAGGTGGGGACGGTGGTCACGGCTCTACCCAAAACCTGTCGTGGCGGAACCTGTCGCAACCAGGGGGCTCCCGGCAGCAGCGCCACGCCCCGCGAGGCCCCGTCCTCAGCAACGCCCCTCAACAGCCCGCCCCTCACATCGTCCGTGAAGAAGGGCCTGACGGCGCCTGAGGAGGACGAAGAACCCCTGACGGAGGAGACAGCGACGGAGGAGACAGCGACGGAGGAGACGGTGACGGAGGAGACAGCGACGGAGGAGACGGTGACGGAGGAGACGGTGACGGAGGAGGTGCGACGCGTAGGTGTGAACGGCTGGCTGGCTGCCCCGACCCAAGCCCCGGCCAAGAGCGAGTCCCGTACCCCCGTCCCCAACAAGAGCGGTACGGATCTGACTGTACCATAGCCCTCAGGGTACTCCTGTGTACCCTCCTTCCTTCCCACTCCAGAAGGTGGTACATCTGGGGTCACCACACCAGTGTGTCTGCTTCCTAACCCCACATGATGATATATAAACTAAACGTTCAAGTTATATACATTATTCTGCTTCCTAACTCCACAAGATGACATATAAACTATATGTTCAAGTTATATACATTATTCTGCTTCCTAACCCCACATGATGATATATATACTATACGTTCAAGTTATATACATTATCCTGCTTCTTAACCCCCACATGATGATATATAAACTAGACGTACAAGTTATATACATTATTCTGCTTCCTAAACCCACATGATGATATATAAACTATATATAAACTTTGGCCTCCTCTCCCACTCTCCCCTGACGAGGCAGGTCGCTGTGAGAGCCCAAAGGGATACGGCATCAAGTGTCTGAGCCGGATGGACCAATGTGAACACGACGGCCATTGTCCCAACTCCACCAAGTGTTGTCTGGTGGGCGAGTGTGGTCAACTCTGCGTCAAACCCAAGCGTAAGTGTCGCACGCGACTGTTCAAGTGTTGTCCTCTCCAGCACGTCGGTACGGGCCTTACTAGCACGTCGGTACGACCCTTAAGCTGTAATGGCCAGGTCAAACAAAAAATTCGATTACGATGAACTTTATAAAACCCGTGATGAACCAGACGTGTTAGTGACGCTAATCTTATCCCTTTCAGAGATTTCCCCTGAACACAGCGATCGTACAACACGTTATCTATCTATTTCTTTTTTGAGATGGAATGGAAAATTCAAATTTCGCTCCCGACCTCCAGCTAACAGGCTACGTATCAATCCAGGTCATAGGTTATGATAACCTGTGTAGATAAGGGAACTTTACGAGATTATACCTGAGCCTAACTTTATCAGAAGTTTAGATATATTTAGTTTTGTCGTTGTATAATGTATCCTGTGTCTGTGCGATGTATCTTCTTACTGTATCAGACCAGACTAGGATCCTTCTCACTACTTTCCAAATTGATGAGTTATCATTTTCTCTCATCTCTGTACTTGTTTTAGTATCTTCCTTCCCTGTAATACTGAGTCACTCGCTTCTGTTGCAAGCTGGATACTTTAATAACGAGATCTTTCCCTACTGCCTCCGACAGCCACTTCTACGACGGTAAAGGAACCCGTGAAGGAAGGCGCGAAGACCGACGCCAAGAAGGACAAGGAGACGGCAAAGGAGGAAGTGCAAGGAGCCAGCCAGCAGGAGGCGGAGGACGAAGGAGACGCGGACGAAGAGAGCAACAGGGAACAGACGGAGGACAACCTCCCAACAACGGTTGAGTTCGAGGCCACGACGGACGCCTCCACCGGAGAGGCCACAGACGCGTAGGAGGACGAAGGAAATGTATTTTCTATTTTTACCACAGTTGCGACGGCGTCGCTAATAAAGCGACACATGTATTGTAGATGACCTTCCTTCCCATGTGGGTCAATGTACTCACGACTCTATTGATTTATGAAGGAAGACCTACGTCATCATCATGTACTGTTCCACTACACATAATGATGATAATGATCATTATCATTATTATTCTTGCGTTGATATATTCACACCAGCTCACTATTTTCCCGACGAATGTACCAACATTATGTTGTTTGCCAAGTGTACCGTACCCTGGGGTACCTGAGTCTGAGGTACCTATGCCTGAGGTACCGTACCCTGAGGTACCTGACCCTGGGGTACCGGACCCAGAGGTACCGGACCCAGAGGTACTGAGGTACCTATGGCCTGAGGTACCGTAGGACTTGAGGTACCTGACCCTAGGGGTACCGGACCCAGAGGTACCGGACCCAGAGGTACCGGACCCTAGGGTACTGGACCCTGAGGTACCGTACCCCGAGGTACCGTACCCTGAGGTACCATACCCTGAGGTACCTATGCCTGAGGTACCGTACCTCGAGGTACCGTACCCTGGGGTACCGGACCCTGGGGTACCGGACCCTGGGGTACCGGACCCAGAGGTACCGTACCCTGAGGTACCATACCCTGAGGTACCGTACCCTGAGGTACCGTACCCTGAGGTACCATACCCTGAGGTACCATACCCTGAGGTACCTATGCCTGAGGTACCGTACCCTGGGGTACCGGACCCTGAGGTACCGTACCCTGAGGTACCATACCCTGAGGCAGCTCAAACCTCGTAAAAAGTTTACATTTCATTTTCGTTGGTTGGTCCAGGATGATAAAGCTGGGACTTTATGTGTGCGTCTGTGGCAGACGTTGTAACGTATGACGCCGCACCTCCCTGCTCGACGACCCATGACTCTCTGTTGACTTGATTAGTCACACTAAAGATAATGAAGCCTTCTGATTGGCTGATCGATACCCAATCATGAGAGTCTGGTCAGACAGGAAAGTTTTCTGATAAAATATTGAGATAATATTCGTTATGTGTTCGGTATGTTATATCCTCAAATACAATTACATAGCCACTACACCAGCTACTTCTATGATAATACATAATAAGAATACTGACTAAAAGTAACATTTCTCTTGATGTATAAAGTCATAAATGACTAGTGTAAATAATGCTGTAGGGACCAAAATAAAGTGTTTCTTATTGTTTACATTTTCTCTCCTGCTTAATATTCGTATGCGTACTCCAGGCATGATTCACGGCCGGGTTCGAATCCTAGGAGTCGCAGTCGGCCCACACCTACATTCGTGTGTGTGTGTGTGTGTGTGTGTGTGTGTGTGTGTGTGTGTGTGCTCATGAAAGGTACGATTTACGTCAAAAACTCCTCAAGCCAACTTACCATCACATAGGTACCCTTCATGTTTATCTCATGTCAGAAATATTCAAGATTACCTCTCTAATCATCATTCCTGTTCATGGTATTCCATATATAAAGCTTTTTAAAGCGCATAGGTACCATAATTCAGGCTACGAATGTTATGTTTTATCTGTACTTGCAGAATCTTTTTCAAATAGCACATGTACAAATATCCTCTTCAGTTACCCAAATACTAGTTTTTTCTTTTGATGTTTTCGTCCATTTTCAATGGATACACTATCGCAAGGGATAACAAGTCTATAGTTGACCTAGGCATAACCTTCGTATTCTTAGGTTAAATTTCAACATCTCCCTATTACCCACAATGAAGCGAGTATATGCGATAGAGGCTGTCACTAACGGCCATTCGAAGGAGCATCCACAAAGCTTCTTTCATCAAAAAGAAAATTTCGTTTACAACCGCACACGTCCTGGTGGTAAATGAAAAGAAACTAGTCCAGCGGTCGTACCACTAGACACAGCCCTAATATTGTCGACGTGGTGGAGACGTGACTCACAAGGGAGATAAACTCTAACCTAACCTAGAAGGGGCACACGACAGTGATAACAACGACAGACAGGGAAGATAAGGGAGACAAGACTGTCTCAACTGATAAGGGACACCATTAGATTCCAAGCAATATCAATGAATGGTGCATTCAAACAGTACCTGATGGGTATAATTATTGTGGGAAGGACATGTGTAAGAGAACTATTAGTTAACAAACCTCTATGGAACAGCAATGATCCAGAACAGACGTACGTTGATAACAATACAGGAATAATGTGAGGACAAACTCCAGACACACTCCCTCCCTGTGCTCCACGACAGTATGATGACTGGGAATTTTAATGACAGGGAAATCAACTGATAAAACTTATATTCCCATGGAAAAAGTGAGTCAGGGAGAAACACGTACCGAACACATTTTGTAGGATCATTAACCGCATCACTACGTTATGATTGCTACCGGACTCCTCCTGCGTATGGTTACTATTGACAGTCACCTTTGGCGACATTGAATCACAATCAATGTACAAACGGAATAAAAACTCGCCGAAGAACTTCTCGCTTCAAAGGAGTCCATCCTGTCCCTGCTACTTACCATAACGCAGCTTTGGAGCTACTGGGGTTTCGTATACGAGGTCTTGGTGCTATATACTAATATCATGTCATTACACATATAACAGTGAGGAACGCTGCATGAGAACAAGAAGTAAACACTGCAGGGTAAGGGAGGAGGAGCAGAGAGGCTTTGGAAAGAATAATGTGGACGAGACGAAAGATAATCCAAAACATTTCCACAAGTTCATTAGCAGCAAATTATCAGTCACAGACCAACTAATCAGGTTAATGAACCAGAAGGAAGGAACAAATGAAGATAATAAGGATATACTTGAAGCCTCCTCATATCTGCTGAGGGAATGTACGAAGGCATTTACTAAGTCATTCGAAATTCAACAGGTCAGTAGAGGAAGGTGTAATCCCCGAGGTGTGGGCGTCTGTCGTGCCCATATTTAACAAAGGTGATCGGGAAACCTCGCTGAGCCACAGGCCGATCACACCAACAAGTCTGCCACGTAAAACACTGGAAAGGATCATCATAAGATCATTGGATTACCACGTGCGAAAGAGGAGCCACGTAACTGGAAGACAACACGTGTTCAGCCAGCGACTGTGTGTCATGAGTCTACCACAGGGTGACCTTCCTCTCACAGAGATGTATCATGTATTCCTAAACTGCCATAAAGCCTTTGACCCTGCCATCCAGAGGAGGGTATCTAAGAAGCCAGGGCTACGAGCAGGAATATTGATACTGTAATGACTTATCTGATGGACTTGACTCTTACCTAAACATGTTTACGAATGAGGTCAAGATCACTGCATTGGGCCATAGCTGGACTTGCAAATCTGGTCTGATAATAATCAATTGGTGAAATTCAATGCAAGTCAGTACGAGGTAATGAGGAAGACACACTTGAGAGAAGGCTTCTGTGTGATCATTACCTGTTGGGATATACGCCACAGATGGGACCTTGAAATCAATACCTAACCTATCCTAACCCGTCGCTTGAGCTAGACAGCAACTGAGACGGTACCTTAATGAAGACGGCTGAGCCACGACCAGAGGGCTGAGGAGCGGTACCAAGCTGGCCACCATGGGGTTGGCAAGAGAGACAGAAGGTTTGAATGATCGTGTGATGTTACAGAAACTTGGAAGGATGGGAGAACCCACGAGTGTAGAACTCTCTCCCCTCGCACTGGATAGATATGTAATCATTCTCTCTCTCTCTCTCTCTCTCTCTCTCTCTCTCTCTCTCTCTCTCTCTCTCTCTCTCTCTCTCTCTCTCTCTCTCTCTCCAACGAATGGGGAGGTGAGGTGGTGGAGGGAGAGGAGGGGCTTGGGTTGGAAGGAAACGCCCCAGGGTTAAGAGGGGTCTTAAGCAGCTTGGGGTCTCCGGCTTGCGGGAAGAGGGCGAGCAGTTCCTGGCATGCCATCCAATACATATCAGTCATTCCCTACACACACACACACACACACACACACACACACACACACACACACACACACACACACACACACTTCTCTCCCATCTTTCCTTGAAGACGTCTCGGTATTTCTGAACCCCACAGATCCCAACATATAGCAGGTCAGGGAGATCAAAGCTACCACAACGGCCCCCGGGGGAATATGGCAATATAGTTCGAGGGGAAGACGAGGAATGTCTTGGGAAATAAAGTAGATTTAATCATATCTCTCACTTCTACATCACCATTGTCAACTTCCCTCCACTACAGCCACCTTCGTACCTATACATATGATTATATGAAGCTCTCAGTTAGTGTAATTATCTCAGCGTAATTACTTGTAATCACCATTTTATATTGTAGGGAGAGAGAGTTCTACACTCTTGATGTTCATTATCGTACATCATTTTAATCAACATCAACAACTTCATCACTCAGTGTATTCCATTCATAACGTAAAAGTATTTCTTGACGTATTTTCTACCAATTATTTCCTGCTTAATTTCATCTTAAGATCTCTAGTTGTTCTGCATCCTTCTGGAAAACTGTTCACTGTTCTTCATACTGGTTTATGCCGCAAAGGCTGTGATCAAGTCACCCCTGAGTCTTCTCTCTTCCATGGTTGACTAATTTATGGTTTCTAAACCTCTAGCATTGAGTCAGCCCTCTTATTTCTAGCGCCATCTCTGTTGACTTCCTCTAGACCTTCTCCATTAGTTCTCCGAGCTTAAGTGCAGTGATCAAGTGAGAAGATTAGTCTCGTTTTGGCTTAAATCATGCAAACAGATTGTTCAGTATTTCCTCATCAATACATCTGAATGCTCTATTAACAGCGTATTTACCTGCAGACAATACATCTCAACAATCGTCCTCAGGTGGGGCTATGGTGGCATGTTAGGTACAATACTAACTTTCCAAGAAGCGCGCCTCACACACGGGTTGCTGTAGCTTATTTCCATTAAGATGATATTTACATCGTTGTCTTCTCTCATTGTGTATCATCCACATCAACTGCATAAGCTTGGGTTGTATTTAATCAGTCATGTATCCGACCAACATCGAAGTTTGTCTAAGTCCCCCAGACTGACAAGGCTGGTCTCACGAGGGAAAAATACATTTTGTTGTTGATGATAATCTCAAAGTTTTATACAACGACAATAACTACGAGATGATAGGACTGTCCTGCCACCTGTATGATGTATATAAGGAATACATCGTTGAGCGATAACCTCTGATGACCTACAACAAACTAAGTCTTAGAGAGGCAGGGGAGATGACGGTATGCGAGCCACCAAGATGATTTCTCGACTGTCAAACAAACCCTACGAAAGCTACAGACACGACTCGGAACTTTTATAACGTAGAAACAAAAAAAAGGAAAGGTTAAAAAAAAAAAAAGATTGGGAGAAAAAGAACTAAGAATGTTTTCACCACCTATGACTGGCTCTTTGTGCAGTAAACAGTTTCATTCTGTGGCACCTTCTGTGCCACAACAACTACGGTAAGTGGAGCCGGACTCCTGTAACTCCTGGGATTGTTGAACTGACACGACGGCAGAACTTGTGATCAATCAATGGTTTTATCAAGATGCTGATAATTCCCCTCTGGTGTCAGCCCCGTCACTCTACCTGACGCTTGACATCAGCGAAGGAAAAGTTGTCACGAACCTCCATGACATGCCCACCCTCTCCCTACCATGTCATGCCCACCCTCTCCCTACCATGTCATGCCCACCCTCTCCCTACCATGTCATGCCCACCCTCTCCATACCACGTCATGCCCACCCTCTCCCTACCATGTCATGCCCACCTCCTCCATACCACGTCATGCCCACCCTCTCCCTACCATGTCATGCCCACCTCTTCCCTACCATGTCAAGCCCACCCTCTCCCCAGGTCGTACCGTCCTCATCAAAGACCGTACCGTTGTGCTAAAGTACTACCGTACCGTCGTGCTCAAGGACCGTACCGTCGTGCTCAGTGATCGTACCGTCGTGTTCACGGTACCGTCGTACCGCCGGAGCGTACCGCTGTACCCATGGCCCGTACCGTCGTGCTCGAGGGGCGCACCGCCGTTCTGAATGGGTTAAGAATTTGCATCACGCCGAGCAGCCGAGGGTCGTGACGTCACATAAGAGCTTATAAAGTCAGGACGTGACTCACGAATGACTTCAAGTGTCGCACGTGACTTCAATATACCCCCACACCCCAGCGGCCGGCGTCTGTGCATACCTCCTCCTCCTCCTCAGCGTCCGAGTTGGAACGGAGTAGAGAGGCCCATCGCCACTTGCGGAAAACTTGGATTTACGACACAATGCTCAGGTATCTTACGGCCTCCACACTCGCGGAACGACGAGTTAAAAGCACTCTTCCCACTCCTGCATTGTGCCACATGGAATATAGGACAATAATGTCTGGTTGGGTTACCACTCTACCTCCGCCGTCCCCCGCTGCCTTCCGTCAGCTCTCGAAGGACGTTATAATACACGGCGTGGGTCCAAAGACCCGCCACAGATCCTCTGGAAAAATTTCAAGTGCCGCTGGTTGTCGCTTGTATATTCACACGAATATAATCTCAATATAACATTCAGTAAATAATTACATACTTGATATAGTACAATCATCAGGATAATTACTTGCGTCTACATTCTGTGGCTTCAAGAAATTTTATATTTCTCAAAATCACAAGACTAACGTTGATGCAGCGGACATGAATGCTTTCCCTTCGACTCCAGCTACAGCAAGGAGATGCCTAAGATTGACTTTTATCTTATCTTCAATTAAACCTTTAATATTTCCCGCACGTGATGACGTCCATGGTCAACCATGGCTACTATCTAACGTGGACAACTGCACACTTTCAAATCCTTGACTCGCTAAGGAGCTCTCTACTCTACTGTCTTGTCCTCATTCACAGAGATTAGATTACGATTGCGAAATACTGTTACTTATCTCGCGAAGATAACCTCGTCACAGCCCATCAAGTCTTGTGTTTATTTATCCTTCTCATGTATTGTCCTCCAGAACATAACCTCGTCAAATACTTAAAGATCACAATTTTGCGCGTGATCAAGATATTCCTATGAGTCCACGGGGAAAATGAAACACGATAAGTTCCCAAGTGCAGTTTCGTGTAATAATCACATCATCAGGGGAGACACAATAGAGAAATATAAAATTCAGTTGATATACCTCGAAGAGACGAAGAAGCTAGGACGCCACTTGGTAAATATGCGATTGTCCAAGATGGACAATATATATATATATATATATATATATATATATATATATATATATATATATATATATATATATATATATATATATATATACTCCTATGAGGACCTATCACAATAATAATCAGTTACCACCGCCTCTGTCTGGTAATGTTGCCATGTAACAAGAGTTTAAATCTCATTCAGATATGAGAGAGAGAGAGAGAGAGAGAGAGAGAGAGAGAGAGAGAGAGAGAGAGAGAGAGAGAGAGAGAGAGAGAGAGAGAGAGAGAGAGAGAATTATGACAAGTCATTCTTTCCTCCTCCTCCTACTCAACACATTGGACTTCATAACCATTCGGTGCTTGACGGCGGGTCACATCCACCCTCACCAAACATACAGGGAATTACTGCCTCATGTGCCCTAATTCCTCCATGTTCCAGACGAAGGCAAGCGCCTCAAGTCCACAGAAAGAAGCCGGTAAAACGCCCAGCGAGTGATCGCTCCCGTTTCCCGTTCTTTCCTCGACCACAACGGCATACCAATATTGCTTTTAAGGCTAATTCTGACCCTGTAAATCACTTTCCCAATAATACGACTGAAACATTTTTACGTGACCCTGTGCTATGTAACCGCTCCAGCACGCCATTGGTCAGGCGCAGACGACTCGACCAATAGCGCTGGTTAGGGCGACTCGAGGGAGCCAATCGGCGGAGGGCTTCAGGCAGGTGGGCGGAGCCACTGCGTCTCGGACTAGTTTCAGCTCAGTGTACGTAGGTGGCTTTCGTAAGCTCGGCATATTATAAAAGATCGTTGACCCATTAGACCTACTCGAAGAGCGACGCTAAAGTGCTTTCCAGCGTCGCCAGGCCCGGCCTCCAGCCTCCTCCGTCCCCGCTACCCATAATTCTTCCACGCCGACGGCGGTAGGTCGTGCAGCCACCACAGCAACCGCCGCCTCTGGACCCCCACCACCACCAGCAGCAGCAGCCGCCACGCTGGAGTTCGTGCGCTACGGGATATTCAAGTTCTGCTGGCACTGTGGCACCGACCTCACCAAGACCAGACCAGTGCAGCCAGAGCCAGCCACCGCATCACACGCACTGCCCGCCCCACCAGCAGACATGAAGGCCGCGGAACTCAGCCGCGAACGCTTCGCCATCAACAAATCCTACAGCATTGAGGTTAGTGAGACAGTCATGGTGGCCCTAGGTGGCCTCGTAGCTAGCCACTTCACTGTACAGTCAGGTCGGGTTCACAGCGTTCACGAGAGTCGTGTTGAGTTGGAGAAAAATATTTTCCAGTTAGAATAAAACACTATGGCAGCAGAATGAACGTGGCAGATCATGGTACCTGTACTGTGAGGACAACAGTGTAGGAGAACATGCGAGTTTAACACTCGCAAAATCGTTTGGTGAGGAAACTGTTGTATCAGGTCAATACACTGCCCTCAGGTCACTGCTGTACCAGGTCAATACAGTGCCGTCAGGTTACTGCTGTACCAGGTCCATACACTGCCCTCAGGTCACCGCAGTATCACCAAAATATACTGTAATTCAGGGCGCTGCTGTAATAGAACACTATCCTGTGGGCAGGTCACTGCTGGATCAGAACAATATACTGTATTTAGGACAATATCTGTGGTCAGGACACCACTGTATCAGGACAATAGAGCGTGTGAGGACAAACACTGTATAAGGTCGACACTGTATAAGTGGATCAGGCTGATAATACTACCATTTACCAGTCGCACCCGACCTTCCCCACACATCACTCAGTGGACGAACAGATCGGGAATGGTGGTCGTCGCTGTCCATATTAACAGAGGTTAAAAGCAACGCCATCCTACCCAAGGGTCAAACATTCGTTCCCAAGGGATTAATGTACCTCGTGGAAGCTAGACAATGCATCAGTGACCTTAATATTTAACAGTCTGCAATGGTTCATTGTGGCGAGAGACGAGGAAAATAATATTAACCCTTTCAACACAACGAAAAAGATCCTTAACAACACGGTACAATCATTGAGAATGACGGTACGATCTTAGGGTTTAATGGTCTTTGACCTGACACGTAAGGTTAAAGGTAAAGCTATCATACCCAGGGGGATCTCGCTCTGTCGTGCTCAAAGGGTCGTATAATCGTGTTCAGATTTTTGTGATTGGTCTAGACCATGTCTTAAGAGCTGGGTCAATGGAAGACACAGCTTGGGTCAATGGAAGACACACGGAGCTATAAGATGAGACGAGAGTCAGGTCTGGAGAGGTTAAGTTATAATTAGCTCTGATAAACGAACAACTTGAACTGGGGGAAATATTAGCGAACGTCTGTCAGGCCAAAGACTTTAAGGCGAAGTCAGAGAAACGGGTCATACGAACGATATTAGCAGTTATGAGTTGTAGCAGACGCGAGTCTTTCTTTGGGTCAAGTGGCAAACGAAGCGTCTTAGAGCGACTGGATCTTACTTAATAAGATCACAATAAATTTGGGTTAGAACATGAAGACTTCGATACTGTTTTGCTCTCTGGCGGTGGACGGAGGAGGAGAGGGCGGGAGCAATTATTGTAAGAATGGGTCGTTAACAATTAGTGTTGGCTGCTGGGACTTTGGGTCAATTGTGGGGCAGACATCGTTACTGTGGTTCACTGACCAAGACTTGGCGGAGTAACACGTTCCCTACCGCTTGCTCCTCCTACCACAGTCTTGTCATCAAAGACTAATGTCTTATCCGCCATTAAACTTTGTGTTAACTCTACTTCTTCGAAAAGCTCTATCCAGGTTTTCTTATAACAGTTGCCTCACGGTTCCGGCAGCCTGCCTCCCTTCCACTACTTCCCCAGATATTCGACAATTCTCCTTAAGCAGTAATCGCAACTGTTCACACGTTCTGCAACCTCATCTTTCCTTCTAGTCAAAAATCTTTCCTAGTTTGAGGGTTCCTCCTCCGGGACGACACCCATCTGCCCTCATCTCTCTCAGTTCTCGTGGTTCTCAAACACTGAGGCCAAGTATAATATTTATTGACGATATTTTCTCTTGATGTTTCCATCAAGACTGCATCATCTGCATTACACAGCTTCGAATTCCATGGGCCGTAGACACAGTGAGGATGTGTGGGTATGGAATTATCCTAAATACTCTAAGATCTTCAACAGTTTCAATAAGGACATTCACGGCCTTTACGACCCTAGCATTTCATAGGCCTCAAGCTATGTAACTTATCAACCCAAGGCATCTTTCCCTTCCTTCCTTCCCAGTCTTTCCCGCTGCTCGTCAGACACACACACACACACACACACACACACACACACACACACACACACACACACACTCCGGACACCAAACAACATTCGAAGGAATACCTTCTCCCTGCCCACTTGTAAGCCAGTCCTCCGTCAGTAGTGCAGCTGCTGGTGCTGTTCTCTCTCGCTATACGTAACAGCAGCACCTCCTGGGATGCTCCTGCTGTTGTTACAGCTGTTCCAGATATCAAAGACCAGCAGTTGCAGCAGCAGCCGATGATGACGACACCAACCATCATCACACAAGGGGACTGTTATGGCTTGGCTACTGCCTGTCCACCAGTGAGTTTCCCTCTTCTTCACTTGTCGTTAGTCGTGTCACGACCTCAGGTCACTCTGGGTCACCTCGAGTGCTGGGATCGCACGAACACGACGCTATGACCTCACCTGTTCGTTATTAACTCAGTAATCATTTGTCAAGTTGTCACGATATATACACGCCAGTTGACCTTCGCTGACCTGTCGAAACCACTGTTAACACTAACAGTGCCCATCTCCGGCTTGACCATTGCTTCACAATTACGCTGGTCCGACTAACGCCAGCACAATCATTACTCATCATTATTACTAATCATTATCACATTCCTGTCTACTGATGTCAATTTTTTCCCAATCCGACACCACTTCCGTCTCTAACTTCTTTGTCTTCTTTTTCTTTTCTTTCTCTCCTTCTTATCCTCTCCCGTTTCACCTTACTCCTGCTTTCTCCATCACTTTCGAGGCAGTCCTTCACCATGTCCTCCCTCCCTCCCTCCTCCCTCACCATGAGACGTCTCCCCTCCCCCGTTGCTCTTAGCCGAGCCATCAACCCTCAACTTTCTCCTCCTTCCCTTACCTCAAGCCTCAACCCTTCTACGCTCTCCCCACCGTCTGTTCTCCCCTTCCACTGCATCACCATCATCTCCCCTTCCTCCCCCACCATCGCCTCTCCTGGCCTGGCCCTGCAGCATCATCACCACCAAACCCCCCACCCCCTTCCCCCCACTCCATCATAGTAATGCATCATCGCTCACGGTAATCCCCCCTCCCCCCCACCATACCCCCCCCTCTCTGGGCCACTCAAACACCCCCCTCCCCACCTTCCCTTCCTTCACTTATCTATTCCAATCCCACGTCACTCACTCGCCTGTCTATCTCTACCAGTTCCTTCTATTGATCTCTATCCATTCTTTGTCTCCTTACCTATCTCTCAATCATCTATCCTTCTATAACCTTGTATGCCTCATTCTAATCTTGTGTTTCCTCTTTTAATTTTCCATTATCGCTCGTTTAAGATTTAATTCCATTATCTGTTCCTCCTTTGCTACATGTATTTTGTCTCTCATTCGACTGCTTTTCGTTTGTCCTCAATCGTGATCTTAGATCTGTCCCACTTCTCTTTCTTCCTTGGCTTCTTTTTTCGTTGCCTTCATTCTTCTGCGTTCTCAAGGGTCGTACCGTCGTGTTACAAGGTCGTACCGTCGTCTTACAGGGTCGTATCGTTGTGGTGAAGGGTCGTACCCATCATGGTTGTGGTGTTACATGTTATTCCTCCTCCGTCAGTGTAGGATCCAATTCCTTTTTTAAAGATTTGTTTGATTTCGATTCATTTTTGTCTTTTATTTTCTCTTTTTGCATCTTTGTTATTATTCGCTCTGTGTGTGTTTGTGTGTGTGTGTGTGTGTGTGTGTGTGTGTGTGTGTGTGTGTGTGTGTGTGTGTGTGTGTGAGTGTGTGTGTGTGTGTGTGTGTGTGTGTGTGTGTGTGTGTGTGTGTGTGTGTGTGTGTCTACTTCAAATGTTCAAAAATATAAGAACCCCAGCCAGTGCATGGACTGTCTTGCGACACCATTTATAAAAAAAAAAAAAAACGCGACAGCCAAACACACTATCGCTGTACTACCCCGTCGTCCAAACACACACACACACACACACACACACACGAGGCTTCGCCACCCACCTGTTGAGCGTGCCGGGTGACGGGTGGGCAGCCTGTTGCATAAACGCCTCCTGTCGACCCCTCGTGTAGTGTGCCCCTGACAATGTAGCACCACCTCACTCACCCCTGACTCCCACTGCTGGACCACCCCTGGTCCTCCCTGCTGAGGTGGCCCGTCTTGGGCCAGGTAGGACCAGGGATGTCCTGTTTGGCCCAGGGCCGTTGGAAGCTGGAAGGGACCTGAAAGTTAATGACTGACTGTGTGCGCCATCTTGTCTGTCCGTCTGCTAGTGTCTGTCTATACCTCTACCGATCTGTTATCTCCTTGCCGTCCCTCTGTTGATTTCTGTTGCCAGCCTGATGTGTCTGCTCTTCTCATATACCCGTTTGTTCTCCTTTCTTTCTGACCTACTATCCTTCGGCTCTGTTTGGGTCATGTTTATCTACCATTCTCAACCTGTCTATTCGTGTCTCTACATTCGTGCGTCTATCCTCCCGTCTCTCTGTACCTAGATACCCGACAGCGTCTCTGTCTATCCGTCTCTGTCGTTTGCCCTCCTGTCATGCCGTCATTGACAGGTAACCATGCATCTCTCAGGCAGGAGGAGACAAGTCGACACACAAACCAAACTTCGTCAGCGGCGTCAGGAGTCGTGCTTGGCCCGCATATTCAGGCTGAGGGAGGGAGGGAGGTGCGTGGCCACGGTCCTGGAGGACGCTGGCATACAGAGATGGAAATCCTAGCGGCACACGCCCTAGGGGAGGGCTAGGATCGCCCTGAGTGTACGGCTGAGGGGAGGAGTGTGAAGGAGACAGGGGCGAGGAACGGGAAGAGGGGAGACGAGGACGAGAAACGGGGAGAGGGGAGACTGGGACGAGGAACAGGGAGAGGGGAGACGGCGACGAGGAACGGGGAGAGGGGAGCAGGTTGCTGGCGGTGGGGAGATCTGTAGCAACGTCGCCCCTCGCTGGAGCCTCTCCCCAGCTTCTCCCCTGCTTTAATGTACTGGTCGTGGTGGTGGTGGAGGCAGTGCTTGGTGTGGTGGTGGTGGTGGAGGCGTGCTTGGTGTGGTGGTGGTGGTGGCAGTGCTTGATGTGGTGGTGGTGGTGGTGGCAGTGCTTGGTGTGGTGGTGGTGGTGGCAGTGCTTGGTGTGGTGTGGTGGTGGTGGCAGTGCTTGATGTGGTGGTGGTGGGGCAGTGCTTGGTGTGGTGGTGGTGGAGGCAGTGCTTGGTGTGGTGGTGGTGGTGGTGGCAGTGCTTGGTGTGGTGGTGGTGGTGGCAGTGCTTGGTGTGGTGGTGTGGGCAGTTGTTGTGGTGGGTGGTGGGCAGTGCTTGGGTGGTGGTGGTGGGCAGTGTTGGTGTGGTGGTGGTGGTGAGGCAGTGCTTGTTGGTGGTGTGGAGGCAGTGCTTGGTGTGGTGGTGGTGGAGGCAGTGCTTGGTGTGGTGGTGGTGGAGGCAGTGCTTGGTGGGTGTGGTGGTGGTGGTGGCAGTGCTTGGCGTGGTGGTGGTGGTGGCAGTGCTTGGTGTGGTGGTGGTGGTGGCAGTGCTTGGCGTGGTGGTGGTGGTGGCAGTGCTTGGTGTGGTGGTAATCATTCATGCATCATGGTTTACTACAGTCTTGTCTTGACTAATGATTACCATAAGGTAACCATCTACAGACGGTAATCTCATAAGGTAATCATATCTGGTCAGAAACTAGTTACCTGTTTTGAATATCGGTGTTACTTTGGCAAACTTCCAAGATCTTTTGCAACTTTCTCAGTAGCGAGTGACTTATTGGAAAGAGCTGTTGGGGGAACTTGGTCTCTCATTCCTAGCCACTCATATTGTTCCAGTGAGAAATCTCATCTCGATCCGTCGTTTCATTCACTTCAATTTCATTCACAGCTGATTGTACACCTCGGATGTTTTTGTTATGACCTGATTACGTATTCATTATGACTTGACCTTCGGTATATTTGATACACTGATTACAGTATTTAATTGTAATCCTTCAGTACCAATACAGCACCGCGAAATAGACCTTGACCTGACTGAATTATTCTAGTGGCTCAAGAGTTCTCACTCGGAACTGGAAAAAAATATATATATCCCAGACTCCTGTTTTTTCAGAGTGAGTTAAATCCAGACTCGTTTTTGGAGCCGAAATGGAGTCAAGATGGAATATAAACATGTGAGTGACGGAAGCTTTCTTTCATCACGGAGTCAATCCGGCCACTGCTGGTGAGGCTATGATGAGGGAGGAGGGATGGTGGGTGACGGTGACAGAGGGATGGAGGAGATGATGGTGAAGCAGTGCACGAGAAAGGCAGATAACCGAACACCTGATGGTCTTTAAACACGTGGCTAACTGCTAAGGTTCCTCCCCCACCCACCACAATAGCTGGAGACAGGATAGTACAGCAGAAGGCTCCTCCCCACCCACCACTATAGATGGAGACAAGATAGTACAGCAGAAGTCTCCCCCCCCCCACCCACCACAATAGATGGAGACAGGATAGTACAGCAGAAGGCTCCTCCTCCACCCACCACTATAGATGGAGACAGGAGAGTACAGCAGAAGGCTCCTCCTCCACCCACCACTATAGATGGAGACAGGATAGTACAGCAGAAGGCTCCTCCCCACCCACCACTATAGATGGAGACAGGATAGTACAGCAGAAGGCTCCTCCCCCACCCACCACTATAGATGGAGACAGGATAGTACAGCAGAAGGCTCCTCCCCACCCACCACTATAGATGGAGACAGGATAGTACAGCAGAAGGCTCCTCCCCACCCACCACTATAGATGGAGACAGGATAGTACAGCAGAAGGCTCCTCCTCCACCCACCACTATAGATGGAGACAGGATAGTACAGCAGAAGGCTCCTCCCCACCCACCACTATAGATGGAGACAGGATAGTACAGCAGAAGGCTCCTCCCCACCCACCACTATAGATGGAGACAGGATAGTACAGCAGAAGGCTCCTCCTCCACCCACCACTATAGATGGAGACAGGATAGTACAGCAGAAGGCTCCTCCTCCACCCACCACTATAGATGGAGACAGGAGAGTACAGCAGAAGGCTCCTCCTCCACCCACCACTATAGATGGAGACAGGAGAGTACAGCAGAAGGCTCCTCCTCCACCCACCACTATAGATGGAGACAGGATAGTACAGCAGAAGGCTCCTCCCCACCCACCACTATAGATGAAGACAGGATAGTACAGCAGAAGGCTCCTCCCCCACCCACCACTATAGATGGAGACAGGATAGTACAGCAGAAGGCTCCTCCCCACCCACCACTATAGATGGAGACAGGATAGTACAGCAGAAGGCTCCTCCCCACCCACCACTATAGATGGAGACAGGAGAGTACAGCAGAAGGCTCCTCCTCCACCCACCACTATAGATGGAGACAGGATAGTACAGCAGAAGGCTCCTCCCCACCCACCACTATAGATGGAGACAGGATAGTACAGCAGAAGGCTCCTCCCCCACCCACCACTATAGATGGAGACAGGATAGTACAGCAGAAGGCTCCTCCTCCACCCACCACTATAGATGGAGACAGGATAGTACAGCAGAAGGCTCCTCCTCCACCCACCACTATAGATGGAGACAGGATAGTACAGCAGAAGGCTCCTCCCCACCCACCACTATAGATGGAGACAGGATAGTACAACAGATGGTTCCTCAGTGTTGGAAGATAAGTGCTGGTAATGATGGTTTGAGTCAAGGTTGTGACAGAAGACGTCTTCAAGATTGGAATACTGTTAACAAGGATAATGTGGAGAGTGACGGTCAATAGACCGCTCGAAAAGATAGTGATGATAATGACCGTGTCTTTTGGACGAGAGAATATGGTGAGAGTATGGTGTGTGTGTGTGTGTGTGTGTGTGTGTGTGTGTGTGTGTGATGAAGGGACACTATGATATAAAGATGAGGGAAGTGACTATGATGACGTCATGGACAGGTGGTTACGGTGAAGGGGGAGTCGTGAGGTTGGGGATGGGGGGGAAGGGTAAGGCCCCTGGCCCTCCCAGCTAATACAGACCAACAAGCACTCACACATGAGGATGTACCTCACAACATATGAGGCTCCCAGACCTCCAAGTATACATAGCCACAACATACAGTATATGAATATGTATGAAACAGAGTAATCTCACACACTGCATGTGCATAGACTGCACATAGATTGAACGTAAACAAACACACGTGGAGTGAACGTACACAAAAACACGTGGGGCTGACATAAACAAAGACACGTGGACTAAATATTCATAAAATCACGTGGAACTGAACGAAGACGAGTCACGTGAACGTCTGAGAATAAGACATTATCCAGACCCCTGAGCTGACTACAAGACCTGACCTGACGGGGAGGAAGAACCATACGGCAGCTCCCCTCCCGTACCTCCGTCAGGCAGGTCTCCCTCCCTCCCGTCCCTCCGTCAGGCAGGTCCTCATCCGTCAGGTAGGTCCTCCTCCCTCCCGTCACTCCGTCAGGTAGGTCCTCCTCCCTCCCGTACCTCCGTCAGGCAGGTCTCCCTCCCTCCCGTACCTCCGTCAGGTAGGTCCTCCTCCCTCCCGTCTCTCCGTCAGGCAGGTCCTCACATATAATGCTGAATTGACAGGTGGAGGGTTGAGACCCATCTGGCGGCCCCTCGCTCCCGTCCGTACCAGCTGTTCCCTTAGGTGGTGCTGCAGAGAGAGAGAGAGAGAGAGAGAGAGAGAGAGAGAGAGAGAGAGAGAGAGAGAGAGAATCAGGTGCAGCGATGGAACCAGACAGTATGGCAAGGAAGGCTGTACTGAAATGAAAGAGGAGAAATAGGGGAAATAATGAGATAAGAGAGAAACAAAGGATAAAGAACGAGAAATAGAACGTATCGTTAAGTCCCAGGGATAAATATGGACTCCAGGATATAAACTAGAACCCAAGACAATGCCATACAGAAGTATACGTGTCATGGAAAACTAACAACTTCCAATCGACACCAGTTATTGATGGAGACCCACCTTCCCCCTCCTCCCTCACACACATTCACCAGCCCACATAATATGGGCAGGACCCTTCCATAGCCCCACATACCTCCCATCACCCAGCCACGGGGCAAGGGGCCTCCTCCTCCAGTCATTAAGCCACACTTACACACACTACACCCTCACATATCCGCCCACCCGATGTTCTCAGACTAAATCTCACATCGACGCCAGAACGCACAGTGGCCCCACGTTCATTTACTCAGGAGAGTAACTCTCTTTCAATATATCCCCTCACATTTGTAATGAGTTACTCATCTATCTATCTATTTGTATTATATCTATCTATATATAGGAAGGCCTCTGGAGCTCTGTTACAGTGGTACTGTATTTTCAAAGGCTACGATACAGTCAAGAATGATGAACTTCCTTGCCACGTGAACCTCGTCCATACAGCCTCACATGGCACTCCTCTGGTCCCCGCTTATCCCTCCTCCTTCTCCTCCCTATATCTTCTCCCACAATTACCGTGAGTGAAGTCTTCAGGAGGAGCCAGCCAGCGGGTCCTCCTCCACACCAGGCCGGTCGGTGTCCGGTACCAGACCCACTTCGGGTCTGACTAGGCCGTCTGGTGTGCCTTTACTGGATGGGGGGGGGGGGGGGGTGATGACTGAGAGGGACAGTGACCTCTGACACCTGCCATTAGGGTCACGAGGGGTGGTGACCCGCCTGCAGCACCTGGGAACACAGACCAACCATCAGCTGATCTGTGTTGGCATGCCATCAGCTGATCTGTGTTGACATGCCATCAGCTGATCTGTGTTGACATACAACAAGACCAACGACAACAGCTGCTCAGCCGAGACTTATCATACATCTGGAGGTAAATTACCTACACTTAACTGCCATATGAGGCGTCCAAGAGGCGTGCGAGTTTCTGTTATCGTACAAAGTGTACAAGAGTAACATATGATCGAAATTACCAAATTCGCATAAGTATATAACACTGATATAGACACAGAAATAACATCAACGTAAAAATTTTATTTTCTATAAACGTATAAGCTTTTATTCTTCAATAAATTATACAAAAAACTAAACAAAATACCATTTTGCTGATCATGAAATTCACCCTAACATCCTCAAGGTCGAAGTGTCTTTCATATACTACGTTAAGTATGATTCAGTAAACGATAAATAACGATGTTCATTTATATTAAACGAACTGATAAACGAGAGATGATGACCCCCACATTAATGGGAACCAGAGGTATCGGCCGCAGCTCAATGATAGACAGTTAAGACGAGAAAACAATTAGGTGGTTTCGTTGTTTTCATTAATAGCTGGAGCCGAGTGTTGGCTGAGGCTGGTGGTAAACTACAGACTGGATGATGAAGTGATGGTTACGTGTAGAATGCAGGAGGGGAGGAGGAGGAGGAGGAGGGAGTTAGCAGGATGGAGGGTAAGAGAGGAAATTAAAGAGAAGGAAGGCGAGGGGAGTGGATCTACAACAGAAGGTAGGTAGGTAAAAAGGTAAGAGAGAGAGAGAGAGAGAGAGAGAGAGAGAGAGAGAGAGAGAGAGAGGTGCACACTTGGCAGGAGTGTGGTGTGTGCAGCGGTGACCCCGTACGGGCAGTTCATCAGCTTAGGTCAACACACGGGTCGTAAAGACTTTAACTAGACACCCTACCCCACCCAGGCCCAACCCCCATCTAAAATAAGAAAACACACACACACACACACACACACACACACACACACACACACACACACACACACACGAGGCAGTGGCGTTGGATCATTAGAATTCAGTCAACAGGTGGCGGTGACGGTGGAGGCCAGGCTGAGGGAAGGGTTGTGGTGGTGATAGTGTTGGAGATGGGGGAGAGTAGGAAGGGGATAGAGAGAGGAGAAGGAGGGGAAAGGGAGAGGGGGAAGAGGAGGAGGAGGAAGAAGAGAGAGAGGAAGGAGGAGGAGGAGGAGGAAGATAGAGAGGAATGAGGAGGAGGAGGAGGAAGAGGGAGGAGATGGAGGAGGAGGAGGAGGAAGAGGCAGGTACGGATAGCTACACATACACAGACGCTGCGGTAACTACATGGCGGGGAGATGTCGGGACAAGTCATGTGAAATCTAGTGAGGGACCTGGACGCTGGGGTGGGGGGTTGGGCCTCCCCCCAGGTGGGGGGGCCGGGGGGGGAGAACACGAGAGGGGTAGCCAAACTACATGCACTTCTCGCCCCCTTTGATGAAGGACAACAAATACTGCTAAAGATGAGACACACACACACGACAGTTTTCCTCGAGTCTTTTTAAACTAATCCTTGGAGTATAATCACCTACGATTATGATCAACAACAGAAAACTTATTTATATTCATCATCTCGTTGTAGGAAAACATCTAAATCCGCTAGGAAAAAAAAATTCAGAGCGAGGCCGACCATTGAAAACCTAGAGTTGCCGAGTGAGCGGGGTCGGGCGGACTCCCTGGCGGGCTGGGGAGAAAAGCGCCAGGGTGGGGCGTCAAGGAGGCGTTAAACCGCCAGACTCCGGATGTCATTAGCCGGCCTGGCGGGTTCTCCAGCCCAACATCCGAGCCTCGTAGCACTTGTTGCAGTGCCCCTGAGTCGTGTGCTATGACTAGCCAGGTTCTGGTGTGACTGGGAGGAGGCCTTGTTGTGTTGTCTCATAGAGTTTCTTGTGTTCCAACAGACTAATGCTGCGGTGTTACTCCTTGAGGCGATGCAAGTCGGTTTCTGTAGTTTCTGATGTACTTAAAGAACAGTTATGTATCATCTTGCACCGACTTGTTACATCAACAGGTAGCAGAAGTAGTAGTAGTAGTAGTAGTAGTAGTAGTAGTAGTAGCAGCAGCAGCAGCAGCAGCAGCAGCAGTAGTAGTAGTAGTAGTAGCAGTAGCAACAGTAGTAGTAGTAGTACTGCCTCCACACTCAGGTTCTGATACCATTTTCTAATTCCTTATCTCCCATTATCATTCTCTTGTTTCAAACTCACTTGGCGCGCGGCGCACTTTCCATTCTAGATTGCTCGCGGTCTCTATATAACCTCCCTGTACCTCACCCCTGGCCAGGGGAATGAAGGAACACGTATCTTCCATGGGAGGTATGGTTGGTAAATCCTCCCCTCCTGTATTACCATCTTAAAGTAGGAGGAGGAGGAAGATCCAAGCGAGGATAATTCCTGGAAGGGTAAGTCGTCTGTCCCTAAGACTTTCCTCGCCAGGGAGGAGACAAGACCAGACGGGATAAAGGAAAAAGAAGAAGAAAGGGAGGAGGTATAAGGTACATAACCTGTAGTGGGTCGACCATACAGAGCGCCCCCACACACACCCAACGAGGCCGAACTCAACACATAAAATTTTGAGCTGGGAGATAATGGTGAAGTGGAGGGGTGATGGTCGGAACTATCCTCATCCAGGCTAGGAGTTGCCGCCCACCCCCGTGCCACCCAGCCGACCCTCACCAGCACCACCCACCTCACACACCCCGGAATGTCCCTAACTCTCAGTAGGATTTAAGGAAGTCTTGCAAATATTTCACTTGGTGCTGTCCATCCCTGGGGCTGCCTCCTAATCCTCCTCACACTCTGTTATCCAGGTTGTCAGGTATTTATTCCTGAATTTCTGGTTCTGACACCACACACGGAGGGTTCAGTCTACCAGTGTAGGTTCTGACACCACACACGGAGGGTTCAGTCTACCAGTGTAGGTTCTAACACCACACACGGAGGGTTCAGTCTACCAGTGTAGGTTCTGACACCACACACGTGGGGTCTAGTCTACCAGCTTACTACAACGTTCTACCATAAGCTATTAAGCTGTCTTACCTCATTGAACGTCCCCAGCTTGACTTGCTAAGCTTTCTTAGCTTACGTACCTCTCAAGCTTGAGTTGCTCAGCTGTCTCAGCTTATGTGCCGCTCAAGCTTGAGTTGTTCAACTGTCTTAACTTACGTACCTCTCAAGCTTGAGTTGTTCAGCTGTCTTAGCTTATGTACCTCTCAAGCTTGAGTTGTTCAGCTACAGTAGCTTATGTACCTCTCAAGCTTGAGTTGTTCAGCTACAGTAGCTTACGTACCTCTCAAGCTTGAGTTGTTCAGCTGTCTTAGCTTACGTACCTCTCAAGCTTGAGTTGTTCAGCTGTCTTAGCTTACGTACCTCTCAAGCTTGAGTTGTTCAGCTGTCTTAGCTTACGTACCTCTCAAGCTTGAGTTGTTCAGCTGTCTTAGCTTATGTACCTCTCAAGCTTGAGTTGTTCAGCTGTCTTAGCTTATGTACCTCTCAAGCTTGAGTTGTTCAGCTGTCTTAGCTTATGTACCTCTCAAGCTTGAGTTGTTCAGCTGTCTTAGCTTACGTACCTCTCAAGCTTGAGTTGTTCAGCTGTCTTAGCTTACGTACCTCTCAAGCTTGAGTTGTTCAGCTGTCTTAGCTTATGTACCTCTCAAGCTTGAGTTGTTCAGCTGTCTTAGCTTATGTACCTCTCAAGCTTGAGTTGTTCAGCTACAGTAGCTTATGTACCTCTCAAGCTTGAGTTGTTCAGCTACAGTAGCTTATGTACCTCTCAAGCTTGAGTTGTTCAGCTACAGTAGCTTAACGTGATTGTCTGACCCCGTGACCCTCCCCGACCCCTCCCTGGTCTCGAACCCGGGTATCCGCCAAGTCACTAAGCAGCTTATGTTTGCAGCCTACCAATTAGCCAGCCAGAGATCAAGAATATGAAGCGGACGTAAGCCGACCAGAGCCACGAAAAGATTAATATTATTCAATGAACAAAAAAAAAAGGGAAGAAAATGTAGAGTGTATACATCATTCAGTCAAAGAAAATGCAATATGTATATTAAAAGATGGAAAACGTTTATATTATTGAGTATAAGATTGAAAGGTACTGTAAAAAGAAGTGCAAAGGACTTTACAATGAAAGTATATATATATATATATATATATATATATATATATATATATATATATATATATATATATATATATATATATATATATATATTTTTTAATGTAACTACTTGTATAAGAGGAAACGAATGAACTCTTTTTCAAAAAAAAAAAAAATGCTGTACAATATTGATGAATTCAAAAGTAATAAAAAGATGTAAATTGTCACACAAGACAGAAATGGACGTAACCAGAGAGAGAGAGAGAGAGAGAGAGAGAGAGAGAGAGAGAGAGAGAGAGAGAGAGAGAGAGAGAGAGAAATTTTTACTTTGGAAAGAATTATAAAACTTTATCTTACAGAAGGCGACATAAAGAAATTCAGATAATGACATTATCTTTAATAAATAAATAAATAAACGAGAGAAGGGAAGGTCGTGTGAACATGGCCATAGCAACGTTTGGGTCAATAACAAAGTAATGAAGAATCAATAAGGTCGTCTTCACGACTTGATGAAGGACAGATGTAGCCCCTACGACTGTGTTCCTAAATTCAGTTATCTTGAAAATAATTTTTGAGGTTTTAGAAATGTTATTTCTAAAGAAAACTGGGTTTCTCGAAGTGGTTTTTAAAGTAGTTACATTTTGAAACTTTCCCTTGTGATTTGAAGTTATTTTATACGAAGATGTGTGATAGAATTCATTAATAATAATAATGATAATAATAATAATAATAATGAAAATTATCATTATTGTTATCATTACTATTATCATTATTACTATTATCATTATTATTATTATTATTATCATTATTATTATCATTATTATTAACTAAATGACGGTCGTTCGAACAAATACTAGGTCAGGGAGCGGGGGGGGGGGGGGCGCAATCAAGCTGTGAACCTAAAAATGATTGACCTTATCCAACCCCCCCCCACACCCCCCACCCCCCACCCACTCCCCCAACCCCCCACGCTATCTTCCTTCTCCAACCCCCCCACACCCCCCGTCCCTTCCTCTTTATTTCCTCCTCTTCCTACACCAACTTCCTCACACACGTTCCCTTCACACTTCTTTTTAAAACATATTTAACGTCTTCGTTTTTTTATATATATATATATAAACGGCGGTCGTTTAAATGTACCACCACAGCCTGGATGTGGTCGTTCGTACGATTGTAGATGTGTCCTTCAATGTACAACGACCATTCCGGGGTCATGACCTGGCCAGGAGAAATGGATGGGTCAACCACCGGGTGACATCAATTGATGGCACGGGTGGCAGGGGGGTATGGCCGGGTCGCAACGATGCTGTAAGGGTCACTTACAGGTCAACATGTCGACCTGACCTGACCTCTCTCTCTCTCTCTCTCTCTCTCTCTCTCTCTCTCTCTCTCTCTCTCTCTCTCTGTATCTATCTATCTATCTACCTATCTATCTATCATATATCGATCATCTATCTATCTATCTATCTATCTATCTATCTATCTATCTTCATATGTGATCGCGCCTCACTGGTCCCCCATCACCTTCACACACAACACACACACACACACACACACACACACACACACACACACACACACACACACACACACACACACGAGTGTGTCGACTTGCGATGAACCTGCTTGTTAGCGAGGTACACATACGTACGTACGTACACATTACACACCTTGACCAGTCAAGTAGAGAACCAGTGCCTTAGTGACGGTCGAGAGAGAGAGAGAGAGAGAGAGAGAGAGAGAGAGAGAGAGAGAGAGAGAGAGAGAGAGAGAGAGAGAGTTGATCCTGACATGAGTCCCTGTGATCGTTGAAGTTGTCACCCCGCGACACCATGTCAGTAACCGACCCCCCACCCCCCCACCCCCACCCCCACATGCCTGACCACAACCACCTGGTCACAACCCGTGTTGTACAGGGACAACTACAACTGTCCATGTTATAAACACGCCACGAACAAGTGCACAGCTCAACAAGCAAACAGTTTAGTTGTCCACGTGAGAATACCACATAATGTTCACTATCAAATACATATTATGTATCGACATCAGTTAATGTTCACCATCACATACATAATGTAGGTTAACACGTTACTACGATAATTCAACCAATATGTAACTCATTACATGATATTTGTGTATGTTGACACATTAATACGGCAACTCAAACAATAGGTAACTCATTACATAATGTTTAATTAAACACCACGATAGAAAGAATGTTTACACCATTAGATTTCCTGTGTAAACTCTCATCTGGTACGTAAACAGAATTTACTCATGTGCTCATCCAAGTCGCCCCCACCTCCTCATCTTGATCTCAAGCTTCAATATGATTAATTAACTAGTGATTATTATGATCCCTCAATCATGGAATTCATCAGATGTATATATTTTCAGCGGAATGGGACCCACTGTATCAAAGCGTTCTTTATCTAGTGATATAGACTTTAATGATTTCAATTCCTATCTTGCTTGGACGAATACTGTAATGATGGCATTTGATGATCATAAACCCAGTTCAACAATATCGTTTCCTGCGTTACCAAAGTAGCGCCATGAATAGAGGAAAAATATGGCTTTATCTGGTTCATATTATGCAGTCAATCATTAAATTTTCTCTAGGCTAAAGCCTTTCATACTCCCTCACTTCCCAGTGTGTCTAGCGGACGAAATTACATCAAAATATCATTTTTCATTCATCCTCGCCTCTGACATCTTGAGGTCAGTATATTCCCTCAACACTGTACATTGATCCCATACGGGGATGTCCATGATGTCTGGTGTTCCCGAGGGAGTGGTGGGTGGGGGAGGAGCCTTCTGCTGTACTATCCTGTCTCCATCTATAGTGGTGGGTGGGGAGGAGCCTTCTGCTGTACTATCCTGACTCCATCTATAGTGGTGGGTGGGGAGGAGCCTTCTCCTGTACTATCCTGTCTCCATCTATAGTGGTGGGTGGGGAGGAGCCTTCTCCTGTACTATCCTGTCTCCATCTATAGTGGTGCGTGGGGAGGAGCCTTCTGCTGTACTATCCTGTCTCCATCTATAGTGGTGGGTGGGGAGGAGCCTTCTGCTGTACTATCCTGTCTCCATCTATAGTGGTGGGTGGGGAGGAGCCTTCTGCTGTACTATCCTGTCTCCATCTATAGTGGTGGGTGGGGAGGAGCCTTCTGCTGTACTATCCTGTCTCCATCTATAGTGGTGAGTGGGGGAGGAGCCTTCTGCTGTACTATCCTGTCTCCATCTATAGTGGTGAGTGGGGGAGGAGCCTTCTGCTGTACTATCCTGTCTCCATCTATAGTGGTGAGTGGGGGAGGAGCCTTCTGCTGTACTATCCTGTCTCCATCTATAGTGGTGCGTGGGGAGGAGCCTTCTGCTGTACTATCCTGTCTCCATCTATAGTGGTGGGTGGGGGAGGAGCCTTCTGCTGTACTATCCTGTCTCCATCTATAGTGGTGGGTGGGGAGGAGCCTTCTGCTGTACTATCCTGTCTCCATCTATAGTGTTGGGTGGGGAGGAGCCTTCTGCTGTACTATCCTGTCTCCATCTATAGTGGTGGGTGGGGAGGAGCCTTCTGCTGTACTATCCTGTCTCCATCTATAGTGGTGAGTGGGGGAGGAGCCTTCTGCTGTACTATCCTGTCTCCATCTATAGTGGTGAGTGGGGGAGGAGCCTTCTGCTGTACTATCCTGTCTCCATCTATAGTGGTGCGTGGGGAGGAGCCTTCTGCTGTACTATCCTGTCTCCATCTATAGTGGTGGGTGGGGAGGAGCCTTCTGCTGTACTATCCTGTCTCCATCTATAGTGGTGGGTGGGGAGGAGCCTTCTGCTGTACTATCCTGTCTCCATCTATAGTGGTGGGTGGGGAGGAGCCTTCTGCTGTACTATCCTGTCTCCATCTATAGTGGTGGGTGGGGAGGAGCCTTCTGCTGTACTATCCTGTCTCCATCTATAGTGGTGGGTGGGGAGGAGCCTTCTGCTGTACTATCCTGTCTCCATCTATAGTGGTGGGTGGGGGAGGAGCCTTCTGCTGTACTATCCTGTCTCCATCTATAGTGGTGAGTGGGGGAGGAGCCTTCTGCTGTACTATCCTGTCTCCATCTATAGTGGTGGGTGGGGAGGAGCCTTTTGCTTTTAAGAAGCAAATTTTGTAATGTTCATTAACTGGGGTTTGCAGGACAAGACAGAGGCTACGGTTATACCAACATACAGCCTGTACCGAAGGCCTGTACTGTAATTTTGAAATCTGTTGGCAAGCAACGAGTATGACTGAGAAAACTTAAGTCGAAACTGCGTTTTTTCGTTTTTTCTGCACCGTTAAATTGACCAGGTTACTAACTGTTGCTATTCCCAGATGACGCACATCTCACGCCACCACGACCATCCCCCACGTCAACCCCACCATCCTGCCGTCACCACCACAACCCCCTTTACAACCTCTCCATCCCCCACGTCAACCCCACCATCCTGCCGTCACCACCACAACCCCCTTTACAACCTCTCCATCCCCCACACCAACCCCAGATATGACCTACCCAAAGTCTGTCATATATCGCTGGGGATTTCTTTTGCCACAATTTATTGTCTCAATTTTCTCTTTTATTAGAAGAGGGAGAGTAGAGCCAGGCTCACTGTACCCTCACCATACGCGTGGACGGAGGCTCACTATACCCATATGATATATGTATCAGGTGCGAGGCGTCTGACGCATCTACACTACTCTGGGATCAGATGAAATGACGTTTTATTCGCCTTTATCTATAAAGGCGTCAGTTACATTGGTTTAGATTCGCCTCTCCACACACGAGCCTACAAGATGGAGTTAGATTCAACCATGCGAGTACGAGAGAGATGGCTTTAGATCCTCCACGACCAACAGGAGCATCAGAGAAGTGGTGTTGGATCCGCCTTTGGCTCACGTGAGCATCAGATCAGGAGAGTTCGATTCTCTAGCAGCGGTGGGGAAGAGGAGGTTCCAACGCTACAGATCACCAGTCGTCCTGGTGATCTTTATTCTCAGTCATGTCGTGATCACTAAGAGGGTCGGGTGCGCAGGAGGAGACGACCCGTTCTATTTTTGCAGAAGCTAGTGATTAATTATCCGTTGTGGGCCCACCTCCCCTCTGTACCCCCCCCCCCATCCCTCATCCGACTCTCTCTCTCTCTCTCTCTCTCTCTCTCTCTCTCTCTCTCTCTCTCTCTCTCTCTCTCTCTCTCTCTCTCTCCTCCGAGCCTTGATTGCCTGGGGTGTATGGGAGGGGGCCAGTTTATCCCCCCAGGGAAATAAGGAGTTACGAGCCCACCAGATTGGCAGCGTCCACACCAGGTCATGTCACGGCTGACCCCACCCCGCCCCACCCCAAAACCCCATCGCAAGGTCACGTGACCCCACAAACTCCACCATCCCCAACCCACCTATAACCAACAGGTCTCGTGACCCGTATACCAGGTCGCGTGACCCGCCCTACCAGGTCACCACCGTCCACACACTTCCTTAACCATGAGTACATGTCTTACCATACCACTTTAGCAACCCCAGAATCCGGGGAGCCGACGAGATGGGCGTCGGGAAAAGCGTCTCTCTGGGGAGATGGTCCAGATACAAGAGGTTCCAAGTTACTGTGTGGCGTATTAACCTGACCACAAAAGATACACACATGTCGCCCAGTGTGGTCTCTCTCTCTCTCTCTCTCTCTCTCTCTCTCTCTCTCTCTCTCTCTCTCTCTCTCTCTCTCTCCCCAGACAATAGCCAGCATGTCATCAGTCGGATCGTCCCCTCCCCACCCCACCATTGTCTCCCCACAATGATATGCAGCGTTGAAGTCCTCACTCACCCCCACCCCCACACCACCCCCCCACCCTTCACCGCTTCTGTGGGCAAAAGAAAGAGGAAAAAAATCCTTTTATCTCTCTCTCTCTCTCTCTCTCTCTCTCTCTCTCTCTCTCTCTCTCTCTCTCTCTCTCTCTCTCGACCTCAGCGCACGGGGAGGGAGAGGGAAAATCCCCCCCCCCTCCCTCCCCAACCTCCATTCTCATTCACATTCGCTTATCATATACTTCATCCTCCTCCAAACCGGATAACAGCATAATTAAATTCATCACTTAAAAGAAAAATGATCACAAAAAAAAAATCTTAAAAGACCATCTCATGAATTATGATATATCGACGAACAAGATGACTCCAAAAATACATAGACAAGTCATCCCGTAAGAAAGTCTCTCACGAGCGATGCTGTTCATAAGCGGAATGAGCTAAATTCCCCTCACAATTCTGGGACATTTCAGCTGGGGGAAATTTCTCCTGCCAGCCCGTGTGGTGGACTCCCTTAACCCACAGTTAATCATACATCTTAATACTAATCATCACGAACGAGTCGTTATACCGTCGTTAACTGGCTTAACCCCTTGAGCACCAGGGTAAACGACCCTTGAGCACGACGGTACGACCCTTGAACACGACTCTACGACCCTTGAACACGACTCTACGACCCTTGAACACGACTCTACGACCCTTGTACACGACTCTACGACCCTTGTACACGACTCTACGACCCTTGAACACGATTCTACGACCCTTGAACACGACTCTACGACCCTTGAACACGACTCTACGACCCTTGAACACGACTCTACGACCCTTGAACACGACGGTGCGACCCTTGAACACGACTCTACGACCCTTGAACACGACGGTACGACCCTTGAACACGACTCTACGACCCTTGAACACGACGGAACGACCTTTAGGAGTAATGGCCATAGTTTTCTCATCTTTCTATAGTGTGGTTAAAGGTGACGAAGACCAAGCCAGCAGGCTCTCTCTCTCTCTCTCTCTCTCTCTCTCTCTCTCTCTCTCTCTCTCTCTCTCTCTCTCTCTCTCATCAGTATAAAGGGGTCAGAGGTCATTATCTCTCATGTCCCATGGGGCGTAGACGACTAGGGGCGTTAACGTATGACCCTGATTACCACACGGTAGGCGGCGAGGTCACACGAACCGACAGACTGACCTCGACCCGAGGTCACACTGGTGGCATGTAACACATCCAGGCGAACACACTACATTGTCACGGTCATACACTCAACCACTGTCTCCCAGCCACTGTCTCCCAGCCACTGTCTCCCAGCCACTGTCTCCCAGCCACTGTCTCCCAGCTCAGGTCCCCCTAGGAGATCTATGGGCCCCCCCCCCTCGTCTTTCAGACCCCCCCACACCCACACACTAGAGTAAGCAGGCGCCGTGGCCCGAAGATGGTACTGACTTGGAGATCAGCCGTGAGAGACACGAGAGGTTCAAAACATGACCAGAAACACGATTCTCCAATCTCAAGAACCCCTCACCCCACCCCGACCCCACCCCGACCACACCCCTCCACCCTGGTGGGGGGTACTACGGGCGTCGGGGGGGAGGGGTTAATCCACCACAGCCCTTAGGTTCTATTGTGCTCCATCCACGGCCTGGAATATGAATCTTAAAAGCCTTTGTGGCTTGGCACTTTACTGAGCAGTGAGTGGGAGGTAATGTTGTGGGCGAGGTATGATAATGTTGTTGTTGTGGTTGTATGGGGGGAGGGGGGGGTCGGAGGGGGCAAAATAAAGGGGGGGGGAGGGGGAGATGCCGAAGTGATGTGGTTATCTGCTTGTCATAGTTCTCTCTCTCTCTCTCTCTCTCTCTCTCTCTCTATATATATATATATATATATATATATATATATATATATATATATATATATATATATATATATATATTCCCCTGGGGATAGGGGAGAAAGAATACTTCCCACGTATTCCCTGCGTGTCGTAGAAGGCGACTAAAAGGGGAGTGAGCGGGGGGCTGGAAATCCTCCCCTCTTTTTTTTTTTTTTTTAATTTTCCAAAAGAAGGAAGAGAGAAGGGGGCCAGGTGAGGATATTCCCTCAGAGGCCCAGTCCTCTGTTCTTAACGCTACCTTGCTAACGCGGGAAATGGCGAATAGTTTGAAAAAAAAAAAAAAAAAAAAAAATATATATATATATATATATATATATATATATATATATATATATATATATATATATATATATATATATATATATATATATATATAATTTCTTCTAGGTCGAAACTCCCGTATCTTTCCTTGATGCCAACTACCCTAGATTACTTAGCACTAATTACCCTCCTTGCGGGAGGCACACATCACACGACCAGTTAATGGAAGGTATCGTACCGGGGGATTAATGGACTGCTCTCAGGTGGTATTGTACCCCTGCCACTTCACCCGACTGACGGGCTATCGTATATCATCCTCGGGAAAGTAACGTACCAGACATCATTATGTCTCGTCATCATATTTCTCAAACCATAATACAATCGCTTTTATATTTTTTATCATACATATCTACCGTTTTAATCATGGAATATTTTTTTATTATACATATCTACCGTTTTAATCATGGAATATTTTTCTTTCCTTATCGTATTCTATTCATTTTTCTTTTCTTTTCGCCGTGAGGACCAACGTGACTGAACTGCTGAAGGCAAACTTCAGAAAATCAGGAACGAAATATATTCGGAAGAATTCAATAGAATCTCATTATTTCTTTGGAACAGAAAAGTATTAGTACTTGTATTGAGCATTAAATAAAGGCAGACAGTATGAATTATGTACATATATATATATATATATATATATATATATATATATATGTAGAAGTCTGTGTGTGTATATATATGTGTACATTGAGATGTATAGGTATGTATATTTGCGTGTGTGGATGTGTATGTATATACATGTGTATGGGAGTGGGATGGGCCATTCCTTTCGTCTGTTTCCTTGCGCTACCTCGCAAATATATATATATATATATATATTCCTATGAGTCCACGGGGAAAATGAAACACGATAAGTTCACAATTTTGCGCGTGATCAAGTATATTCCTATGAGGCCACGGGGAAAATGAAACACTTATCGTGTTTCATTTTCCCCGTGGACTCTTAGGTATATATATATTTTATATTTTATTTTTTTATTGTACTTTGTCGCTGTCTCCCGCGTTTGCGAGGTAGCGCAAGGAAACAGACGAAAGAAATGGCCCCCCCCCCCATACACATGTATATACATACGTCCACACACGCAAATATACATACCTACACAGCTTTCCATGGTTTACCCCAGACGCTTCACATGCCTTGATTCAATCCACTGACAGCACGTCAACCCCGGTATACCACATCGCTCCAATTCACTCTATTCCTTGCCCTCCTTTCACCCTCCTGCATGTTCAGGCCCCGATCACACAAAATCTTTTTCACTCCATCTTTCCACCTCCAATTTGGTCTCCCTCTTCTCCTCGTTCCCTCCACCTCCGACACATATATCCTCTTGGTCAATCTTTCCTCACTCATTCTCTCCATGTGCCCAAACCACTTCAAAACACCCTCTTCTGCTCTCTCAACTACGCTCTTTTTATTTCCACACATCTCTCTTACCCTTACGTTACTCACTCGATCAAACCACCTCACACCACACATTGTCCTCAAACATCTCATTTCCAGCACATCCATCCTCCTGCGCACAACTCTATCCATAGCCCACGCCTCGCAACCATACAACATTGTTGGAACCACTATTCCTTCAAACATACCCATTTTTGCTTCCCGAGATAATGTTCTCGACTTCCACACATTCTTCAAGGCCCCCAGAATTTTCGCCCCCTCCCCCACCCTATGATCCACTTCCGCTTCCATGGTTCCATCCGCTGCCAGATCCACTCCCAGATATCTAAAACACTTCACTTCCTCCAGTTTTTCTCCATTCAAACTCACCTCCCAATTGACTTGACCCTCAACCCTACTGTACCTAATAACCTGCTCTTATTCACATTTACTCTTAACTTTCTTCTTTCACACACTTTACCAAACTCAGTCACCAGCTTCTGCAGTTTCTCACATGAATCAGCCACCAGCGCTGTATCATCAGCGAACAACAACTGACTCACTTCCCAAGCTCTCTCATCCCCAACAGACTTCATACTTGCCCCTCTTTCCAAAACTCTTGCATTTATCTCCCTAACAACCCCATCCATAAACAAATTAAACAACCATGGAGACATCACACACCCCTGCCGCAAACCTACATTCACTGAGAACCAATCACTTTCCTCTCTGCCTACACGTACACATGCCTTACATCCTCGATAAAAACTTTTCACTGCTTCTAACAACTTGCCTCCCACACCATATATTCTTAATACCTTCCACAGAGCATCTCTATCAACTCTATCATATGCCTTCTCCAGATCCATAAATGCTACATACAAATCCATTTGCTTTTCTAAATATTTCTCACATACATTCTTCAAAGCAAACACCTGATCCACACATCCTCTACCACTTCTGAAACCACACTGCTCTTCCCCATATATATATATATATATATATATATATATATATATGTGTGTGTGTGTGTGTGTGTGTGTGTGTGTGTGTGTGTTACTAAACGTAAGAAAATAATAATATAGTGTTCTACACTCGCACTAATATCAATATGAACCAATCGCATTAAGAACATATGAATATAAATAAACGTGGATAAGTGAGTTATAAATATTCTTGTGTTGATAGTGAGGCCCTGGTGACCCCGCCATAACCTGCCACTTCACTCGTATATATATGATAACTAAAAATTGAGCCAACGACCAAAAGTCATATGATAAATCTTCCCTATTGACTTGCCTCGCTAACGAGGTGGATGTGCTGAAGTCAGAGTCGGATGCCAATTGGGACGACGCTTCAACGACTCTTCCGATCGGGAAGTGTTCGAGAGCATAGTTGTGTCTTCGGCTTTGGATACGTATAATGTGATGACCTACGCGAAGCTTTAGAATTTATATCTTTATGTAAAGGTGTGTGTGTGTGTGTGTGTGTGTGTGTGTGTTCATTCTCCCCTCAGGGAGAATGAACACGAGTTGGTTGTGGGCCGACTACTGCACCCAGGATTCGAACCCAGGCGGGCCCGTACTAACCCATGGTCAGTAATGTTATTGTTCACGACAATAAAGCCAGGTCGACCCCTTCCAATGGATCTTACATTCTTTCCCTAAACTCTCTTTTGTTCTAACCTAAAACCTTACTTAAAACATACCCTTTAATCTGACCTAAATCCTAGACCTACCTCTAACCCTACCATTCATCATAATGCAACTATACAACTTACCCAGCACGAAAATGGAGCGCTTGACTACACTGCTCACGGTTCTCAAGGTTACCTAGAACCGCTTCCGGTTACGTAATCATTGCTTATCATGTAACTGTGTTAGTAAAGGTTTAACATTAGGTTAATGTGTTGATAAAGGTTTAACATTAGGTTAATGTGTTGATAAAGGTTTATTAGGTTAATGTGTTGATAAAGGTCTAACATTATGTTAATGTGTTAATAAAAGTT
The DNA here is from genome assembly GCF_036320965.1 of Panulirus ornatus. Taxonomy (NCBI): domain Eukaryota; kingdom Metazoa; phylum Arthropoda; class Malacostraca; order Decapoda; family Palinuridae; genus Panulirus; species Panulirus ornatus. The sequence goes on along the minus strand of NC_092250.1, from coordinate 2,976,719 downwards.
TAACATTCACATGTTAACGTGTTAATAAAAGGTTTAACATTCACATGTTAATGTGTTAATAAAGATTTCTCGTCACTCTTAACCCTGCACTGCATTCTTATTTCTACCCTCACTTCCTCTTCCTCCCCACATTTCTAACTTCTACCCACATTTCTCCCCTCTCCTCCTCCTCCTCCTCCTCCCCACATTTTCTATACAAAATTCTTCCTCTGGTATTTTTTTTCAACATCTTTACCTCTTTCTTACGCATCGTTCCTACGCTATACGCCTGAAGCTCCCTTTCTTCCACCCCTCTCCCCTCTCCCAGGCTAAAGTCTCCCCCTCTCCCAACCCTCACCCTCCTCCCCCCCTCTCTCCTCGTTTCTTAACCTGATGCTGAAGCCAAAGCCGAAAGAAAGAAACGGAACGCCTCCTCCCAGCCCAGCCCCGCCCCCTACTCCCTGGCGCCCCTCAATAGCCCTGTAATGACCCGGCGCGGAATGCACCTAACCTGCCTCAGCTTTGACCAAAATTTCACCCTTGGGAGGCGCCACTTAAACCCTCGAGGATCGGGCCTTCGTTCGCCTCCACCACAGAGAGAAATATGGCCGTGTTCTCCTGCTATTCATATTGTACCTCCAACTTCTTCTTCCTCCTCCTCTCTCCTTAAGTTCGTGGGTCAAGTTTCCCTTGTTTTACTTCGTTCTTTTTTCTCGTACTTTCGTCTGAAAGCCGTAGACTATCACGCCCACACCACGCCCACACTCCAAAACACGCCCACGCTACACAGCAAGTCAACATCCTCCACACCACGCAGCACGCCCACACCGCACACCACGCCCACTCCACACAGTACGCCCACACCCCACACCACGCCCATACCAAAACACGCCTCCACAACACAACGCCCACAACCCACACCACGCCCACAACACAACGCCCACACCCCACACCACACCCATACACCATACACCACGCCCACATCCTGCACATCACGCCCACATCATGCACACCACGCTCATACACCGCACACAACGCCCACACCTCACAGCACGCCCACATCCTACACACTACGACCATACACCACACACAACGCCCACATCCTACACCACGCCCACACCCCACATCACGCCCACACCCCACATCACGCCCACACCCAGCATGTAGCAGAGGTGAGGCGTGGGCTGGGGGTCGGGTTCCGGGCGACACCTCCTTGGTACAATTACATAACATTAGGTTCCACTCACGTCAACCAAGCAGCCCTTTCATCCACTGATCGGCCCTTTTACCCTCTCCTCACACCGTCTCTGGCGAGAAATTTAATTTATCTGGATACATTGTTCCCTTAGGCGGCGCCCTTCCTCACCCCAGGACCCAGCACCCTTCTCACTGGCTGGCTACACCAGTCTACCTCATCGTACTACGACCAGTTTAACAGAACCATGTTGTCAGCGATGCTTCATGTCATCACTATAATAACCCCCAGCGTCTCATGATGTCAGCTACGGCAACATGTTATGTTATCATGAAAAGATTTTCTGATTTAAAATGAACAACGGAAGAATAAGACTGTGTTCGCTAACATGTAATATGAAGCAGACTGCGCAACTCAATCATACATGCCGAATGTACAAACACGAAACAAAGCTGCTTACCATTTGATTATGCCTCTGTTCATTGAAGTATGAGGGAATATATCGGCTTGTATAACCACTATCAGTGTCTTCAATTCGCCGGAAACACTCACTATAACCACACACACCTGAGTCCAACACCAAACTGCCTGGCAGCCACACACTCACGATGTAAACAAAGTTGATGGACACCTTCAACTGTGTAATTAGAAATGATCGCATGTTCTACTGTATTGATAACCCTCATTGTAACAATATTATTCAATTGTTAGCCATCAGTATTACATCATTTTTCATATATCGACGTAATGAACGAGTCTTTAACTGAAATATTAAATGCAATAGTTGGTGAAGACGGGTAGAGCCTACACCGTCACGAAGCATAACACGTAACGATAGTTTAGACAATGACTCGCGAAATAAAGCCAAATTTTATTCATATTATTTTGCTCCTATTCCCTATTGCCATATACATGCAGAACAATTTCATTAGGTACTGAACACTGTTATATGGGAATTTGAAATACAACTAGTTGTCAAAGGCACATGATTTTATAACTCAATAAACAAATTGATTTCGTATCGTTACACCCACAGAAAGCTTATCTTTATGTACCTCAACGTTAGTATATGAAGATGAATGATATCTTATGCAACTATAGATGGACTATTGTTATTATTATCTTTACTTTCATAACAAACAAACTACAACTCAAAATAATACCGTACGTATGATGTTTACGTATTGTGTTTGGTGTAGCAGGAGATCATCTGGTCACAGTCATAGTGTTTACCGATAGTACTTTTAACAATACGAGACATTTAAGTTCATTATCTCCGAGTATGGACGACATTTTGCGAGTCTGTTTAAAGGTTCTGTGAGACAGTAAGATAGACAGGACGGAGGCGAGTGTGGTCTACTGCAGTCAGGTCTGGACACATTATGTTAATTCCTCACTCACAATGAGCCAGAAACCTAGTGTTTTCACCTCACCACCAGGATGTAGGCGTCATACACTGGTTTCTTCTGGCTATTGTTCATACGGAGAGGGTTCGTTCTCTTGAGCACTATGTCCTTTGCCTCTTTTTCATTAACGTTATGGTACGCTATTATGATTATTAACATAGCCACCACATCTTACTTTTCCGAACCCGAGGTTGTATGTATACTTAAAACACAGTCGTAATTCACATCTATCTGTTTGGGGTCTGATGTATTTGTCTCGCTGACAAATATAGGGATAACCTAATGGCTCTGAACCCCCCACCCCCCCTCCCCACATACACTAACCCCTCAACGTTTTCTAGACCAGGCCAGGTTAGTGTGCGAACTTAACTTTCACCATCCCAAACTGTAACCTAACCTAACCTACACCATCCCAGATTAACCTAACCTAACCTACACCATCCCAGATTAACCTAACCTAACCTACACCATCCCAAACTAACCTAACCTAACCTGGCACAATACGGGAAAATACTTGGAGGTAAATCTTCAGTTGACCAGAAACTCGTGATTCCTCCAACAATTAAAACAATTACAAAAAAAAAAGAGAGAAAACGCTTTCACAGATTTTTGCTCCAAAGAAAACGAAGGTCGAGTGAGACGTTGTGAGGGGGAACCTTACACTAATTTTGGCGGAGTTGAGGTCTGGTCCATTGTTCGGTGGCCCAGCACCTCGGTCTACACACCTCAGGCCTGGGCCCCTCGCATTGTTGGCACATCCCAACTAAACGGTTTCTTTAAGTCGGGTTCCCAGGAGACATTAGCGTCACTGCCATTGTTACGACGGCTCCTGCTGGCCCCAAGACAAGATTTTTTAATGGACTGTTTTAACTAGAGATTTGTGACTGTACCTCGTGGTGGAGAAGGAAATGAGAGGTATTATATGTCTCTCTGTCGTCACCAAGAGACAGGGGGCAGTTGTGAGAGATAAGGCCAACTGTGTTATCATTATCATTATCATTGTCATTACTATTATTATTTGTATAATATTCCCTCCATCAACATTGAGCGTAACATTAGAACACTTTTGTATGGAGAGATAAGATAAGAATGATATAACATGAAATGTACGAGCAAATGGAAAATGAATCAATGTTTAAACGCAGGAAGATGGAATTTGATATTATTGAATAGAACGAGAATGTTGGAGTGAGATATGATAGAATGAATCTGATAGAGAGAGTGCGTTCAAATGACGTTAGCTGGTAGTTCTGTATGATTGAGCGCTTCTCTCTCTCTCTCTCTCTCTCTCTCTCTCTCTCTCTCTCTCTCTCTCTCTCTCTCTCTCTCCGACCGTTGGAACCATTCGTTTCACTTGGACTCTAACGAACCATCGCTACTTAATGAATGCCTAATTAGCGAACTCTAATAAGGCGAGAATCGTGGCTAATTTTGCCGGGATACCCCGTGTTGTGCTGGGGGGGAGGGGGGCTCCTTCGCTAACCTCTACGTTATATCTGTCGTGTCCTGATTGGTCCTTCTGTTGTACAGGCGACGGAGAGAAGCTGATTGGCTGGTTCTGCTGCACGGCCTCGGGGAGCTTTGGTCCATGACCTGGCCTGGGGGGGTCACGTAAGGTCATCTGAGGTTAATGTTGAAAGTCCTCATGTATCATCCGTTCCTCATAATAACTAGAAAATGACCTCATCATGCTCCAGTAGAGGTTATTTCTCACAAAGCCCCCATGATAAACCCCCTCAAAACACCCCCAGAGAAAATCTGTTGCGTATGATGGTCCCCCAGAAGTGACCCCCGGAGTGAACTGTAATAACAGACAATGTTAGTCGACTTGTGTTGACAACATGTCAGCCACATGTTCAGGTTGTTATAAGAGCAACAACCTCACCCCTGACACACACACACACACACACACACACACACACACACCTTCATCCCCCCACCCCTCCTTGTGCATTCTTAGTGTGACCAGTGGAATGTTATCCAGTGTGACCAGAGGAACAGTTCCAGTGTGACCAGAGGAACAGTTCCAGTGTGACCAGACGAACAGTTCCAGTGTGACCAGAGGAACAGTCCCAGTGTGACCAGAGGAACAGTTCCAGTGTGACCAGAGGAACAGTTCCAGTGTGACCAGAGGAACAGTTCCAGTGTGACCAGAGGAACAGTTCCAGTGTGACCAGAGGAACAGTTCCAGTGTGACCAGAGGAACAGTTCCAGTGTGACCAGAGGAACAGTTCCAGTGTGACCAGAGGAACAGTTCCAGTGTGACCAGAGGAACAGTTCTAGTGTGACCAGAGGAACAGTCCCAGTGTGACCAGAGGAACAGTTCCAGTGTGACCAGAGGAACAGTTCCAGTGTGACCAGAGGAACAGTTCCAGTGTGACCAGAGGAACAGTTCCAGTGTGACCAGAGGAACAGTTCCAGTGTGACCAGAGGAACAGTCCCAGTGTGACCAGAGGAACAGTTCCAGTGTGACCAGAGGAACAGTTCCAGTGTGACCAGAGGAACAGTTCCAGTGTGACCAGAGGAACAGTTCCAGTGTGACCAGAGGAACAGTTCCAGTGTGACCAGAGGAACAGTTCCAGTGTGACCAGAGGAACAGTTCCAGTGTGACCAGAGGAACAGTTCCAGTGTGACCAGAGGAACAGTTCCAGTGTGACCAGAGGAACAGTTCCAGTGTGACCAGAGGAACAAGCCAAGCTACTTAAACCTTCACGAGTGACTTCCGTCGCAGCTCGGCGAGCGATGACGTACTAACCCGGGCGGGCATTAGCGAGATCGATGTCCTGGGGGGAGGGGGGCCTCCTCCTCCTCCTCCCCCCCCCGCCACCAGGGTGGAGGGGGTGTCCCCCCCCTCCACTAGACGGAATGGCCCCCCCCATCTGAAGGCGGGTGGTCCTCCCGTGTGCTTGTTTGAGCTTAATCCCTCTCGAGGACGACCCTTACGCGGGACGATGTCAGCCTCCAGCACTGCGAGGAGGACCTTGACATCAACCATAAGACCCTTGACCTTGAAAGACCACGTTGTAACCCTTTAAGTATGATGGCCTGACCTTTGACCTGACCCAGGAGTCTTATTGTCGTCCTCACAGGTCGTATGGTTGTTTTGAAGCATCGTTCCACTGTGATCAAGGGTCGTACATGGCTAACGACTCTCCGTTTTATGGGGGTTTTTCATCATAAATTTCCTATATCTAACACTGCTTCAGTTTTCAGATATGATGATCTCTATGTAGCTGTCAACCCTCCTTCCTTAATAAACCCCCCATTTTCTAACAACATCCCGATTCTTAACATAATTTCCATTTTCAAATGTAAATTCGGTTTTTAAAATCCGAATGTTTTCTCAAATTTCGCTTTCGTTCTCAACCATCACTCACGTTCTCATACATCATCCCGTTCTCTCGTTCCTCATCATTTCTCTAAGTTCCTCATTATACTCATAATCACCCATCTATGTCTTACTTCACTCCCATTTTTTTTCCTTTGTTTTCTCATCCTCCGTCCCCCATTTTCTGACACCGTTCTTGTCGTAACGACCTTTGCCTCCCGTCAGAATGGTTACCCTGGCCGCCGGCGCTCATTGGTGGACGATGCTAAGTTTGAAACGACCATCAACAAACAACAGAAGCAATCGTGGATAGAGGAAGCCCAGCGCCTATCCTGTGGTCAGTCCTACTTGATAGTCATGGATAGTCAGAAGGTAGAGTGAGGCAGGGGTGGATGTTAAGGATAGTCAGTCATACTTGATAGTCATGGATAGTCAGAAGGTAGAGTAAGGTAGGGGTGGATGTTAAGGATAGTAGCCTGGGTGAGGCGTTATAGGTGGATAGTGTATTCGTAGTGATTTTCTCCCCTGAGGAGTGACCTTGGATAGTTAAGGATAGTTAGGCGTCGTATCTATGTCTACGATGTGTGGTATAACTGTATTCTAGACTGTCCTTTCCTGTAGCTCTGTAGCCGACCTTCTACCGTAGCTCTTGTCTTCCTGCAGACGGTGAGCTGAGCGAGGAGGAGGTGTTCCTAGTGCAGAGTCCCTGTGAGCCGGACGTGCCCCAGCAGGTGGCCCTCGTGTTGGCCATCGTGGACGGCATCGGTTCCCTGGCCAGGATCATCAAGACTATCGAGGTGAGCAGGGGCGGGCGGGGCCACGCTGAGGGAGGCGGTGCAGGCAGGTTCGGGCGGGGCCACGCTGAGGGAGGCGGTGTAGGTGGTAAGGAAGTTGTCACACCTTTTGGGTCAGGGTTGAAACGTCCAGACAGGAGCTTAGTGACGTGTTATACCCCGAGGGGAGAGGGGCACCCAACACATGCGACTGCTTACCCTTCAGGAAATGTGTGGGTGCCCCCAGGTGAGTACTGTATGTATACTGGTCCTCCTCCCCCTTCAGGAGGTAGAGATGACTGATCACCTCGTTCCTCCGTCAGAATTTCAAGGGCACAGTGGTGCACGTGGAGACTCGCCCCGCACCTCGCAAGGGGGTCGCCTTCGACGTCCTCTTCAAGATCGACATACTGAAGGAGCCTCTGCTGAACCTCCTCAAGAGCCTTCGTCAGGGCTCCTCGATCGCCTCCGTCAGCCTCCTCTCCGAACACCATTCCTCCATCAAGGGTAAGGAGCGAAGCCCTGACGTCCCTCTCACCTCATTCCCTGGTCCCTCATCCGTGAGGGGTTTGGTCGCACGATCTAACTCACATCAGTTTCTCTGGTCTAATAAGTCTAATTAAACGTGCATGTAGTGTGGCCTTCCTAACACCCACACTAATATCATGACTAACATTTCTAACGCTCTACCTCACCACCCGCCCCCCATACAGACGAGGGTTGCCCTAAACACAGTAGACGACAGGAGCTGTACAGTCTAACACCGTGAACACTGTGTCTAACACTCTCCTAACACCCACCTCTTAACACAGCCATAGTTCTTCAAGCACTTCACGAAGCAGGACTATCACCTAACAACTCCACTAACACCTTAACACTTACCTATGATACCGCCTTGGGTCATTTATTAACACCGCTTCTAACACCAAGGAACGGAAACCACCACCTCCTGTAAGAACACCACTAACACCGCGTCTAACACCTTTCTAACATCAAGGAGCAGACACCACCACCGCCTGTAAGAATACCACAAACACTGCGTCTAACACTGTCCTAACACCGCATCTTTGTCCTAACACCGCACCTAACGCTGTCCTAACACCGCGTCTAACACCTCCCGAACAGAGCCGTGGTTCCCTAAGCACATCAGCGATCTCGACCAATGCAACCACCTGATGACCAAGTTCGAGCCGGACCTGGACATGGATCACCCGGGCTTCGCCGACAAGGCCTACCGTGCGAGGAGGAAGGAGATCGCTGACATCGCCTTCACGTACAAGTAGTGAGTGGTCCGGGGAGGAGGAGGAGGAGGAGGATGAGGAGGAGGAGGAGGAGGGGTGAGGAGGATGAGGAGGAGGAGGAAGGATGAGGAGGAGGAGGGAGGAGGAGGGAGGAGGAGGATGAAGAAGTGGGGCGAAGAAGAGAAGACAGGGGAAGTAGAGTACATTGGAGTACATCACCACGTATGAGTGACTGGACATGTGATGGGTATTGGAGAAAATTTGAACTTAAGCAACCATCACTTATCATCTATGTTCATTTATGCTAATGTGTTCCAGGGAAATGAGTCTACTGAGGAGGGCCGTCTTTCTCACCTCACGGTGTCATAAGACGTGTTGGTGTACACTGAATATTTTTCCTGAATATTGTTCTTCCTCATTATAAAGGTATTGGAAAGTAGGGAAACACCGGGATTATTAGAGAGTTCAGGAAATGATGTGATGCTGGAATGGGTGTGTTGTGTGTGTGTGTGTGTGTGTGTGTGTGTGTGTGTGTGTTTGTGTGTGTATAGCCGGTTCATCTGCTCTCTCTCTCCTCCCTCCCCTTACACCAGCGGCGAACCCATCCCGAGGGTGGAGTACCGGGAGGAGGAGGTGTCCACCTGGGGCGCCGTTTTCCTGGAGCTGGAGCGCCTCATACAGACCCACGCCTGCCGCCAGTACCGCGACGTCTGGCCAGGATCATCAAGACTATCGAGGTGAGCAGGGGCGGGCGGGGCCACGCTGAGGGAGGCGGTGCAGGCAGGTTCGGGCGGGGCCACGCTGAGGGAGGCGGTGCAGGCAGGTTCGGGCGGGGCCACGCTGAGGGAGGCGGTGCAGGCAGGTTCGGGCGGGGCCACGCTGAGGGAGGCGGTGCAGGCAGGTTCGGGCGGGGCCACGCTGAGGGAGGCGGTGCAGGCAGGTTCGGGCGGGGCCACGCTGAGGGAGGCGGTGCAGGCAGGTTCGGGCGGGGCCACGCTGAGGGAGGCGGTGCAGGCAGGTTCGGGCGGGGCCACGCTGAGGGAGGCGGTGCAGGCAGGTTCGGGCGGGGCCACGCTGAGGGAGGCGGTGCAGGCAGGTTCGGGCGGGGCCACGCTGAGGGAGGCGGTGCAGGCAGGTTCGGGCGGGGCCACGCTGAGGGAGGCGGTGCAGGCAGGTTCGGGCGGGGCCACGCTGAGGGAGGCGGTGCAGGCAGGTTCGGGCGGGGCCACGCTGAGGGAGGCGGTGCAGGCAGGTTCGGGCGGGGCCACGCTGAGGGAGGCGGTGCAGGCAGGTTCGGGCGGGGCCACGCTGAGGGAGGCGGTGCAGGCAGGTTCGGGCGGGGCCACGCTGAGGGAGGCGGTGCAGGCAGGTTCGGGCGGGGCCACGCTGAGGGAGGCGGTGCAGGCAGGTTCGGGCGGGGCCACGCTGAGGGAGGCGGTGCAGGCAGGTTCGGGCGGGGCCACGCTGAGGGAGGCGGTGCAGGCAGGTTCGGGCGGGGCCACGCTGAGGGAGGCGGTGCAGGCAGGTTCGGGCGGGGCCACGCTGAGGGAGGCGGTGCAGGCAGGTTCGGGCGGGGCCACGCTGAGGGAGGCGGTGCAGGCAGGTTCGGGCGGGGCCACGCTGAGGGAGGCGGTGCAGGCAGGTTCGGGCGGGGCCACGCTGAGGGAGGCGGTGCAGGCAGGTTCGGGCGGGGCCACGCTGAGGGAGGCGGTGCAGGCAGGTTCGGGCGGGGCCACGCTGAGGGAGGCGGTGCAGGCAGGTTCGGGCGGGGCCACGCTGAGGGAGGCGGTGCAGGCAGGTTCGGGCGGGGCCACGCTGAGGGAGGCGGTGCAGGCAGGTTCGGGCGGGGCCACGCTGAGGGAGGCGGTGCAGGCAGGTTCGGGCGGGGCCACGCTGAGGGAGGCGGTGCAGGCAGGTTCGGGCGGGGCCACGCTGAGGGAGGCGGTGCAGGCAGGTTCGGGCGGGGCCACGCTGAGGGAGGCGGTGCAGGCAGGTTCGGGCGGGGCCACGCTGAGGGAGGCGGTGCAGGCAGGTTCGGGCGGGGCCACGCTGAGGGAGGCGGTGCAGGCAGGTTCGGGCGGGGCCACGCTGAGGGAGGCGGTGCAGGCAGGTTCGGGCGGGGCCACGCTGAGGGAGGCGGTGCAGGCAGGTTCGGGCGGGGCCACGCTGAGGGAGGCGGTGCAGGCAGGTTCGGGCGGGGCCACGCTGAGGGAGGCGGTGCAGGCAGGTTCGGGCGGGGCCACGCTGAGGGAGGCGGTGCAGGCAGGTTCGGGCGGGGCCACGCTGAGGGAGGCGGTGCAGGCAGGTTCGGGCGGGGCCACGCTGAGGGAGGCGGTGCAGGCAGGTTCGGGCGGGGCCACGCTGAGGGAGGCGGTGCAGGCAGGTTCGGGCGGGGCCACGCTGAGGGAGGCGGTGCAGGCAGGTTCGGGCGGGGCCACGCTGAGGGAGGCGGTGCAGGCAGGTTCGGGCGGGGCCACGCTGAGGGAGGCGGTGCAGGCAGGTTCGGGCGGGGCCACGCTGAGGGAGGCGGTGCAGGCAGGTTCGGGCGGGGCCACGCTGAGGGAGGCGGTGCAGGCAGGTTCGGGCGGGGCCACGCTGAGGGAGGCGGTGCAGGCAGGTTCGGGCGGGGCCACGCTGAGGGAGGCGGTGCAGGCAGGTTCGGGCGGGGCCACGCTGAGGGAGGCGGTGCAGGCAGGTTCGGGCGGGGCCACGCTGAGGGAGGCGGTGCAGGCAGGTTCGGGCGGGGCCACGCTGAGGGAGGCGGTGCAGGCAGGTTCGGGCGGGGCCACGCTGAGGGAGGCGGTGCAGGCAGGTTCGGGCGGGGCCACGCTGAGGGAGGCGGTGCAGGCAGGTTCGGGCGGGGCCACGCTGAGGGAGGCGGTGCAGGCAGGTTCGGGCGGGGCCACGCTGAGGGAGGCGGTGCAGGCAGGTTCGGGCGGGGCCACGCTGAGGGAGGCGGTGCAGGCAGGTTCGGGCGGGGCCACGCTGAGGGAGGCGGTGCAGGCAGGTTCGGGCGGGGCCACGCTGAGGGAGGCGGTGCAGGCAGGTTCGGGCGGGGCCACGCTGAGGGAGGCGGTGCAGGCAGGTTCGGGCGGGGCCACGCTGAGGGAGGCGGTGCAGGCAGGTTCGGGCGGGGCCACGCTGAGGGAGGCGGTGCAGGCAGGTTCGGGCGGGGCCACGCTGAGGGAGGCGGTGCAGGCAGGTTCGGGCGGGGCCACGCTGAGGGAGGCGGTGCAGGCAGGTTCGGGCGGGGCCACGCTGAGGGAGGCGGTGCAGGCAGGTTCGGGCGGGGCCACGCTGAGGGAGGCGGTGCAGGCAGGTTCGGGCGGGGCCACGCTGAGGGAGGCGGTGCAGGCAGGTTCGGGCGGGGCCACGCTGAGGGAGGCGGTGCAGGCAGGTTCGGGCGGGGCCACGCTGAGGGAGGCGGTGCAGGCAGGTTCGGGCGGGGCCACGCTGAGGGAGGCGGTGCAGGCAGGTTCGGGCGGGGCCACGCTGAGGGAGGCGGTGCAGGCAGGTTCGGGCGGGGCCACGCTGAGGGAGGCGGTGCAGGCAGGTTCGGGCGGGGCCACGCTGAGGGAGGCGGTGCAGGCAGGTTCGGGCGGGGCCACGCTGAGGGAGGCGGTGCAGGCAGGTTCGGGCGGGGCCACGCTGAGGGAGGCGGTGCAGGCAGGTTCGGGCGGGGCCACGCTGAGGGAGGCGGTGCAGGCAGGTTCGGGCGGGGCCACGCTGAGGGAGGCGGTGCAGGCAGGTTCGGGCGGGGCCACGCTGAGGGAGGCGGTGCAGGCAGGTTCGGGCGGGGCCACGCTGAGGGAGGCGGTGCAGGCAGGTTCGGGCGGGGCCACGCTGAGGGAGGCGGTGCAGGCAGGTTCGGGCGGGGCCACGCTGAGGGAGGCGGTGCAGGCAGGTTCGGGCGGGGCCACGCTGAGGGAGGCGGTGCAGGCAGGTTCGGGCGGGGCCACGCTGAGGGAGGCGGTGCAGGCAGGTTCGGGCGGGGCCACGCTGAGGGAGGCGGTGCAGGCAGGTTCGGGCGGGGCCACGCTGAGGGAGGCGGTGCAGGCAGGTTCGGGCGGGGCCACGCTGAGGGAGGCGGTGCAGGCAGGTTCGGGCGGGGCCACGCTGAGGGAGGCGGTGCAGGCAGGTTCGGGCGGGGCCACGCTGAGGGAGGCGGTGCAGGCAGGTTCGGGCGGGGCCACGCTGAGGGAGGCGGTGCAGGCAGGTTCGGGCGGGGCCACGCTGAGGGAGGCGGTGCAGGCAGGTTCGGGCGGGGCCACGCTGAGGGAGGCGGTGCAGGCAGGTTCGGGCGGGGCCACGCTGAGGGAGGCGGTGCAGGCAGGTTCGGGCGGGGCCACGCTGAGGGAGGCGGTGCAGGCAGGTTCGGGCGGGGCCACGCTGAGGGAGGCGGTGCAGGCAGGTTCGGGCGGGGCCACGCTGAGGGAGGCGGTGCAGGCAGGTTCGGGCGGGGCCACGCTGAGGGAGGCGGTGCAGGCAGGTTCGGGCGGGGCCACGCTGAGGGAGGCGGTGCAGGCAGGTTCGGGCGGGGCCACGCTGAGGGAGGCGGTGCAGGCAGGTTCGGGCGGGGCCACGCTGAGGGAGGCGGTGCAGGCAGGTTCGGGCGGGGCCACGCTGAGGGAGGCGGTGCAGGCAGGTTCGGGCGGGGCCACGCTGAGGGAGGCGGTGCAGGCAGGTTCGGGCGGGGCCACGCTGAGGGAGGCGGTGCAGGCAGGTTCGGGCGGGGCCACGCTGAGGGAGGCGGTGCAGGCAGGTTCGGGCGGGGCCACGCTGAGGGAGGCGGTGCAGGCAGGTTCGGGCGGGGCCACGCTGAGGGAGGCGGTGCAGGCAGGTTCGGGCGGGGCCACGCTGAGGGAGGCGGTGCAGGCAGGTTCGGGCGGGGCCACGCTGAGGGAGGCGGTGCAGGCAGGTTCGGGCGGGGCCACGCTGAGGGAGGCGGTGCAGGCAGGTTCGGGCGGGGCCACGCTGAGGGAGGCGGTGCAGGCAGGTTCGGGCGGGGCCACGCTGAGGGAGGCGGTGCAGGCAGGTTCGGGCGGGGCCACGCTGAGGGAGGCGGTGCAGGCAGGTTCGGGCGGGGCCACGCTGAGGGAGGCGGTGCAGGCAGGTTCGGGCGGGGCCACGCTGAGGGAGGCGGTGCAGGCAGGTTCGGGCGGGGCCACGCTGAGGGAGGCGGTGCAGGCAGGTTCGGGCGGGGCCACGCTGAGGGAGGCGGTGCAGGCAGGTTCGGGCGGGGCCACGCTGAGGGAGGCGGTGCAGGCAGGTTCGGGCGGGGCCACGCTGAGGGAGGCGGTGCAGGCAGGTTCGGGCGGGGCCACGCTGAGGGAGGCGGTGCAGGCAGGTTCGGGCGGGGCCACGCTGAGGGAGGCGGTGCAGGCAGGTTCGGGCGGGGCCACGCTGAGGGAGGCGGTGCAGGCAGGTTCGGGCGGGGCCACGCTGAGGGAGGCGGTGCAGGCAGGTTCGGGCGGGGCCACGCTGAGGGAGGCGGTGCAGGCAGGTTCGGGCGGGGCCACGCTGAGGGAGGCGGTGCAGGCAGGTTCGGGCGGGGCCACGCTGAGGACGTCTCCAGGTTCATGAAACGTGAGTACCCAGGAGAGATGAGTCACCTGGGGCTGGTGATGAGTCAAATATTGTATGTGAGAGAGGAGGAAGAAAACATGGCAGACATTAGATGGAGGACGAGACATAGTCCTCTGAAAGAGAACACATGACACGCATGATACACACACACACACGTGGGTATGGCCAGGTCTGTACCTTCTGTCGCCACTCATCTTTACCTTCACAAACGTCTAACTTCTCACTTCAGCAAGACTGTAAGTGTTGTGTTCTCTTTAAATATTTTATCTTTTTACATACCCAGGGACAGACCTCAGCGGACGATCTCTGTACGCAGCGGGACTTCTATGTCTTAAGAATTATGTACGTACGTAGTTTAGATGCTTCGTTATATTCTGTGATATTGAGAACATGTCTCATTCTTGAAAAGGAAAAGCTGCTGAACGAACACTTTACTCCGCTGAGGCAAGTGTAATGATCATCTCAGTGAGACATTATCTTCTTCGATGATGATGATGTATTCTGAAATACTAAAGCCTTTTTTGACTCTAGCAATTATGGAACGTTTAATCGTCATTTCCATCTTGAGATAAATACGTTGATCTAAGAGAGAGAGAGAGAGAGAGAGAGAGAGAGAGAGAGAGAGAGAGAGAGAGTGAGAGAGACTGGCCGCCATCAGGCACACCATCATCATCATCAACCAACAAACAGAAAAGGTTCCATAAACGCTCCTTAAGGAACGCCATTCAATAACACTGACAGTGGCGGATGTGTCAACGTCATTATGTCCTTGTTCAACTTGTCCTTGTTGAAACAGCAGGGAAGGTATGTGTCAGCTGTACGTGTCTTCGTATTCCTCTCCTCCGTCAGCAGTGTTCGTCAGGTGTTCCATCCCTTCGTCAGACGGGTCTGTCAGCCTCTCTCTTTCTCTCCCGTGCAGGACGCACGGGCTTCATCCTCCGGCCGGCAGCTGGTCTCCTCACGGCGCGAGATTTCTTAGCCTCTCTGGCCTTCCGGGTCTTCCAGTGTACTCAGTATATTCGCCATCACTCCTCTCCCCACCACTCCCCAGAGCCGTGAGTACTCCCCCTCCACCACCAGTCTCTCCCCACCACTCCCCAGAGCCGTGAGTACTCCCCCTCCACCATACCAGTCTCTCCCCACCACTCCCCAGAGCCGTGAGTACTCCCCCTCCACCATACCAGTCTCTCCCCACCACTCCCCAGAGCCGTGAGTACTCCCCCTCCACCACCAGTCTCTCCCCACCACTCCCCAGAGCCGTGAGTACTCCCCCTCCACCATACCAGTCTCTCCCCACCACTCCCCAGAGCCGTGAGTACTCCCCCTCCACCACCAGTCTCTCCCCACCACTCCCCAGAGCCGTGAGTACTCCCCCTCCGCCATACCAGTCTCTCCCCACCACTCACCAGAGCCGTGAGTACTCCCCCTCCACCATACCAGTCTCTCCCCACCACTCACCAGAGCCGTGAGTACTCCCCCTCCGCCACTAGTCTCTCTCTCCACCACTCCCTCCCTCCAACTTTCCCCACCCATTTGGCCACCAAGAGGGTCATGAGCCAACCTGAATTCTTGCCTTATGTTGTGTGTCACAAGTTGATAACAGTTCGAATGATGTGCCAGTTTAAAAAGCTGTAAGAGTGAATAGGTCTTGAGAAAGAAAATGAACGCTGATTTAACGATCCACTTACTAACTGCCCAACTACCCGCAGGGACGCCATCCACGAGCTGCTAGGACACGCCCCCCAACTGGCCGACCCAGCCTTCGCCCAGTTCTCGCAGGAGCTGGGACTGGCCTCGCTCGGGGCGTCCGACCAGGAAATCGAGAAGTTCGCCACAGTGAGTTGTGCACCTGAGGCAGTGACGCTACACACACACACACACACACACACACACACACACTGCGTTACAAACAGGAAAGGCCATTAGTTTCCACAGCTTCTCTCTCTCTCTCTCTCTCTCTCTCTCTCTCTCTCTCTCTCTCTCTCTCTCTCTCTCTCCTTCCCTCACCAACAAACGTCTCTCAAACATACTTTTCCTCTGCCTCCGACACCAAGCGACTGCCATCCCCCTTGTTCTAACCCTGAAATAAGAACTACATGTCCTCTCTCACGGACAACAGTATCCAGTACTTTCCTCCCCTAACTACCCTCTTTTCTCTTTTCCTCCCCAGCAAACAACCCTCATCACTCTTTCTCTCTTTTTTCCCCCCTACAAACAACCATTTTTCCTCCCTTGTTCCCTCCACTGACGGCCTGCGTGCCCCGCAGATGTACTGGTTCACCGTGGAGTTCGGGCTGTGCCGCGAGAGTGGGGAGGTGAGGGCGTGGGGCGCCGGCCTCCTGAGCAGCTTCGGGGAGCTGAAGCACGCGCTCTCAGACAAGCCCCAGAAGAGGTCCTTCGACCCGGTCTCCACCGCCGTCCAGCCCTACCAAGACCAGGACTACCAGGACGTGTACTTCATCGCCGAGAGCGTGGAGGACGCACAGGAGAAGTTCAGGTAAAAGTTTATCGGTGGCTGAAGGTTCCTCAGGGCTCACCTACGCACACGCCTTTCATGTACCACACTTCGACCCTCATGCGCCCTCTTCATGACCCACCAGGTCATGTTCCACGTGGTGGATAACGCAGACCATGACTTGGTCACAGGTCATACAGCACTCCCATGACCTGGTCACAGGTCTTACAGCACCTCCTGACCTGGTCACAGGTCTTATAGCACCTCCTGACCTGGTCACAGGTCTTATATCACCCCCATGACCTGGTCACAGATCTTAGACGAGGGTGACAGACCTCCAACTAGAACCTCCCAGTGTCCCTCACCCTCGAACCTTCCAGTGTCCCTCACCCTCGAACCTTCCAGTGTCCCTCACCCTCGAACCTTCCAGTGTACTCGAGTATCGAGATATTCAGATGACCTCCACTAAAATGTACCGAAGACTTCTCTAAAATCAATGTTTTTGGAAGTTCCTTTTGAAACCTTGACCCAACGCCTCGCCCATCTTGCTTTATGTGTTCCAGGCCAAGTGCTACCTTTTTTTTTTTCACATTAATGCTACCTCACGTTCCATCTTCCAGGCTGTATGATTAACGTTTCCAGGTGACGAACGACGGTAAATTCCTGAACTAGTCGAAGTTCTACTTCTTCATTCCAGGCAATGGACGTTCCAGACCCTCTCCAGGCCGTACGAGGTGCGTTACGACCCCTACAGCCAGAGCATCCAGACTCTGGACTCGGTGCACAAGCTGGAAGCCCTGGCCTCCTCCCTCAGCTGTGAGGTCTGTCGACTCAACAACGCCGTCCGCAAGATGAAGTTCTAAAGCCATGGAAAAAGGGAGGGAGGGAAGTGATGGGTCGCCGGGAAAGACACACTCTTGGAGGTGCTGGAGATGGAGACGAGTCAAGTGAAGGTGAGGAGTGGATGGAAATACGCGATTGCTGGGGGTGTGTTCGATAGAAGGCGGTCGCTGGAAGTGAGTGCTGGATGAAGTGGAGGGTTGCTTGAGGAAGGTGGGAGTAGGATGTTGGTGGATGGCTACAAGACGCAGGTGGACGTGAGGCTGACCAGCTGTCGTGGGTGTCGATGCCCCACGTCTAATGTGCCACTTGGAGCTGCCACATGGGAAGGAGAGGGACCATTATGTGGAAAATACCGACTAACGTGAATTCATTTGTAGTAAGTATAATCATGAATGACTGGTCTTATACACGTCCACATCACACCTTCCATCAACGGCTGCATTATATCTATATATACTGCAGTATATCTATATATATACTGCAGTATATCTATACATATACTGCAGTATATCTATATATGCTCCTTCAGAGCATCAAAACTCCGGTCTACATGATTAATTTCGATGTTTTGTGTTCAGAAACATCTTAAAGTCACATGAGAGGAAACTTCGACAATCCAAAAGCGGAAAAGCTTTACCGGAATAGAAATGAAAAAGAAAAAAGGAACAAATAATTTATGTCATAAAGACTTAACATGTGTGAACTCGAGGAAGAATTACTGTGAGTGTATGAAAGCATTAAGTGTTCTGGTTAAAGTCTGCTGGACTGATTAGTTTACGTCTCATTGATATCATTTGATAAATAAATAAAAAAAAAGGTATGATTGATACGGGACATATAGTGTATACTGAGTAATTTAGCTTCATGGCGTCATTCATTATACATATGATGTGTAATGTTAGTCTTGATGGCCAGTATGTTGAGAATCATTATGTAAATTTATCATCATTTATCAGCGGTAATTGCTGGTTCACCCTAATATAGGATGAAGGATCTGAATTTAATTGTAAAAATCGAATTCAATTACCGAAAATTAAAATGTTTCTATACTAATAACTTCTCACATATCTAAATAACTTTACGAGACAAAAGACAAAAAACAATTGTTGACATTTCACACGACGAGTGAAACTAAAAAGATTCGTAATTTTATTTTATTAGATTTTCGTGAGCCAAGATAGGATGGTCTCGTAACGTATACGTTATGTATAAATATCATGTATTCCCATAGCTGTATGGGTCTACAACACATCAAACCCATTCTGATCACTAGAATGTAGACCCATCAAGTACACTACGTTCAGATTCAAACGTCTTTTAGACATTTCTAAACGTACCGTGTAGAGAGTATCCTATGCTAAATCTAACAATGGAATTGATTAAGTTTTGTGGTTAAAGTAATTACTTCCTTTGTTATAACACTAGGTGGATCTGAAAGACAAAAATATAATAATCTTTTTTATATACGTTAGTTATAACTAAGCTTGTAGATGTATGTACAATATATCTAACAAAAAAAAAAAGTTACTGAAAGGGACTGGCCGGCAATACGTAATTTTCTATACTGTATAATAAAGACAATATTTACTACGTGTGGCTGAGTTGTATACCATTTTATGTTGATCTGTTGCACCGTAGTATTGTGTATATATACATATATATATTTTTTGTATACTGTAACGTTATATCTGAAAATCCTGTATACCTTGTTTAATGATATAATTCAAAGTGCATTGTTAAGAGTTGTTCATAAGCTAAGAGGCATTTTGTAATTATTCAATCCGTATTCTGAAATGATAAAGTAGTTTAACATTCTTGTTATGTAATAGTATGATTACATTGCTGTCTGGGCCAGTCGGAAAGCAGTTTAGAATTATTGTAAAGTGATAATTTGATTAACTTGCTGTTCCGGACTGATCCTAAGCGTTACCACCGACGCTCGGAAGTTGCATGGGTGATGGAGTTCAAGAATCAAAATCCTTTTTCATCGAGATGGAAGGAAAAGTAATCCAAGCCTAACACTCATACTGTAGCACTAGCTTCATTACCTCGTTGCTACAGGGTTAGAATACCTTACTTTCTCTATTCGCGAAATGTGTGAGCGTTACGGACAACACCAGTGTCTGTATTTCCTCTTTATCTATAATTATTCTCCTCGCCTGTACGAACTGACATTTTATAAGAAAAGGACACATTGTGAGTGCTGAGTGGCTCAAGTAATAAGATTTCACAAACTACAACAATGTCCATTACTGGCCGTACAATTCTTGCACATATTCTGTACGTTACGTCTTAACTAAATTCTAGTTCTTAGATGAACTTGTTTCTATATAAAAACTAATTTTTTCTTATGTCATACTAGGAATGTCAAAAGCAGTCGAGGGTGAGAACCTACGATGGCAACATTGTCAGATTGTATGTGCCACATCTCAGGTATCGGTAACACTGGGAATCTACGCTTCCCTTACGTTCTCACAACTTGGTCTTCAATTTTGCTCTAGAATGATGTATCAGTGACTGTACTGGCTATAACTATACTTCAGATGTTAGTGTTAGGCATCGAGGAGTGTGATGTGATACGCTGGTGTTTGTGTTGGATTCACAATAGACCTCCCGAGCAACGCTTAAAGAAATGAGTGTATTCCTGACGTGTTGCGCTATCACTGTACTGCATATTTCAGCTACCTCCTCCCCATGGTATTTGTGGACCACCATAAGGAGACACTACACTCATGTCAATCTACATTTATAGATAGATAACTTTGCTTGATGTCAGTACTAACAATCCATTATAATCGGGTCGCTTGACCTAACGTAGAGTTTTATTGCAATTATAACGACAGGTTCCACTCATTAATTGTCTGCAATATCCTCGCGTGGTCAGGTTTGCCTGACCATACATATTTATATATAAATGCAACGATCTCGGCAGTGTCGAGAAACCTGACTAGATAAATGTGCAACCTTGTATGTTTTCCGTACACCAATCACGTGTAACCTCAATGGTGCATTGTTTACTGTGTGTGTGTGTGTGTGGCGACAGCTGTCCATTACATGCAACTATATGGAACAATTTCTTGTAGTTAAAACATTATATATATATATATATATATATATATATATATATATATATATATATATATATATATATATATATATATATATATATATATATATGATTAAAGATATTCGTTGAATGAATAAATTGTTTCATATCCCAGATCTACATCTTAATCTTTTTTTTTTCCTCTGTGAGAATGCTGGCGTTGCCCAGGACCTTTCTAAAGATTCCTGCAGGTCAAGGCTACGCCACTACCGGTAGCAAGGATATATATAGACCCTTCTGCTGTGGAGGGTTCTTGAAGAGACTTCCCTCCCAGCGATACGGCCTCACCAAAGCTGACTTCTCACTCGCAGAGGGGAGTCCGGTAACATCTCTCTCTCGAATATATATATATATATATATATATATATATATATATATATATATATATATATATATATATATATATTGGCTGTCTGCATGAAATATTGTGGGTCAGAAAGTCTTTTTTTCCAATATATTTCACTTTATACACTGTCAACAAATACAATGTCTCAAATCAAAAGCTAACCTTATTTGTAGACTTAACGATGTATACGAAACCAAAAAAAGATAATCAATACTGTAGGGGCCATAAAACATCTCCCTCTACATACTGAAGGGGCTATAATAAACTTTCACTCTTCAGACTGAAGAGGACTACAAAAAAATTATATGTAGAGCTGACCGAGGACTGAAAATTTAGAAAAGACAGAGAAAACGAATAAGAACAAAAATCAAGGCAAGCAGATGTAAAACTGATGATAAGAAAAGAGAAGGAACCAGCAGAGTGACGTAGGGAGGGACCACACATTCACGGCACCTTCCTCTGTAGAGGCAGCTCACACACATAGTGCCTCTTGATGGAGCAGTCGCTGGTCACCAGGGCGTGCGGGTGATTTCTGTTGAGGTTCAACATCAGGCACGTTCGTTCTTGAGGGTCCCGTTCCCACTCACCGTAGGCGTTCTCTGGATCCCCCTTCTGTATGGATTCCCCAGACAGCCAGCGAATCTCCCCCTCTTCCTGTTGGCCCCCCAACCACAGGTAGTACTGGTGTATGTCGTAGACTGTCTGCGCCACTGTGGTGATGAGGTGTTGTGTTACATTCGTACGCGTTACTCACGCCTCCTGCTTACACACACACACACACACACACACACACACACACACACACACACACATATATATATATATATATATATATATATATATATATATATATATATATATATATATATATATATATATATATGTGTGTGTGTGTGGAATTGCCTCAACTAGCACTAATCTTTATTTCCATATGTGTATCACTAGCGCACACCCGAGGGAGTGCAAGCAAGGTGCACCATCTTACCTTTCTTGAACTCGTACAAGTAGGCGATGAGGGCGCCAAAGAACTCAGGCTGGGCCAGGTCGCCGCCCGCGCTCTGACAGAATGTCCGCGCTTCCTCCCAGCTCAACAACGGGACGAATTGGTGGATGTAGAAGCACTCGTTCAGCACCGCGCTGTACGGCTCCGGGCAGGAAGTTCCATCTAAGGGAGGAAACGTGGTACCGTCAGGGTTGAGGCCGTTCCTCGCCCTCAGCCAGTTAAAACATCCTAGCCACTACTCCAGGAGAAAACAAGGAACTTAATGTACGGGGAGTCCAGCATCCTCCACCTGCGTTACAGTTCCTAACTTAATCTAATCTCACTAAATGTATGACGCTCTGCGGTAGATCAGTTGTTTCGCAAACTTCACAAATTTTGTTTGACATCAGTAACCAACATACTCCCACGGCTTACAATCTCTGTAACTTTCGCATCATAAGATTTTGTTACAATCCATGCACTTACAGCAAACTTTGACGAAATTACTACGGGGTAGTTAAGCTGGGAAGTACTATAATTGTCACTTTTAACTTCAACTGTCAACTTGTGATTCAAATTACGCGAAGAAAGTAAAGATCGTAATTTTAGCAATGAAGACAAGCCTAGCTCCTCTCAAGGATACAAACAGGGTATGATTAATATTAATCAGCCCACTAACCCACCACACGAGTGAAAAAGCTAACCCTAACTGATTATGCAAATTCATGTTAATGCAACGAAAGTCTGACATCATCTGATTATATCACATGGGGCCATTCTTTTTAATTGTTGCGCTAACAGTAACTGCCAGTAAAACAGTCCACTACCAGGCAACCATCTCGGACACATTTCCAGCAGCCAGTGAAACAGATGCTCATGACTCACGCGAGGCGGTGGCGTTGATGTAGTACTTCAGCGCCTCTGTCAGCAGTTCGCCTGTGGTCGGTCTTTCCTCCTGGTCGGAACCATCGCCTCGGGCGACACCGGCCCTCGACCCCTGCAGGATCGCCAATGCCGACACCACCAACAGCAACGTCCCACGATAACTCATACTGAAGAAGGCTCTGTAGGAAGTCAGGAGTAGACAAGAGTAAACTGTAAGGGATGGTTGTGAAATATGATGGGATTCCATAAACCTGCTGTCATCATTTCATACATAAAAGAGTTTTACTTTATATTTTTTTAGGAGGACGTGTTGCCTGTAGCGCAGAACTACAAATAAACTGTACAAAATCATCTAATCTAGCTAGACCCTTACAGGTTATGACCAAGGTTAGGTTTGAAGGTTAAAGTGTGACTCCTGCCTTGTTACGCAGGCAACATGATGTGGTTAAATGTTGAATGTGTTTAACTGGAGTGATGGAAGATTTGTGGTTCGTATGTACGAGTGTTGACTGCAACAAAACCTTCCATTATTGATATGTATGTGTTTTGGTGTTAATACCTATCTAAGGCTAAGATCGTTACACCAAAATTCGAACCATTTCCCTAAGAAACAGAAAAAAAAATTGTGTTCCCTTGCTGGGAAACACTGCTCAGACCAACAGGATAGTAAGGCGGTAACCTTGGATTACGTACATTTTTTTCTCTTCTATGAGCATAAAGTATGGAGCGCCATGGTAGTAGAAAAAAGAAAATGTTATGCAGTCACTTCCTGATGTAGATGACAGCGTAGGTTCCACCTGCGGAACAATAATTACAGCTAACTGGCTCCAGCCAAAATAGATACTAAAGTTTCGTTATCCTTTGGGGTTATGATAATGAAATTCATTATAATAAAGTATCTTAATGAGCCTTTATTTTTTGGTTTATGGGTAACTGAAATCTTATACAATTCAGAACTAGCAAGTATAGGTGGAACATATCTAGCAGAAAGACACAACGTTATCGGATATTTGTAATGCATAAGGGAAATTATGGCAACCATGAGACCAACACAGCCGCAGCTGGGCCCACAGCAACAACCTTGTCATTGGCTTAAGTCACACCCAGGACGAGGAACGAAATTGGTAATGTCTGACTCACACACACACACACACACAAAAGGCCCATCCCTCTGCCTGGCTCATTCCTCTGGATAGCTCTGTGTTGAGGTATATGATAATTCGGGGCCTTTATATAAGTTTGTAAATATCTAAAATGTATTCATTCTAAGTAGTTTATCTAACTTTTAGTGTAGATGGCAAAATTTTATTCGACCAATCGGTGCACTGTCGGCAAAATAACCTCTGCATTTTTTTTAAGTGACGTCATAGTACTTCTGAGGAGATATTTTGTTGGTAAGTCACCGTAATACCACAAATATGGGTGGAAGGAGATATAGAGCGAATGGTAAACTCCAATATCTTATTCAGACAGTGGAAAGGTTTATGAGTATAATGGAAAATGTGCAGTTAAGAAAAAAGGTGATATACGCGTAGAAAGTTATACAATGTGTGAAAATGTGTGAACGCTATATTCAACAAGGCCGTATTTTATGACTTCTTTCCCATTTGCCATTTGTTTACATCGTCCATCGATGCCATTTTACTTAAGACTTTGAAACAAACACAGCTGCTATAAAAAAAAACTAAAGCAGTACACACTTTAATACACTTACACATTCCTTACCTTAAATACAATTTCTTATGTTTGGCGTGACGTCACAAGTATAAAGATATCAATATGCCGACATTTACATGATTCGATACCAATACATTGTACTTAATCCTTCTCATTACTAAAGACAATAAAAGAAAATGTTTTGATTGATATATAATTACCGTCTTCTGTCAGACATTTCAATATAGTCAATAACTTATTTTTTCTGGCGAGAGAATGGTTTAGTACACAGAAGAACGTTCGCTTGGAGTGTAACTTGACGTGTTTAAACCATAAAGAACCAGATTAGAATAAGTGCGTCCTTGATTGAAAATATCTTGACTTTTGCCTTGTGTACTTGTCCTTGTTACCAACCCTCAGACTGATTTCTATCATATATCTTAGCAGTTTTAAGTGCAATACCATGGAACACGAGGAACAATTACACAATAACTGTAAAGTGCTTTAGAAAATCTCATTTGATTATCACCACAGACCGATTCCATCACCTTCTTACGCTCGCCTAAGTGATCAACTATACAGTCCACGGTAAGATAAGCCTATTTTTCTTTTAATAGTGATATCAATGTCTCGTGTAAGCTTGGGTTCGCTAGGGTGTGCTTAGCTACGCCAGGTCAGGCAGCCTAAGGTAATGTGTGCCAAATTTCATACTTTTATAAACCGGACCTCACAATTTCCATAATATTTAAGCTTTCCTCACTTTATAGGTACCAAACCTTGTCACTTAGAGTAGTACTGAATAAGTTCTCGTACGAGTAACTTAATTGTTCTAACTACAAGGAGTCTACTGATATGCTTCATCCAAGCTATTTTTCTTGTGCCCTTAAACTGGAACTTTATCAGGCAAAGTTGCCCTAACGTTCTCAGTGCCCCGCCTAGTCTATATAATTGTCGCCATTTTATCATCAGTATGCACAACTTATCCTCGTATAGTTATAGATATCGCTATATACTCGTTAGCTGTTATTTTTAAGAGCTCACTATAAACAATCCCATCCACCTCATTACTTACCCCACACAAACACTTACCGGGTGATCCGGGTGACCCTCCTGGCTCAGTGGTCTGGGAGGGACTGCTCAGCCGTAGGGTGGGGCTGTCATGGTGTACGTTCATCGGATGGAAAAAAAAAAAACTTTATGCTGTTATAATTAGTTCTAATCAACATTCTTCTCCTTTATCAGTGTTTACGTAACACGTTGCGTAAGTTTGCTAGTGTCTTTGTGACTACGAATTTGTGCTCTGTGAGGAAGGAGCTTACGTTCTTGGGACATTTGAACATTCTATGCTGTTACATAGCCTTTTAAACTTTCGTTTGCTGTCCGCTTTTGTTACTGTATTGTTCAGCTTATACCATTCATTCAGTGCTCTTGTACTATAAAAGGTCTCCTTTACGTTCTTTTTCAACAAGTTTCAAGTTTTAACCCAGATTGTTCACTGTCTATATCAGTGTAGTTTGTAAACTTAGAGGCTGTGATCAGGTCACCCCTCACTCTTCTGTCTTCTATGATGGGCAGTTCTTAAGTTTACCCCAGACGCTTCACATGCCCTGGTTCAATCAGTTGACCGCACGTCGACCCCGGTATACCACATCGTTCCAATTTACTCTGTTCCTTGCACACCTTTCACTCTCCTGCATGTTCAGGCCCCGATCGCACAAAATCTTTTTCACTCCATCTTTCCACCTCCAATTCAGTCTCCCACTTCTCGTTCCCTCCACCTCTGACACATATCCTCTTTGTCAATCTTTCCTCACTCATTCTCTCCATGTGACCAAACCATTTCAATACACCCTCTTCTGCTCTCTCAACCACTCTTTTTATTACCACACATCTTTCTTACCCTTTCATTACTTACTCGATCAAACCACCTTACACCACATATTGTCCTCAAACATCTCATTTCCAACACATCCAATCTTCGCACGACTCTACTATAGCCCACGCCTCGCATCCATATAACATTTTTGGAACCACTATTCCTTCAAACATACCCATTTTTGCTTTCCGAGATAATGGTCTCGTCTTCCACACATTTTTTACTGCTCCCAGAACTTTCGCCCCCTCCCCCACCCTGTGACTCACTTCCGCTTCCATGGTTCCATCCGCTGCCAAATCCACTCCCAGATCTAAAACACTTCACTTCCTCCAGTTTTTCTCCATTCAAACTTACGTAGCAAGGACGCCATTTGGTATACATGCATGTTTACCAAATGGCGTCCTAGCTACGTCTATTCGTTGTACATCAACTGACTTTTATTTCTCTCGTGTCTCCCCTGATGATGTGATTATTACACGAAAGTGCACTTGGGAACTTATCGTGTTCATTTCCCCGTGGACTCATAGGAATATATATATATATATATATATATATATATATATATATATATATATATATATATATATTTTTTTTATACTTTGTCGCTGTCTCCCGCGTTTGCGAGGTAGCGCAAGGAAACAGATGAAAGAAATGGCCCAACCCCCCCCCCCCATACACATGTATATACATACGTCCACACACGCAAATATACATACCTACACAGCTTTCCATGGTTTACCCCAGACGCTTCACATGCCTTGATTCAATCCACTGACAGCACGTCAACCCCGGTATACCACATCGCTCCAATTCACTCTATTCCTTGCCCTCCTTTCACCCTCCTGCATGTTCAGGCCCCGATCACACAAAATCTTTTTCACTCCATCTTTCCACCTCCAATTTGGTCTCTCTCTTCTCTTCGTTCCCTCCACCTCCGACACATATATCCTCTTGGTCAATCTTTCCTCACTCATTCTCTCCATGTGCCCAAACCACTTCAGAACACCCTCTTCTGCTCTCTCAACCACGCTCTTTTTATTTCCACACATCTCTCTTACCCTTACGTTACTCACTCGATCAAACCACCTCACACCACACATTGTCCTCAAACATCTCATTTCCAGCACATCCATCCTCCTGCGCACAACTCTATCCATAGCCCACGCCTCGCAACCATACAACATTGTTGGAACCACTATTCCTTCAAGCATACCCATTTTTGCTTTCCGAAATAATGTTCTCGACTTCCACACATTCTTCAAGGCCCCCAGAATTTTCGCCCCCTCCCCCACCCTATGATCCACTTCCGCTTCCATGGTTCCATCCGCTGCCAGATCCACTCCCATATATCTAAAACACTTCACTTCCTCCAGTTTTTCTCCATTCAAACTCACCTCCCAATTGACTTGACCCTCAACCCTACTGTACCTAATAACCTTGCTCTTATTCACATTTACTTTATATATATATATATATATATATATATATATATATATATATATATATATATATATATATTTCACCTTTTTCAAATGTACCGGTACATCTGTCACTAGGACAACTACAGGGCATTACGCATTTCTGCTGGAAAAAAAAGTCTAGCCTTCCTGTATATCATCCATTGCCTTCCTCTGAGATCGCCATTATGCCATTAATACAATGATCTTTTCCTTTAAAAATGCCAATAGCAGCCGCTTTTGATATCTCCTCTCAGTTTAAACAATACTTTCGCAGTCTCTCAGGCACATTACACCCCATTCTCCTTTTCCTGCAAATGCTGGACGACCTTATGCTACAACTTCACTCATTAGCAAGGAATACAATGGTAAGAAATAGGACTTGTTTTTTCATCGATATATATATATATATATATATATATATATATATATATATATATATATATATATATATATATATTTTTTTTTATACCTCGTCGCTGTCTCCCGCGGTTGCGAGGTAGCGCAAGGAAACAGACGAAAGAAATGGCCCAACCCCCCCCATACACATGTACATACACACGTCCACACACGCAAATATACATACCTACACAGCTTTCCATGGTTTACCCCGGACGCTTCACATGCCTTGATTCAGTCCACCGACAGCACGTCAACCCCTGTATACCACATCGCTCCAATTCACTCTATTCCTTGCCCTCCTTTCACCCTCCTGCATGTTCAGGCCCCGATCACACAAAATCCTTTTCACTCCATCTTTCCACCTCCAATTTGGTCTCCCTCTTCTCCTCGTTCCCTCCACCTCCGACACATATATCCTCTTGGTCAATCTTTCCTCACTCATTCTCTCCATGTGCCCAAACCATTTCAAAACACCCTCTTCTGCTCTCTCAACCACGCTCTTTTTATTTCCACACATCTCTCTTACCCTTACGTTACTTACTCGATCAAACCACCTCACACCACACATTGTCCTCAAACATCTCATTTCCAGCACATCCATCCTCCTGCGCACAACTCTATCCATAGCCCACGCCTCGCAACCATACAACATTGTTGGAACCACTATTCCTTCAAACATACCCATTTTTGCTTTCCGAGATAATGTTCTCGACTTCCACACATTTTTCAAGGCTCCCAAAATTTTCGCCCCCTCCCCCACCCTATGATCCACTTCCGCTTCCATGGTTCCATCCGCTGACAGATCCACTCCCAGATATCTAAAACACTTCACTTCCTCCAGTTTTTCTCCATTTAAACTCACCTCCCAATTGACTTGACCCTCAACCCTACTGTACCTAATAACCTTGCTCTTATTCACATTTACTCTTAACTTTCTTCTTCCACACACTTTACCAAACTCAGTCACCAGCTTCTGCAGTTTCTCACATGAATCCGCCACCAGCGCTGTCTCCCCCGTTAGCGAGGTAGCGCAGGGAAACAGACGAAAGAATGGCCCAGCCCACCCATATACACATGTATATACATAAACGTCCACACACGCACATATACATACCCATAAATTTCAACGTATACATACATATACATAGACAGACACATACATATATACACATGTGCATATCCATACTTGCTGCCTTCATCCATTTTCGTCGCTACCCCGCCACACATGAAATGGCACCCCTTCCCCTTGCGTGCGCGCAAAGTAGCGCTAGGAAAAGACAACAAAGGCCACATTCGTTCACACTCAGTCTCTAGCTGTCATGTGTAATGCACCGACACAGTAGCTTCCCTTCCACATCCAGGCCCCACAAAACTTTCCATGGTTTACCCCAAACGCTTCACATGCCCTGGTTCAATCCATATACAGCACTTCGACCCCGACCCCGATAGGAGGTCAAGAGAAAGGTGCAAGAGGTGAAAAAGAGGGCAAATGAGAGTTGGGGCGAGAGAGTATCATTAAATTTTAGGAGAATAAAAAGATGTTCTGGAAGGAGGTAAATAAAGTGCGGAAGACAAGGGAGCAAATGGGAACTTCAATGAAAGGGGCCAATGGGGAGGTTATAACAAGTGGTGATGTGAGAAGGAGATGGAGTGAGTATTTTGAAGGTTTGTTGAATGTGTTTGATGATAGAGTGGCAGATTTAGGGTGTTTTGGTCGAGGTGGTGTGCAAAGTGAGAGGGTTAGGGAAAATGATTTGGTAAACAGAGAAGAGGTAGTAAAAGCTTTGCGGAAGATGAAAGCCGGCAAGGCAGCAGGTTTGCATGGCATAGCAGTGGAATTTATTAAAAAAGGGGGTGACTGTATTGTTGACTGGTTGGTAAGGTTATTTAATGTAGGTATGATTCATGTTGAGGTGCCTGAGGATTGGCGGAATGCGTGCATAGTGCCATTGTATAAAGGCAAAGGGGATAAGAGTGAGTGCTTAAATTACAGAGGTATAAGTTTGTTGAGTATTCCTGGTAAATTATATGGGAGGGTATTGATTGAGAGGGTGAAGGCATGTACAGAGAGCATCAGATTGGGGAAGAGCAGTGTGGTTTCAGAAGTGGTAGAGGATGTGTGGATCAGGTGTTTGCTTTGAAGAATGTATGTGAGAAATACTTAGAAAAGCAAATGGATTTGTATGTAGCATTTATGGATCTGGAGAAGGCATATGATAGAGTTGATTGAGATGCTCTGTGGAAGGTACTAAGAATATGTGGTGTGGGAGGCAAGTTGTTAGAAGCAGTGAAAAGTTTTTATCGAGGATGTGAGGCATGTGTACGTGTAGGAAGAGAGGAAAGTGATTGGTTCTCAGTGAATGTAGGTTTGCGGCAGGGGTGTGTGATGTCTCCATGGTTGTTTAATTTGTTTATGGATGGGGTTGTTAGGGAGGTGAATGCAAGAGTTTTGGAAAGAGGGGCAAGTATGCAGTCTGTTGGGGATGAGAGCTTGGGAAGTGAGTCTCTTGTTGTTCGCTGATGATACAGCACTGGTGCCTGATTCATGTGAGAAACTGCAGAAGCTGGTGACTGAGTTTGGTAAAGTGTGTGAAAGAAGAAAGTTAAATGTGAATAAGAGCAAGGTTACTAGGTACAGTAGGGTTGAGGGTCAAGTCAGTTGGGAGGTAAGTTTGAATGGAGAAAAACTGGAGGAAGTAAAGTGTTTTAGATATCTGGGAGTGGATCTGGCAGCGGATGGAACCATGGAAGCGTAAGTGAATCATAGGGTGGGGGAGGGGGCGAAAATCCTGGGAGCCTGGAAGAATGTGTGGAAGTCGAGAACATTATCTCGGAAAGCAAAAATGGGTATGTTTGAAGGAATAGTGGTTCCAACAATGTTGTATGGTTGCGAGGCGTGGGCTATGGATTGAATTGTGCGCAGGAGGGTGGATGTGCTAGAAATGAGATGTTTGAGGACAATATGTGGTGTGAGGTGGTTTGATAAGAGCGTGGTTGAGAGAGCAGAAGAGGGTGTTTTGAAATGGTTTGGGCACATGGAGAGAATGAGTGAGGAAAGATTGACCAAGAGGATATATGTGTCAGAGGTGGAGGGAACGAAGAGAGGTGGGAGACCAAATTGGAGGTGGAAAGATGGAGTGAAAAAGATTTTGAGTAATCGGCGGGCAAGGAATAGAGTGAATTGGAACGATGTGGTATACCGCGGTCGACGTGCTGTCAGTGGATTGAACCAGGGCATGTGAAGCGTCTGGGGTAAACCATGGAAAGTTCTTTGCGGCCTGGATGTGGAAATGGAGCTGTTTTTGGTGCATTATACATGACAGCTAGAGACTAAGTGTGAACGAATGTGGCCTTTGTTGTCTTTTCCTAGTGCTACCTCGCGCACATGCGGGGGGAGGGGGTTGTCATTTCATGTGTGGTGGGGTGGCGACGAGAATGAATAAGGGCAGCAAGTATGAATTATGTACATGTGTATATATGTATTTGTCTCTGTGTGTATATATATGTATACGTTGAGATGTATAGGTATGTATATGTGCGTGTGTGGACGTGTATGTATAAACATGTGTATGTGGGTGAGTTGGGCTATTCTTTCGTGTTTCCTTGCGCTATATATATATATATATATATATATATATATATATATATATATATATATATATATATATATATATATATGTGTGTGTGTGTGTGTGTGTGTGTGTGTGTGTGTGTGTGTGTGTGTGTGTGTGTGTAACAGGACGGAATAGGCTGGGAAATAATGGGGTTGTATGTTGGGTTTGTAAACATTTGGCCGACTCCAGTGAGGTCTGTCGCCTCACTCACGCATCGCGAGATTTCTGATTAAGGATATTCTTGCAAAATCAGTTAGTAGTAATTAAAACTTTAGATTGGAAGAGTAATGAAAGAAACAGTTATTGTGACAACGAAAATTTATCGTGTGAAAAAGTGAATTAGTGGAGCAATTAACGAAGGAAATTGAAATAATTGCTTTAGTAATACAACAAATGGCATCCTACATTACGCAGAATAAAGAGGGGATCACTGATTATCCAACCTCCTTGGAGACACTTTACCCAGCCCTTGGAGAATAACATAACATCTACTACGAATCCCTGTAAGCCATACCTCGCTGTTACACAGGATATCTGCATCCGGGAAGCCATATCTCGCACTGTTACGCAGGATGTTTCAAACGAAGTGTGCAAGGCTCATTCCTATGTAAAGGTAACGCGCTACTAAAGTCTACAGGGGACACTGGTAACTTCCATTCCAATAGGGCACCAGTAAAGGCCGAACAAGAGTGCGGGTCAATCAACAGTAGGGACTTCAAGAGAATCTTAGTAGTATGTGAATGGAAACAGTGAGCTGTACGTAGAACGTACGCTGGGTGCACCGCGCTACATGTGAATAGTGTACGTACAGGGAGACTTTCCCCGGGGAAAGTTGAACGTGGCTGTCG
Organism: Panulirus ornatus; assembly: GCF_036320965.1. Taxonomy (NCBI): domain Eukaryota; kingdom Metazoa; phylum Arthropoda; class Malacostraca; order Decapoda; family Palinuridae; genus Panulirus; species Panulirus ornatus. Next base: position 2,944,741 of record NC_092250.1, on the reverse strand, counting down.
CTTAGCAAGGACTGCTGCACGCCCGGATCACCGTGCACGTACAGACCGAATTGACGAAAAGGACATGTGTAACCAGTTATGTTCCCTTAAGTGAACTTTTACCCACAGAGACTGAGCCGCAAGTGAGTGTTATGCTGGGCGGCCAGAATTAGTGTAATGCTTGTTTTGAAGTGTTTGGGTTCATTAACAAAATTTCTCTTACACTTGTGAATTAGTTTTACGTATTATTAGCATCTGTGTTAGGATGGATGCCACATTATTTCTACCATTGTTATTAGGATTAGATATTAAATGTAAGAATTTCCTTGGCCTTTCCTTAGCCTGTTGGAAATGAGTAGTCACAGTATGCTTGGCAGTCCATTGGCCAAGTTGGTTCATTACTGTTCTCATTACGGGGTTTACATAAACCAAGGCAATCGTACTTGATCAACAATCAAAATAGTAACTAGTAACAACTCTCCTTTCTCTTGCCCCCATATATATATATATATATATATATATATATATATATATATATATATATATATATATATATATATATATTTACAGACATATACATGTACATATTAATATTTGCTTACCTTTTTCCATTCCTGTCGCTACCCTGTCGCCTAGGAAACAGCATGGCTACCCCCTGCTTCAGCAAGGTAGCATCAAGGAAAATGACAAAAAGGGCCACATTCGTTCACCTTAGTCTCTAGCAGTCATGTGTAATGCACCAAAACCACAGCTCCCTATCCACATCCAGTCCCCATAGACCTTTCCCTGGTTTACCCCAGATGTTTCACGTGCCCTTAGCTTTTACTGGTCAAGAGTGAAGGAGAGAATTTTTCCTCATAAGAATAACAATTTCCATGAGTTGTGTTATATTTTACCATACTGAAGGTTTAGTGAAAATTCCTTGAAAATTCATGTTCGTCAATCTTAATCTTAAGAACACAGGAAAGTGAAAATAGAATTCATAACATAGACATTTATTTATTATAACAGCTGAAGGTAAATAAAAGATATAACACACCTCGGACTCATCACTCGAGCCTGACAACAATATGTCAACAAGTTCTAAACTATTTTGAGCTTTATCTCAATGCCATTTTAACTTTCACTGAATGAAGGTGTATCAGATTATTATTACATTTTTCTTAAAAAGAACATGATCCTTTGAGGTCAAATGTAAGGCATATAATTTGAAATTCTATATAGACAATAATCAGCTAATATCAACATCCATCAACCCTCAGAAGAGTAATAGCCATTGAAATCTAGTCTGTTGAGAAGGTCCTGACGGCAGGAGTCCATTCTAATGCGTTGTCCAACCTTCACCAGCACTGAAATTAAAGAGGTAAACAATGGAGTGAGGTCATGTATTTTTAGTGTGACAAGCATTTTACACTAAAAAATTAAATTTTTCCAACAGATGGTAATAAAACCCTGAAATCATATAGTTCTTAAATCAGAATGTTTCATACATGGGCAAATGAATGAGGAATAAACCAAAGTATCATTACATCTATTTAGCAGGATCAGTATTAATGAGTGAGAAATGAATAAGGAAAACATCATACTGCTGTAATTATCTCGTATGTTAAGGAATGCAGTGATAAAGCTCAAAGCTTTGTCTGTTACATACAAGCCAGTATAGTTTAAACAATATCTGTCCAAAGTATTTATTTAATTGTCAGCATGCAGAAAAGCACAATTCTAAAGCAAAAGCAATTTTTCAAGAATAATGATCAATTAAGCTATGATTTAATGTGGAATATTCCTATCTTCACCTCAAAAATATCATAAATGTTAGATATCAAGTTGAACAGATAATGATGATTTCTGAGGCAGAAAATCTTGTGAAAATGGCAGAAACAGTAACAGAAATAGTGTGAACAAATGTTCAATATAAATCTAATTCTGAGAAAGTAAAATCATTCTCTGTCTAGAATATCACATTCCAAAAATAAACATCTTCCAGGAAGTTGGAGTCATCTTGATGTGTATAATACATGAGTGCCCTGATGCAGTCAAAATCTGTCACAGAAGAACAAAGAGAAACTGAAAAATATTTCTAGCATCACCATGTATATTATCATGCAATAAGTTCAGGCTGTACTGTTTAACTACACTTTAATCACATACTGAGATCTAATAAGTTCTTCATAAGATCCAAGGCACTTTTACCCTTATAATTTGTATCGTTCTCTTAACATCTGGACAGTCACTTGGATACAAAGTCTAACCAATGTATAAATACATGTTTTACATCTCCACATCCATCATACATTTAAGTCTGTTAAAATCAAATCCATTACTCATTTCAACTTAATGGAAGAGAAGGAAATTTAAGGATACCCTAACTATCATGTGTTTCTTAGAACATAGTCATGAACCATGAAAGGTAAATTTACAACAGAGAAATTTTTTACTATACAATATTACTTCAAGTTTTATAAATGCACAGAATGATTCAATCTGAAATTTATCCATTCCCTTATTGATAAAAATTATGAACATATAAAAATATTATGCATGTTCACTGTTTCCTACATTAGTGAGAAAATACCAGAAACAAAGGAAGACATGGCCCCATTCATTCACATCCACTCTCTAGCTATCATGTATAATGCACCAAATCCACATCCTCCTATCCAGAACAAAGCCCCACCGACTTTTCTGTGGTTTCCCCTTGCCACTTCATATAGCCTGGTTAAGCCTTCATCCATTCCTGGTGCTACCCTGCCCCACAGGAAACAGCATCACTACTCCCTGCTTCAGTGAGGTAGTGCCAGGAAAACACAAAAAAGGCCACATTCGTTCACAGTCTCTAGCTGTTATGTGTAATGCACCAAAAACACAGCTCCCTATCCACATTCAGGCATCACAGACTTTTTCTATGGTTTACCCAAGATGTTTCACATGCCCTGGATTAGTCCACTGACAGCATGTCGACCCCAGTATACCACATTATTCCAATGGGAGAAACAAATACATCTTGAAATATCCAGAAAAGCACTAAATAACCACTCTTCCAACTCAGTCTTAAACACCACCCCACCAGACATACACCCATCAGAATCAACATTATCCAGATATATATTAATTACACTTTCATATCTGTGCTTTGGAAACCACTCATCTCTGTACCGTTAAAATGTACAAACAAAAGTGCAACATATCTTAAGTACCCTCAACCCCAAGATGCAACTTCCATGTTGAAGACACTGAACACACATTCCTAAATTGTTCTGCATTTGCCTCACACAGACACATACAAAATCAGCAAACTCTTTGACATATGGTATTGACATGTGATGCGACTGGCTTTCTGAACACTATGGAATCCGTACAGAAGGCAAGGAAATCTTAGGGCAGGAAGGTAAGTAAAGTGTAATGAACAGATGTAGAAAAGGTAAGTGGGTGACTTAGTTAAAACTTATTAACTAATATCAAATGAAACTTTCTTTTTAAATTGCTATACACTACAGACCAACAGGAAAAATGAAAGAGTGAAAAGCTTTGCCATGTAACTTATCACTGATAACCTAACTATGAAGGCAACTGATTTCTAAAAAAATGCATTTTTTTCTTACTTGTTAGCCATTTCCCATGTTAGTGAGATAGTGACAGGCACAGATGAAGAAAGACCGTACCTGCTAACACCCATTCTCAAGCTGTCATTTGTAATGCACTAAAAGGATGTGAGCAGATGCAGCCTTTCTTCGTGTATTCCTGGTGCTACTTTGCTAATGCTAATGGAATCAGTTGGCTTCTTAGGTAGGCTAATGGTAAGTTACATGACAAAGTTTTTCCACTCATTACTGTCCCTAGGGTAGGGGAGAAAGAATTTTATCAACAAATTCTCTGTGTTTCATAGAAAGACAACTAAATGGGGCAGGAGTGGGGTGCTGAAAATCTTCCTCTTCTTGTATTTCAGTTTCTAAAGGACAGAATTAACAAATGGTGTTACCTCCGAAATCTTTAGTGGAGGGGTATATATAGTCTCATGCCATCCACCATCTTTGAAAGTAGTTTATTGGGAAAAGAAAAATAATCAGGTGCTAGCTATCCACAGGAGACATAATCAGGGCACTTCCATATCTGTATGATTTCTTTTGGAGGAGGAGTTTTTGCAGAAAAAGGAACATATTATATTTTAAGGTATTATAGTATGTGCAGGGTATGATTGATGATAAGAACTTAGAATATCACTTGGTGATGGACAAACAGTAAGGCAGGTAAAGTTCATTGACAGTCCTGGGTAATGGTGTTTTTTTTCTAGCTCGAAACTGTGGTAACCCAGAATGGGAAGTAGTCAATGGACATTACCCAGCACAGTAAATCTGAACTTTTCTTCTTTTTTTTTCTGTACATCCAATATGTCATTTCTCACTAAGCTGCAGGATGATCCATGCAGAATTGTCTGTAAAGTACCATGGTAACTTCCCACTGTACTTAAGAGTGACCTAAGCAAAATATTTTGTAAAATACCATGATTACTTACATCTCTAGACACTTACATACCACAAATGAAGAATTCTTGATTACAGTTTTTTGTGACTATATTGGATTATCACAGAATATATTGTTCTTTATGATGGATAGGGATTTATAAGACATTAAGATTATAAATAACAGTAGGTTGTGAATATTATGATACAAAAACACTTAGCTGCAGTGAATTGTACAAACTTCAAGAATTCTAATTGCTTTACGCTCAAAATGCATGGTTTCAGCAGCCTGAGTGCCAGCGTACATATAAATGTAAATATCATTACCTCGTGTAGTTTATCCTCCTCCTCCTCCATTAGAGCTTCAAGGAATGGAAGAGCAAAAAAGCAAACATAAAAGATAAACAGCTGACATCTTTATCAACATCATCATAACATTCAATAATGTTATAAAACAAATCGTATGTTTTCATATCCATCGATACCCCGTCTGTTAATCAGTACAAAACATCATGCATACACGGTAAACAGCCTTTAAGTTAGACAATGAATAAAACATACTTTCTTCAAGCCTTTTAAAAATGTGAAGCAATTAAAACTAAGCAAAATCATAAACACATTCTATATTGTAATGCAATTAATAGCTTAGATTCTTTTTCCCTTTTAAAAGAAACAGCAAAGAGAAAATATAAAGTACTGAAATTCCTTCCCATATATATTATTAAGAGTTTTAGTGCTAACCTGGAAAGAAAAATACTGTATCATCATTATCATCATCATCATAATAATAATGATAATAATTATAAAATAATAACAACAACAATAATAATAACTACAATATTGAAAATAATGATAATATCAACACCATCTACCACCTTATTTAACATGTAAACATCATCATACATATAATGAATACATGAACAACATGAATTGTCCTGCTTATGATATGAACATGTACAGCTTCACGTGATTTATGAACACCAATGTATCTTTTGATGGAAAACTGGTAATAGCTAAATGCTAACTTGTTTGATTAATGATTAACATACAGTACACCATTTCTTTTAATATAAAAAACCAAATCTGTTCCCAAATTTTGACTAGAGAAAGAATCCATTAGTATCCTATTACTACATTTTATCCACTCCACTCTAAACTATACTTCACCTGCCTGGTCACCCAGCTTCATAAATAAATATAATTAAGCTGCAAACCACAAAAAATAGTGCTCAGAACAACTGCTGGCTTCCTAGCAACCACAAACATTCATCAATTTCACAGCAAAATGCAAACAAAATATTTCTCACCTCAATGTGCTTGGCATTTAGATCTCTGCACAGCACTAGACATTTCCCGTCCGAACCACTTTATAACCAACCACCCATCCCCAAGTAAAGAATAAAAAGCTTACTCCTGTGCACACCTTAACAACCTATACTCACAGATCCATCCTCCTCCCCAAAACACAACACTCATGAAATGCATTCACACCAAAATGCCCAACAAGCACTAAACAGTCATCTTCTCACTTACATTTGTGCAGGAAAGTAGCATGCTTCTGGAACTCTTGGTATGTGCTTTTCAGCGCATTAAACCCAGGATGCTCCATGATGCCTGATTCGCTGTTAGTTTGCCATGAATGAGAGAGAAACTGTTTACGGAAACGCAGCATTAGTGAGAACACGTCTCTCACCAGTTTCAAAACCACAGCACTATTACGGGTCAGAAAACACCTGTAGCAAGAGAAAGTTTGTGATATTATAAGTATATTATGCAACATTAGCTCACATGAAAAGTGTGTTGCAACATCATATGAGTGAAAGAGAGTACTTACCTACCTTGAGTACCTGTGATGAGATTTAGCTATAATGGCAAGGCAATTACTAAACACTCATTGCTTGATGAATAAAACAGTTCCTCTCAGCTGTCGCCTGCATTTCATACTTATCTATTCTTGGTTCATCTGGTACTGATTTGAATTAGGTTAAGTATTTTTTTAAATGTTTCTGTATTTATTCCATGCCTGCTTCTTATTTCTCATGGCACTATATTGGAAACATGTTCTTACTGCCTAGTTGATCTGCCATAAATTTTGATTTGATTTATGAAGATTTAATACTCTATATCCTCCTTGCTAAAAGGCTTTCAGATTTAACAAATTTTCTTTCATACCTTCAATTCGTAGCCATGGGCATCTCATAACATTTTCTTTCTAGACTATATAGCTGCAATTCTTTCAGATTTTCATGGTAGTTCATATGCTCCATCCCTTTGATTTTGCTGGACCAAGATAGATGCTGTATCAGCTAACATTTGATAATCTAATACAGTACACCCTATCAGCTAACATTCACTAATCTGATACAGTGTGTCTGAGGAGGTAACATTCACTAATCTATTTAAGTAGGACTGTATTCAAAATATTAATAGGTGAAGTTCAGGTATATCTTTAAACAAGCTGAGAATATGTGAAATCCTGCCAAGGGTTAATTACTACTACATACAATCAACAGTTTATTAAAGTACCTTGTTCATGCACACTAAATTACTATAACAGTAGCATTCTCACTTTTGCTTAGACTTACACATCATAAGTAATGCATTACCTTGAGAGTATGGAGTTGACTAGAGAGCTGTGAAGGTCATAAAGGTCATCAAGCGATGCTACTTTTTCACATAATTTTTGTTCAAATTTACTCCAACTGATCTGGTGCACCTGAAAAAGGGAAAGTAATGTGCTAGATATCGCTCTTTGGTGAAGATTCATCAGACCTTCCTATACTGAAAAAAATGAGATTGTAAAGATTTCTTTCATACTATTCGCCATTTCCCGCATTAGCGAGGTAGCGTTGAGAACAGAGGACTAGGCCCTTGAGGGAATATCCTCACCTGGGCCCCTTCTCTGTTCCCTCTTTTGGAAAATTAAAAAAAAAAAAAAAAAAAGTGAAAGGGGAGGATTTCCAGCCCCCCGCTCCCTCCCCTTTTAGTCGCCTTCTACGACATGCAGGGAATACGTGGGAAGTATTCTTTCTCCCCTATCCCCAGGGATTGTAAAGATGTGTATATATTTTTTATTATATTATTATACTTAATCACCATCAGTGAGGTAGCACCAGGAACAGACGAAGAACAGCCCATCCATACATATATATATATACACGTGCATATACATACACATGTACATATTCATACTCACCTGCCTTCATCCATTCCCGGTGCCACCCCACCCCAGAGGTGAAACCACAAGAAAATGCAAGATGCGAAGTGTCAAATGCTTTCGTATGATTACAACATCAGAACTGAGTACAGATAAAGAGAACCAGAATATAATATACCTGCTATGAAAGGGCAGGGCAGGCAAATAAATTAAGAAACAGGTGAAGGGATAAATGAACAAGTTACTTTCAGTGATATAACCTCTCTCAGGTTACAAACTCAGATTTACCTGTGTTCTGGGAAACACGTTTAAATCTTTTACATTTACAGTTATCGAATTTGTATAAACCAACATTTTGATTCATATCAGTATTTCTACTATGTTAAATAAGAGGCAATTCAGCAATATTTCTATCCATTATTGAGTTATTGCATATAATAATCTTAACACTGCTCACATTAAAGGGATGTATCCTAAGAGTCTCCAGGATTAACTTTCCAAAGGGACCGGCAGAGGATGGAGCCAGGCAGGGATTTTTCCTTGTAATCATATATGTGCATCACACATGCATTTTTCAAGTCCTCGCTCACATCATACAAATGTTGTCTAGCCAGAATAACCAATTAGAATAACATTATCCCATTTCTTGAGAAATTCAACTGCAATCCCATTCATTCCTGCCGCTTTACCACATTTGTAGTTGGTAGGCAGCCAACGAACAGGGAGGTATATTACCAGTACTTCCTGCCTGGGTATTAGGAGGTTTAGTGATGGCTGCATAGAAAGTCAGCACTTCAGTGGTTGTCAAGTCGCATTCCTCTGACCCAGATAGCTGTCTTTTCTTTTTGTCTCACCCACACACACATGGATTACTGGCATTCTGTCCAGAAACATGCATAATATTTGACAACACTCAATTCACACAACTCATTCATTGTAACTCTAAATTTTCCCGCAGTGAGCACTATGTGCTACCCTTGCCTTTTGGCAAAATGGTAGGAGCAGTAGGCAAAAGTTGTAGGTTGGAGCATTAGGTAGAAGTAGTAGGTGGTAGCATTAGGTACAAGTAGTCAGTAGGAACATCAGGTAGGAGCCTATGCAAGCACTACGCTTGAGTTGCCCTTTGCCAGTGGCCTTTTAAGGGTGACGTACTAAAGGCTAAGAAGCAGCATTGGAGTTCATTGGAGGCCATCCCTCATGAGGGAGTTCCATTTGGAACAGAAATCAGAGATATAGATAGATTGATGGACTTCATCATGAATCACTGTTTCATTTCTTTTTCTTTTTTAGAAATACAACAGAAATTACAATTTGCAAAAAATATTTAACAGTTTCTGTCAGCTCGAAATGAATGTCATTCAAAAATCGTCTAAAAACCAAACAAATGGAAAAAGGCTTCTATCCAAGTATGGTGGTCATGCATGGTCAGCAATTTATTGAATAATGTTAAAGATACTTATGTATGAATAATGTTAAAGTACTTATGTACATGTCACATGGCTATCTATAACATTATCGTTATTTAAAACCTCAGGACCCCCTCTATAAGGGCTCCTGCAGAAGGCTCCACTACAATCAGCTTCGAGGAAAAGAAGGATTGCTTTCTAGTGAGTTCTTCAACAAGACTCTATTCTGACAATACAACCTTACTGAAAGTAAATTTTCAATTAATGTGTAACCACAAGCAGGCGAAGTCCAATAATGTCATTTTATCTATATAGGAGCAGTTCTCTTTTCATGGCTTACCCACAGCTGCTGTACAGAATAATAAATAACTTGTCATTGTGTGCACCAGCTTTTTTGTTACCCAGTTCTATTGCCATCATTATCAAGATCATTCACTGTCTCTTTTCATTTGTGTCAGTAATTCAGAGGATTAATTTTGATGAAAATACTGAATGGTACACAGCTGCTTTACCTGACTAATAACATAAGCTTGTACAACAAGAAGGAAATGGTGCATCTCATGGCGAAAAAGGCAAACTTGATGAAATTGTTCGCTCTTGGAGAAATGGCCCTCTTTTTGCTGCCGACCTAACAGGAATAAAATACAATATGAGTTGTGATAATTATGGAAGCAGTATTCTATTCTAAAAATGAGAAATATATATATTTTTTTTTTTTTTCTTTTCAAACTATTCGCCATTTCCCGCATTAGCGAGGTAGCGTTAAGAACAGAGGACTGGGCCTTTGAGGGAATACCCTCACCTGGCCCAATTCTCTGTTCCTTCTTTTGGAAAATTGAAAAAAAAACAGAGGGGAGGATTTCCAGCCCCCCGCTCCCTCCCCTTTTAGTCGCCTTCTACGACACGCAGGGAATACGTGGGAAGTATTCTTAATCCCCTATCCCCAGGGATCCAAGGTGACTGAGTTTGGTAAAGTGTGTGGAAGAAGAAAGTTGAGAGTAAATGTGAATAAGAGCAAGGTTATTAGGTACAGTAGGGGTGAGGGTCAAGTCAATTGGGAGGTGAGTTTGAATGGAGAAAAACTGGAGGAAGTGAAGTGTTTTAGATATCTGGGAGTGGATCTGTCAGCGGATGGAACCATGGAAGCGGAAGTGGATCATAGGGTGGGGGAGGGGGCGAAAATTTTGGGAGCCTTGAAAAATGTGTGGAAGTCGAGAACATTATCTCGGAAAGCAAAAATGGGTATGTTTGAGGGAATAGTGGTTCCAACAATGCTGTATGGTTGCGAGGCGTGGGCTATGGATAGAGATGTGCGCAGGAGGATGGATGTGCTGGAAATGAGATGTTTGAGGACAATGTGTGGTGTGAGGTGGTTTGATCGAGTAAGTAACGTAAGGGTAAGAGAGATGTGTGGAAATAAAAAGAGCGTGGTCGAGAGAGCAGAAGAGGGTGTTTTGAAATGGTTTGGGCACATGGAGAGAATGAGTGAGGAGAGATTGACCAAGAGGATATATGTGTCGGAGGTGGAGGGAACGAGGAGAAGAGGGAGACCAAATTGGAGGTGGAAAGATGGAGTGAAAAAGATTTTGTGTGATCGGGGCCTGAACATGCAGGAGGGTGAAAGGAGGGCAAGAAATAGAGTGAATTGGAGTCATGTGGTATACAGGGGTTGACGTGCTGTCAGTGGATTGAAGCAAGGCATGTGAAGCGTCTGGGGTAAACCATGGAAAGCTGTGTAGGTATGTATATTTGCGTGTCTGGACGTGTGTATGTACATGTGTATGGGGGGGGGGGGGGGCGGGGCCATTTCTTTCGTCTGTTTCCTTGCGCTACCTCGCAAACGCGGGAGACAGCGACAAAGTATAAAAAAAAAAAAAAAAAAATATATATATATACATATATATATATATATATATATATATATATATATATATATATATATATATATATATTATTATACTTTGTCGCTGTCTCCCGCGTTTGCGAGGTATATATATATATTTTTTTATTTTTTTTATTATACTTTTTATTATACTTTGTCGCTGTTTCCCGTGTAGAGGTAGTGCTACCTCGCGCACATGCAGAGAAAAGGGGTTGTCGTTTCATGTGTGGCGGGGTGGTGACGGGAATGAATAAGGGCAGACAGTATGAATTATGTACATGTGTATATATGTATATGTCTGTGTGTGTATATATATGTATACATTGAGATGTTTAGGTATGTATATGTGCGTGTGTGGACATGTGTGTATATACACGTGTATGTGGGTGGGTTGGGCCATTCTTTCGTCTGTTTCCTTGTGCTACCTCGCTAACGCGGGAGACAGCGACAAAGTATAATGAATAAATAAATAAATATAAACACCCATACATGCACATATACATACATATTCATATCAATATATACACCTATACATACACAGACATTTAAATATATACACGTACATATTCATTCTTGCTTGCCTCCAATCCATTCCTAATGCAGCCCCACCCCACAGGAAACAGTTGCTGTTTTCAGATAAAATGGCTGTGATGAGTCTCCAGAGACAAATTCTATGGGCCTGTGACAAAGTTTGCAAGAATCTCAAGAGGAAAGTTGAAATATAATGTTAAAAGTAAAGATGTTAGATACAGCAGATGAGTCAGACAAGAGCATGAGTGAAAGTTGAAATGTAAAAGGTTTAAAGGAAGTGAAGTGCCTTAGATCCCAGGGAGTAGACTTGGAAACTGTTGAAAAGATGGGAAATGAGTCAGAGGCTGAAAGAAAGGGATAAGGTCCTGGACATCTGGAGTGTGTGGATGGAAAGGAAGTTTCTGTCAGGACAAGAATGGGTATGTTTGAAGGTATTGTAGTCCTAAGAGTACTGTATGAGTGTCAGTCTTTGACTTTCAGTGCAAAGGTAAGATAAAGGGTTAATGTGCTGGAAATGACATGCCTGAGAATATTTGGCATGAGGTGGCTTCATCAAATGAGAAATGACAAGTCAGAGAGAGTAGTATAGTATTTAGTGTAGTCTGATTAAGAGGATCCTACTAAGGTGTGCTGATATGGTTTGGACATACAGAGAAGATAGCTGAAGAGTAATAGACACAGGATTTATGTGTTCAATGGCAGGGGAGGGGAAAAGGGAAGGGGAGACTGAAGAGGAGATAGAAAGATGAAATAAAGGAGACTATATGGTATTACGTCCTAGACATTAAAGGAGGGCAAGAACCATGTTAGTTAGAAATACTGGAGCAAAGTAGTATGTAGGGGCTATGTGCTGTTAATGGGCTAAACAATGGGAATATAAAGTGGTCAAACCAAATCATGAAGAGTTGAATGGGCTTGGATTTGGCTAATAGACTATGATTTTTGTACATTATATCTGGCAGTTAGAGAGTGAATGTGTGGATATGAGGCCTTTATTTATCTGTTCTTGATGTTACCTTGCAAAGACTGCTAATGCAGCTAGATGTAAAAAAAAAAAAGGAAAAAAAAAAAAAGAACTTGGGGATAAGGCAAAAATGAAGTACCCAATTATTTGGTCAAATGAGAGTACAACATTGATGGTGTAGAATGAGCTCTAGCTATATAATGCTTCTTAATTTAAACTTCTGATTTTTCCTTGATTTTATCTGTATATCTGAAGATAAGTGATCATATTGTATGCAAGACAAACTCAACTTACTGAGAAAAGATGTGTGAGAGAAAAGATCATCAGCAGCCCAAATACTCTGGTGAAGGGAGGCCAGGAAAGTCCACACCCGAGAGTATGAAGCCAAGGTGGTGTCATCTAAAATAAGTGTATGTGGCCATTGTACGCGATATCTCAGCTCCAGGCAGTCCACGATGCTTACTGAAAGAAATTGTTTACTGATATATTTCTCCTAAAATGGAATTACTCTTTTTAGGAAGAGAAACAAAAAAGCCTTGCTCAATTTGAGAATAGCAGGGTAATATCTTCATTAAAACTTGTGAATAAATTCACCATCTGATTTTAAATGCAGGAATAGCACCGCTTGCCACTCTCTTCTAAAAAAGAATGCTGAAATAATGAGAACAAAGCTTGAATATACACAAATGAACACAACCAGTTCATTCCCTGCTATATACTTATCTCAGAAACACCCTTTTGCTTGCCTTTTTATGTGTCTTTTTTTCTACATCTTTTGTTGTATTTTCTCAACAGGATAATAAGAATCCTTTTAATAATGGTTTCCTTTTGCATTTGTTAGCATAAGTAGCTAGGTCATTCCCTCCAATAAAAGGTTTTATTTGTGAAAGACCCAAGCAATCCAAATTTGTTTACAGGTAGTGGACCATTTATACCTTATTCTTCCTTTCTTTTGTATATTTTAATGCATATATCTTATGAGATTTTTCTTTGGTGTGTTTTTCCTCAGAGAGTCATCTTTAGGGCGATGAGATTTTTCTTTGGTGTGTTTTTCCTCTGAGAGTCATCTTTAGGGTGTGTTTTGTTTCTCCTTGTATTTCTTTGCCCTCTTATTTTAGGGCTGTTGTTTTCAGATTCAAAATGGTGTCATCACAGTGCCATCTGTTAGCAGCTTCAATTACCTTACCAAAGGAGGGCAGTTTTTCATCCCTTTTTAACTTTCAAGAACACATATTGTCATTCAGATGGGTTTAGCTTGGGTCCCTTAAATTTGGCATTCAGAACATACTCTTCCAGCAATTTACAAAATGTGTTGAGGAATAGATATATCCTCATTTCTTTATCCTACCTGCCTTTTTCCTATATTAATAGATATCTTGGAACTTAACAGAAGTCACATATTCAAAATTATTTTTTCCTTATTTCATACTAAATTTCATGACCTTGATACCTTCAGCAACATAACGTAACTTACCTGGTGTAACTTACTGGCCATAAACTAACCTATACTAAATCAGCAATTGGTAGACATTTTAGAAGGCCCTTCTATGAATATGGATAAGACAAAGAAACATAACTACTGTCTGTCCAGTTTCTCTCTCCCTGAACAACAGGAAGGTGAACATTCAGTGCATCTTGAATGAACTGGTGCATGTATACTCTTTCTTTTCAGTCCACAAGATTATAATAACCCTAGCTGATGAAAGCTTGTCCATATGGAGTCAGATATTCCAAAGAATGAGGCTTTCTTCATACTGAATGTTAGACTCAAACATGCTATTTTAAGAAAGTCTGCTCTTCAGCAATCAAAGGGTACCTCTTCTGAATTAATGGATCAAGGCTTGCAACTCAGATGAGAATGCAGTACCTAAGTGACTTGGTTCCTCAGGAGATCAGGGACTAACTCCTATTTGTGTACCTCTGTTCATGTTAGATGCTATACACTATGCTATGGATAAAAGGAACTTAACTAAAGTAATCTTCTCCCAAAAAACTCACTGTTTACATTAGTGGTATGACTTGTTGGAGAGTGATCATACAAGTGAAAGGGCCTGCATTTTTAACTTACTTTTTTCTGCAGCAGATGAACTCATCTGGAAAAAGAATGATCCTCGACCCCTTGACAACACTTTCTACATTCAAAAGTAGTTCAAGATGACCACCATTCAGTAACAAAGCTCCTTCCAACACATCCCTAGATTTTCTGCATTTAATTACAAGATGCGTACTGGCATGTCCAAATCTAATTGTGGTTTAGAAAGGACTTAGGCTGCAAGGTAGGGAAGGAATACTTTGCAGTTTCCAGCCATGTCTTTCATCCAAAGCCTTGCATTTGCATATTTTTAACCACTATAGGATAAAAACTCACTTGCATAGGTGAATGCTGGTGGAATGTTGGTGATGGCAAATGACAAATTTTCAGACAGTGGACTTGTACTCCAGCATGAATCAGACACTGATCTGTTGAGGATGTTATTAAGTTCCACAGGAATCAACAGTGCAGCTGGGGAGCTTGCTGTATCAGACTGCAAGTTAAAAAAAAAGTTTATTGATATGAATCTTTAAGCTCCACAGATAATGTAAAATAATTACATAGTATACTAGGAGACCACATGTACAATATACAAAGTGACTGATGGAAATGAGAAAGTCCTACTATCACTGGAGGTAATATATAAATATCTCAATTTCAATTTGTTGATAAATTCACCATCTACCCCTAAGGGGAGAATCACTTTGTGTGAACCACTGTTCACCACCTTTTTAGAAGGTTGATATCACAAGTTCAAAACTAGCATATACAAAAAGGAACACAGCTAAGTCATTCTGGCAAAATCCCAAACTACACACTACAAAAGTTTAAAAAGAAACAGAGGGGAAGGAAGGTCAGGAATGAAAAATAAGGCTTGCTAACTGGCCTCCTTTCTTAGAACAAAATAGTTTCTAATGAATTTAATACGCATTTCCTTCCTAACAGGAGTCAGTCAATGAGCAAAGTTAGAGAATAGCCATATAGAAGCTAGAGATAAACTCTTGAACTTATAAAAGAAACAGTGAGCAGTGGCTGAGAAGATACTTTGTAGACTTCCAGGTACCACATGAGAATATTCTGCAGACCCAGACTTCAGAAATAGCGGACAAAAGTGCTGGCAAAGCTCCACAGCCCCCTGAGATAATATCCTTCAATGAGAGGATCCTCATATATGTTTAAGAAGACTAACTTTCTTATATCACAGGAATCTAAAATTGGCTGGGACTTAAGGATTGGGTATTTGATATGTGTGGCAAATGTTTCTTTCCACCAAAAGGAGGTCACAGGCAGGAGAGATTTTTTAAAAAGATCTCATGAATGGACAGTTAAAAGAACCCACAAAGGTACCTACAGGACAGTGACTGTGATAAACATTCCCAAATTTCTATTGAGATGGAATAAGTGATGTCTAACCTCTGAAGGAAAGTGAGGAGGTTTTCATGACAAAATTCGAATGAATCATACTTGCTCTACATCCTAAGGTTAGAGCAAAGGGAATCAGGAACTTCTGAAGCAAGACTTCAGCAGAAAAAAAATTTTCACTTAAAATTGAGTGTTTACAACATAAGTATTGGAAATAAAAGTAATAAAGACAAAAATATTCAGATGTATGATCTTTACTGGGATCCATAATATTGGTTAGGTAGTCAATGGAATAAGGGAAGGGAGAATGTTTCTGTCCCACAGCACATTTCATTGACTCAAAATATTCACTGCCAGAGCAAGTACTGGAGAGGACAGGCTATAGACAATTAACAACAGCCTTCTAAACATGCAGTTGTTAATGTAGGGTAGTCCTCTCCTTAAGGACAGATGGCTGGTTAATCATAGGTTGTTATTGGAATATTACAATATATCCCAAAACACAGCAGGTCTCTTATTACCTTTGTTTGCGAGATATTTCTTATCAAGAAGAAAGGAATCTTCATCAAAGTTCAGAGATCATGATATATGAGCGGTTAATGCTATAATAAGACACAATATATCTTGAATTTTGTTAATGCAGGATGTGAAATAATTTTGAAATAGAAGGGTAATACAAAGTTTCAAACTGATGATGTATCAAGAAGATATTTCTCACCTTGCTGAAGAGATTCACAGTGAGTGCATGAGCAAAATGAGCATCATGGAACAGCAGAAGAGCACGGAGGGCAGAGAAATGATCCAGTAGACCCTCCTGTACCAATACTTCACTCAGAAGACTTGAGTTAACAAGTCGACTCCTACAACAATGAGGAAACACAGTAAACTTCATCCCATGGTTGTATAAATATCATATATATATATATATATATATATATATATATATATGTGATGACTTCTCATGCCATTTGAAAAGTAACCATATTAACTGGAATTATGTGGTAATTTACTGTAACAGCTTGTTTGAATTTTAGCCGAAGTGTTGTCTGATTTTTTAGTAAGCTCAGATTTCATCTTACCATTAAACCTTATCCTATATCCCAAGCACCCAGGCACTTCAATTAAACATTTCCACACCCTTAATAAATGCAGCTTCTGCAGCAAGACTCAAAATGTTTACTTAATTTTTTGTGTTTGTATGCCAGTCAAAAAAGTGACAAGTACTTCTTTTTACAAAGATATGGAAATACAGTAGGTGGAAGGGGAGTAACTACTATCTACCTATGATGAGATTTTGTCATGACACTGGGTTAGTATGCACTGCCCACTGCAAGTACCACTTGTCTAGTTATACTGTTGTTCTCTGCCACCATGCCCACTGTAGTTATCTTTGTTGGGTTTGCTTGGAACCAGTCCTAGCTATTTGTCTTGAGTTGGTGTTCACTATTTGCTTGGTTTTATTTTACTGTGTAGAATATTAAAGTCTCTCCATCTTTTTCACTTAGCTCTCATGGATAACTGTTTGGTACAATTCTAGTATATTCTAGTGGGATTTTTGTAGATTCAATTATTCTGTGTCTACCGTGTACAAATAGTTGGATAGTCCTTTCGATGAAATGAGTGATTTTATTTCATACTGAAAAAAAATATTCCTTACTGTGTAGCTAGGTGCATCCTGATTGAACGAATAAAATAAATTGGGGCACAAGACAGCTCATTAGTAGTAGGAACAGAAGGTAATTCTTTGGTACTTGGTTGTCTTATATTGGGTTTTCCAGTTAGAGCTGTCCCTGTGATGTCCAGCAGTGGTTCACAACCTGCAATAGTACAATAACTTGTTTTAGAAATGAGTTAAATTCTGTATTCAACTACAGATATGAACCCTAAAGAAAAAAAAAAAAAGACTAGCATTATGACACTCTTCAGAAATAGGAACTGTATTTGTAAAAAAAGAAAAAAATAAGTTGGTTCTGAAGAGCAAAGGCAAGCAATATATGGTAGAAACTAGTGAAAAAGACTTCTGAGTAGAGTATGTAAAAGTTGAAAATAAGCATGAGTGAAAAAAGAAGCAGTATATCACTCATAGGACAACTTTCACTGGCTGCACCAGATGCACAGGTTACAGAGAATGACTAAAGCAGCAGTAAAAACATTTTGGACACTAATTCAGAGGCAAAACAAAATGAGTTCTAGATTACAGTTATTGTGTTCAGGTAAAGGATATTTGTTTAAGATGGGTGAAAGAAGTATAAAACATCAAGGAGAGCTGAGAAAACTGATAAAATGAAAGAGCATTTTCATTTTAATGACATATATATAAGCTTAAAAGGGATGGGTATGGATACAGGTCAGATATCTTTTCCAAGCTTCATTTTGGACAGTATATGGAAATTTATACAAAGGCAAATATAGAGACCTCATCATTACCACACTGACCGAACACTGGTAGTTTGTGACACATCAAATTATGCAACTAAAGACCATTAATAAGTGGCAGTGATCCATTTCATGTCCCATGTAAGTGTTACATCAATAAAGTAGGGGGCCTACAGGTATAGGAAATGAACACAGGGTTTTTGAGGAAGTGGGCAATATATTACACATCACTGTAAAGAAGACTGAAGGACATCACAGACAGAAAATTTTCAGACTAAGTGATGTTGATACATGATCTAAGCATTGGTCTTGGATCTCTAACTGTCAGATATGTGATGCCCAATAAGCTGTACCCTGAATATTATCTGTAAGACATCCTTTTTCAACTGCAGATACAAAAATAAACATGTAGTACCTATTTCTTCCTAGAGAATTTTGCTTAAATATCATATCTTTTAACAAAATAAAAAGAAAAACAAGTTTTATAAGTATTCTTACTCATAAGCTTCAAATTCTCCACATCATAGGGCTTAGCCTTGAAGACCACTGAATTTTTCACGGCTGATAACAGGTCATCAGCTGGGCTCATATCACTGTATGGTCCAGCAGGAGACATTACAGGTTCCTGATATCAACAAAAAGTGATTGGATTACACAGACCACATAGGTTTTTGAAGTAAACTCAAAATATTGCAACATAAAAGTTATCATATTCAACTTAAAAAGTCTTAAATTTGGTAGGGTATTGCTACAAAAAACCATTATTCAATTATCCAACATTAGAAATGCCTAACCCTAATAAACCATGCAGTACACAGAAACCTCAAAGACTATAAATGCAAGTGTGAAAAATCTCACCCAAAAACTTATATCTTGCATGCCTTCTCTAATACAGCACAATGGTTCATGTAAAATATCCACATAAGACACTCAATACATTTCTATGGAATCCTCCAACAGAATATCCCTTATCCACATCCTCCCTCACCGTGTTCTCTCAACTCACCTTTGATTACCCTCTACATTAGCTTCCAATCAAATTACTGAAATATATTCAGTTGTACTCTTGGCATGTCCACAACACCTTCTTCATTGACCACTTTTGCTTTAGAGATCCTTTATTACAGAAACAGAATCCAAGGATTTTTCAAGAAATGTAAGTCAAAAGCTTAATCAATACTGGGTACAAATTATGCAAAAATTCTTGTATTAGGCACTGTACAGTGCAGGTGATAGTTGTATCAAGCTTAAAGTGGCTACCTTCTATACCATATGTCAACAGCTTTTGAAATGAAATGCTCAGTAAGGTGTTTTAGGGGCCCTGTCAAATAATTCCAAGGAAACAGGAACTGAAACTGTTTAACTATGAAAATAAAACCCAATTATGAGTACTTCTATTGATATACAGAGGGCACAGTCTTAAATTGCACATCCAAATGTACAAATTACTAATTCTGTGGACATTAAAATGTCAAAGTTCATTCTACAAAAACAAATCAACAAAAATAAAATGCAAACAAAATTAAGATCTGAAATTGTGAAAAGCTATTTTTTCCAAGTGAAGGAAGCCACTGAGCAAGGTGATGAGAGAGAGCCCCACACTCTGTAGGAGCTATAAAGCACCATCCCATACTATTCTGTGAGCAAACCTGCCTTCTGTCTAAGGACAGAATCACCATGCATGGAGCTGCTGCTTGCCATCTTCTGTATAGGAAGAAGGATGACATCACAATCTCAGATTTAGACATGCACAAACGGACACAACAGTTAATTCCCACGTAACCAATTACACAACAGTACCCACACTTTAAGAATAAAAAAGTAGGGTAGGAAAGTAAGAAGGCTTTGCCTTAAACTGAGAGCCTAGAACCTACCTAATGCCAACAACAAAATTTCGCCATGAAGGTGGGGCTAGCATGTAGTGCACACTACTTTTTTTTTTTTTTTTCAGAATAACTGTTTCTTTCAACAGCCTCTCCTCTCATGTTAGGTAGAATTAGTGATGAATTCAGGCAGTGGCAAATAAAAACAAAACCAAACCTAGACCCTTCTAAAATAGTGCCTTCAGAATTACTGAGCCCCCTCCTGAAAAGATTCAGCTCTTGAGGAACTTAATACATAAGTTTAGTTGAGGGAAAAATTAGACCGACATAATTATGGTAATAATGATAACACTAGAAATAATGATCCTTTATTAATTTACAATTGCTTTTCCTGCCTTAGCAAGGTAAAATCAGGAACAAACAAACAATGGCCTTATTTGCACACATCCACTTTTTAGTTGTCATGTTTATGTACTGAAACCAGAACCTACTATACATAGCCAAACCCAACAGACTGTACATTTGTTCATTTTGTCTGCTTCACATACCCTGGTACAGCCCACTGGCAACATACCAATAGGTGTGCATGTTGGAAATTAAAAGCATGAGGATGATACGTAGTTCAAGGCAAGTTGGTTGTGGAAGGAATGACTTTATAAGAGAGTTGTGATATACTACGTGCAGTCTGACTGAAAGAGCTGACCAGGGTATGCTCAATAGGTCTGGATGTACAAAGGGGATGACTGAAGAAAGATTAAGAGGATCTAGGTTAAACCAACACAGGAAGAAAGGGATAATGGGAAACCAAGAAGATGAACTGATGAAGAAGACATCTTTGGCTATGGGATTTCAGGACTTGAATACTCAGGACAGGAGAGTGAAAGGCATGCGTGAGATAAATTGAACTGGATCAATGTGGCATGTGACGTGCTCCTGCTGTCTGTAGGCTGAACAAAGTAAACCATGGAATAGTCCATGGAACTTAGCAGGGTATGATAGGGTCTGGTCTCAGTACATTATACTGCACATGACAATTTGAAAGAGGATGTGTATAAATGAGGTTGTTGTTCCTTTGTTCCTGACATTACCTTGTTAATGCGGGAGAGGCAACAGGGAATAATAATAATAATAATAATTCGGTGCATTATAAATGACAGCTAGAGACTGAGTGTGAACGAATGTGGCCTTTGTTGTCTTTTCCTAGTGCTACCTTGCGCACATGCAGGGGAAGGAGGTTGTCATTTCATGTGTGGCAGGGTGGCGACAGGAATGAATAAGGGCAGACAGTATGAATTATGTACATGTGTATCTATGTATATGTCTGTGTGTGTATATATATGTATACGTTGAGATGTATAGGTATGTGTATGTGCGTGTGTGGACGTGTATGTATATACATGTGTATGTGGGTGGGCTGGGCCATTCTTTCGTCTGTTTCCTTGTGCTACCTCGCTAACACGGGAGACAGCGACAAAGTATGATAAATAAATAAATAAATAAATATAGTAATAATAAACACTTGAGCTAAGTTTGCAACATTATCTCACTTCAAACAATAATACAACTTACAAGGAACAAGGTTTATAATGAGCACTTTTTCTCCCTATGGGGAAAGAGAACTTACTTGCTAAAAAACTGAGAAAAAACGTAATGAAACAAAGATATTTTTAATATTTTCACAATAAAGAGGGAACATTTCATGATATTGCATGTCATCCTTGTGCTGACTTACTGCAAATCTTGTTCCAAGTTCAGTGTACATATTGCTGAAGACAGTACAAAACAAGAGATAATATACAACCTATGTAGGAAAATGACTGATTTATTGATTTACTAGTTGGGAGCCACCTTACACTAGATTAGTTCTTGCAGTTATCACAAATTAAAGCTACAATCACACTCAGCATCAGTAGCTTAATAAAAGTGGGAAATCTATGTATAGTATGAAAATAATACATGGCTAGGAAAACAAAAATCAAAGTCACACTGGGATAAACTTGTGATAATACAGATGTATAAGTTAAAAAAAAAAAAAAAAAAAGGCCCCCTGATTGTACACAACCATCAAGTCAGTGAACCCTTCACACACATATAACTTTAATTGGTGGGAAATCTAAACCATAATTCCCTTCAACACAAAATGAAGCATCAACAAGAGGATGCAAATTATGTCTTGACAGAAGGTCCAATAAATGTCATGGAAGAAGCATGCAATATTAAGACATTAACTAAGTTCAGCACAAAGTGGGAAATGAAATGTTGTGTTCATTTGTGCAAATCAAAACCTGAGCTTTTAATGAGGTCAAATCTCCCTTAGAGCAGACTGTAATGAATAGTGGCTATATGAAAGATGATCCTGTCCCTTAGGGATAGAAGGTGGGTCAACATGATGAAAAGTGTGATGTCGCTATATACTTACCAGAATGGAACTTTCTCTCATCTTTCTTGCTGACAGGCTGACTCCTGTTAAGAAAACACTTTAATCCAAAGTGAAGCATTTCCAGTAGTATCAAATTACACTGATGTAACAAATGTTGCCATTTAGATAGTCATACAGTATATGACAGTTAAGTGAAAAATAAAGCAACACGAAGCATAATTTCCCAATAGATGGATGGCAACCTCTCAAGCAATAACATGCTGATTATGGCCTTGAGATGGCCTGATCAGTCCTGATCACAGCATCATGAGTAACATTTTGTGAACTTTCTCAAGGACTGGGGCTGAACCTATCTTCATGAGGTGGGAAGTCTGCATGCTTAATCAAAGGCTAAATTTGAAATAAGTAAAACCAAGTGTTGTATATAACATTATGAGACTAAATTTGAAATACGTAAAACCAAATGTTATAAAATACATAACGTAAAACAAAGTACAGTATACATATAAGAAGTTAAGTATGTGAACTGATATGACATTTTCTATACTGATCAATTTTCTAAGTTTTGAAGAATGTCCAGTTATCCTTTACATGCAAACAAAAGCCATTTTCACTCTGCAGTGGTCTGACAATACTATACTGCAATGAAACTTGCACTTTACAGTCTTAAACTGTTACACACTATTTACTTTGTCAGTCTACGAAACACCATTTCTGTATCAGTTATTATGAGAAACCAGCAGTATTTTCATTCAATATTCAAACAGAAATCAGTTTAAGGATAAAACTATACAGTCTCCAAATTCTAAAAAAAAAAAAAAATGGGTGCAATCCAAGCCTCTAAGGTGCAAAAAACTGACTTCAAGAACATATAACCAAAGAAAAAGCCGTCTGCTAACAAAAGAGGTTAAAAAATTCTTTTACAATAATCAGTAAAATAAGGTAATTATATGTTTACTCATATCTTTATAACATGAATTCAAATACACAAATATGTTTAATAAAATCTTTATGGAAAGGGCATCTTATGCCACTCACATGTTTCCAGAGGAGTTTATGAATGACAGCATCAGAGGCGTGACCATAAATGCTCCTTCCTCGCTCCTTCAGCACTTCTCCTCCAACCTTTGCAAGTTTTTGAAAGGAGGAAAGGGAATTCAGCATAACCAGGCTTATATAAGCCTGAGGCTATCATAGGTTTAAATATAATAGGTAGATATTGAAAGGAATATTAAGATCTGTATTTAGCAAAACAAAGCAGGAAAATATCAGACTTCGGACATGCTTTGAATCATAAAATTTTTCAAAAGCAGTAGATGTCTCAACTTTCATTAGATTAAAGGCTGAAAATATGTGACTCATGCTCACTTTGAGAGGGCAGATTCTACAGTAAAGACTTGACGATTTCATTCATTCTTATAATATGTATGCTTAGTGATGACTTACTGCAGAACAATCCAAAACACTGCACACTTAAACAATGAAAATTATCTTCAACAGAATAAGTTATAGTTTAGAAACATGTCAATTTCTGATATACTGTACTGTAACTCCGATGTCATGCTGTGAATTCTGTAAGTACGGTTATAGATAAATAAATACTGCATAGTTTTGATAAATTTCAGCTTTAAAAGAAATTAAACAATGCTTATAACTTTATAAATACTGAACTATATTCCGGTTCAAAGGTGGTGTCTGTGCTTATACCAACATCGCTACACCTGTTACATGTCTTAAGGACCCAAGTCCCCAAAATTCAATGTTATGTGGCTTTAGATCTGTCTTCCAACTACCACACTTTTTCTTTGTTGTGTAAAGTTTTCCCAATACTATAAATTTTATATCATTCTTCAACTATCTAAACCCCTACCATAAGACTGTGGCATCCTCTCATTGACTTTCAAACTGCAGGCACACTGTGCTACCAGATTTTAACTGTAAGATGTGCTGCTTCCAAGTAATGTCTAGTTTGGAAAATATGTCTAGTTTGAATAAAAAAGTTTTAAGAAGACAAGATGATTAATCATTACAGACTATAATGTGAAAATATCCATGTTTCAATAATCAACTGTTTTCTTCAAACTTATTAATTATCATTCACCATATACTAGAAGCTCAGTGCAATAAGCACAATGGTATTCAACTGATGGAAGCATAAATTATGTCCTTCAACAAAAACTATAAAACTTATTAGTAGTGAAGAAACAAGATAAGCTTACAGGATGAGCATAAACTGCCCCACATTATACTGATGAAATCTCTGTTGAAAACAAAAAATTCTCCTACAGAGTGAATTCCAGGAGAGAGAGAGAGAGAGAGAGAGAGAGAGAGAGAGAAGGTGGTTGGATTATGTGTTTGTGGACTGCAAAAAGCATTTGATAAAATTCCCCACAACAGATTGAATAAACCTCTCAGACCTCAGACTTCATTGTTGCTGCTTCTAAGATAAGACACAAGCCATGATAAAGTGACAGTAATAACTATCGTGATGGTTCACCACCATAAAATAATTATCCTGTCATTTCTTAATGTGCAATGTTTTCCAATTCAAAATCCATCTAAATTCAGATATTGGAACATCTAACCAGCTGTGTTGTGTACAAAATACTTCTGAAAGTTGGTCAGCATTGAGGTTGCAATTGGTCCTTAACTAAGGGATAAAAGCTTGACAGTTCTGTACTTTCCTTAGGTTCATGATTAGCTGGCCTGCTAAGGAGGCATGTCAAACAATGTTGATACTTTGTTGGGGTTGTTTGGCTTCTTGAATCAAATTCCAGCTATTTTCTATTACATATCATCAGAAAGCTCTCTCAAGGGTACATCATATAAAATTCTCTACATGAAAATAATTTTTTGATAACCATTTTCCCTTAAATGTTTTCTGACATAAAAAGTAATCTAAAAATTGATATAAAAAGTAATCATACCTGATCAATTAAGACTGGCTTCTCTTCATCAGGTGTTGTGTAAGCTGTTGAACCAGAGGTCTGCCTTTCATATAAAGAGCAGGATTTGTAGCTAGATGTGCTAGCACTTGATACTTGTCGACTGTAAACTACTTCATTCTTATACTGTCCTATAGCTGTCTCAAGACTCTCTGATATTCCATATTCCATATCAAGAACTTTCTGCTTGATTTTTACAGCATTTGCTGTGGATCTTAGAATGTTTATGGTATTTTTGTTTGCTGTAGTAGCCTGAAATTCTTCGTTTAGGACTTTCTGCTTAATTGCAGCTGCCTGAGCACGTCTCTCCTTAAATTCAGAAATCACTTCATTCATATTTTGATAAATATTGTTACCATTGTTCTCATCTTCACCTACGTTTCTGTCATTTTTTTCAACTGAATCCATCTTTGCTGCTGTAGAAACATTGTTCTTAGAAGTCTCTACATTTGCATTAGTATCCTTAAAATCATTTTCCTTATAAGAGACTGAAGCAGATACTGACCCTATAAGTGTATTAGAATTTTCAGTTGCTAGATTTGCATTAATGTCATCAGTCAAATATGGATGACAGCCTCCTTCCACGTTTCCATTTTCATCATCTTTATCACTCATGCTGCATACTGGTATACCAATTGTTGGAAAATTGGCATTAGCATCTTGTGCTGAAGCAGTTTCCCCAACACCTTGACTAATAGCATAATCGTCCCTAAGGACCTTACTGCGATTCTCATCAGACAATATTCCCGTTTGATCAGACATCATTTCTCCAAATATTCTGGCAGCAGTGGTTTGACCTTCAGTGTTCTTTGTCACTACACCATGAGCACCTTCTGTCTTTTCAGTTTTCATTTCATATTCTTCCTCTAGTACTCTTCTTTTATTGACAGAGGCTTCAACCCTAGTAGATAATAATGGTGGTTTATTTCTCAAAGCACTAACATCATTTGGTCTTTCGTAAAGATTCGACCCAATGGAACTCTTTGTATATGGCCAAGATGACTTATTCTCTGCATAACTTTTCTCGGAACTCATGGATCTCTTTGGGTCTGCTTCAAAATCTGGCAGATTTTCATCATGAGGTGTCTCTATAAAGTCAGATGAGGTGCTCATAAATGATTGTGACATGTCAGAGACTGATGAAAATTCTTGATTTGGACTGTCTTTAATATCAAAAAATTTTTCATGACAAGAATTTGAATTAGCTCCAGTGAAACCCGTATTTGGACTCAATTTTTCTGGTACATTTGTGTCTGAATTACCCTTCTGAGAAACTTTAGGGGAGCTGCTATGTGAGGAAATCTGCTGTGAGTAAGATAAACCTGGTTCACCATGTTTTGCTTCTTTTAGTTTCAGAGTTTCTGTATCATCTTGTTGAGATAACCAGTTAGTGTGGAGGATATACTTTCTGCGAGCTTCACCTAGCAGACAACGTTGCACTTTCCAGTTAGCAAGAGCCCTACTACGTTCTGCAGCAGACATTTTTTGTCGATAATATGATTCCATTTCAGCTCTGAAAGAAATTGTAATATCATTAGAGTATTATGCAAAGAAACTGAATTGGTATATCATTAACTGGATGGATATAATCAGGAGACACAGAAAACATTCAGAATATCTCTGTAACTCATTTATTTTCATGAAAGGGCTTGAAGGAGGTACCAGACTTATCTTAGTTTATAGATACTATGGGACATAGGAGAAAACATTTTAGAAAGAGAAACTTGGTTTTCTATAAAAGCATAAAAACAATGTGAGGAATTTAAATTATTAACATAGATTTGAATATATGAAGAGAAAGTATGACACAACAGAGTGTGTACTCATATGTATAGAAAGATTAATGGAAGCAATGCAAGGATAAGCTTAAACAAATAAGATTCTGACTACTGAGGGTTACATCAAAATAGGGAGCAAGTAATGCTCACTCTTTAAATATACCTGCAGTGACAGGCAATGGATAAACGATGATGAACAGGTGTCAAGTAACTTTTGGGTGAGAATGTACTGAGGGACAGTGTTAGTGTTGAATGCTTTGCCAATATCCACTAATAATGTTTGGGAGGGGGTTGAGGTTGGGTGAAGCCATCCAGAGAGTGTTGCATGAGGTTTGTGTACAGTGTGGTGGTGGAGTGAATGCATTTAAACCTGTTCTATGTGGGCGAGACAGGGATATTTTGTTTGATTCTGTTATGAATCAGTTTTTCAATACTTTTGGATACTAAGGGCAGGGATAAAATTGGGAAGTAAGATATAGGGCAACAATTAGGCCAAAGTGTTTTATTTGCACATCTGATGTCTTGTCTTTGCTTTTTTATGGGCAGGTCCGATGTGTTATCAGGGCATGTTCAGTCAATGAAACTAGGATGAGAAGGGAAAGACTGGTGCTGGAAGAAAGGTTTGGCAATGCTAATGGTTAAAGCCTAGGGTTAGTGTAAGGTTAAGAGGAGAAGAGCAAGTGCCACCTCTAATGAAGGGGTTGTTTGGAAATATGGAGAGGATAAGCAAAGAAATACTGATTAAGAGGATGTTCTTCTCAGAAGTAGAGGAAAGAAAGTGTAGAGTGAGATTAGGAAGGAGAAGGAAAGACGTAGTGAAGGAGACTTTGGGGTACTGGAAACTGAATTCAAAAATATTTTTCTTTACCTAAATTTTTCCTCCTCTTCCTGTTTCTTCTTTTCTCTCTCTTCCATTTCTAGAGCAATCTTATGATCCAGATCTGCTTCCCTCTTCTTTTCCTCATGTTTTCGTTCTTCTGCTTTTAGCATTTCTTCTTTCAGTACTTGAAACTGGGATTTTTTATATTCTATCTCATACTGGCGGACATCTTTCATCTTCTCTGTAAATTACATGAGGATTAGTCAGCTGTCTAAATTCAAACTTAAATGCAAAGTGATGCAGAAAAAAATTAATACATATACATAATTTATCCTTGTGGATAGGGGAAATAGAATACTTCCCATGTATTCCTCTTTTAGTTGTAGAAGGTGACTAAAAGGGGAGGGAGTGGGGGGCTGGAAATCTTTCCCTCCAGTTTTTACTTTTCCAAAAGAAGAAACAGAAGGGGCCAAGTGAGGGTTTTCCCTCTTAGGCTCAGTCCTCTGTTCTTAATGCTACCTTGCTAACGTGGGAAGTGGTGAATACATATGTATGAAAAAACATAATTGAATATAAATATAAGCACTAAATGAAAGTTCCATGAATATAAAAGTCAACTCCATTGTCACTAGTCCAACAAAACCTGGGTTTGTAAGACATTTGCATATTTTACCAAAGTATGGGAATCAATGTTGCTAAAGGGACTTTACAGCAAATCAAATAAATCTTCCATCTCCTCCTTAGTTTCCCCACATTTCCTGGTTTTTGCCACTTTTGACATGTATACCATCTTAGTCATCCTCTCATCACTCATCCTATCCATGCATCCAAACCATTGCAGCATGCCCTCTACGGTTCTCAGAAGTGCTATTTCCATGATAGATTACTTTCGTAATGTTGACAAAAATCTGACCTTGAAAGTTAGTCTAATATTGGCCTCAATATAGTATCAAATAATCCTTCATATAGCTTTTCATGAATTTACAATAACATGTCTTATATTAACATATTCAATGGTAAAAAAGCTGCTGGCCACAACATTTGATTTCATAAAAAGGACAGTTATTTGATCTTGAAATACGTCACAGCCACCTTCATATGGCGCATGATGCATATTCACATAACAATACACTTACGTTCCATGCTAAGATCTTTAGCAGTAAAAACAAAATGTTGTGGCTGAAACATATATGTATTAGAAGAATAGAAACGGGAAGAGCAACTCCGACAAAGCAGATTTCTCTTGTCAAAGGGAAGACACAACTGACAATTTTGCAAGACAACCACAAACATGACGTAGTACCTCTTCTCATTTGGGGGGGACTAGGCGTGATCCCAATAACCTATGGAGGCAGACTGTCATGTAAGAGAAAAAGAGGGTTCATCAATAGGTAGTGTTTAAATATTAGATAAATTTGGAGGTTATATGTGAGTACTTCTAATTAGTTGAGACATGACCTTGCCTTTTCAAGGAGACTGTTATATGTGTTAGTCTCATGACTCAACACATCATCAGTATTTATTGGGACTCCACCTATATTAAAGAAGTAAGAAAACCTACAGTTTTGCAAATTGGCCTATCTTTCTTTTCTTTCACTTGTCCATCATTTCCCAAGTTAATTAGGCTGTGCCAGGAAGAGAGGCCACTTTCACTCACATCTACTCTTTAGCAGCACATCCAATAGCCTATCTAACATGATCTAATTACAATGAATGGTACAGCATTCTGTGACTTAAGTTACTGGCTCAAAGGATACAAATGTGAGTACCTCATCCTCTGGGGTATATTTTTCACATGCTTACTATCACTTTTATCATCACTTTACTTACTTCTAGCAGCATACTTAAAACCATTTTCATTGTAAAAAATGTGTGCCAAGGTCAACCACAAAACCAAGGGAAAGCTGAGATTTCAATGCAAGGAGAGGGCATAATGTTATTAAACGGTGCATTCTTAGTTGGTCAGATCCATCTCAAGCTCTAAGCTGATTCTTTCATACCTAAGAAATTGTAACCTACTTTAATGCAAAACACACAGGTTGCTAAAGATTCTAATTCAGCTCATGCCAATAATTCAGCCACTAAACAGCCACAGACTTTTGCAACATCCCTGCTCTACCTAAACACAAGTTTTGAAAAATTAAAGCTTCTAACAAGAATATTTATAGCATCTTACTTTCTAAATCCCTAATGATGGCAGCATGCTTTTTGGAGGATAACAATATCAAACGTTGTCTCTCCTCCCTTTCTTGCTCTGCCCTTTGTTTGGCTGTAACCTGGTGAAAGACAAAATACCCAAAGTGAGTTTTGTGAGGAATGACTCATTTTTGCCAACTGAATGTAGTAGAGGTATCTCGACTATGAACAAATTGCTACGAACCTATCGTTTCCAGAATGAGTAAAATTACCAGTGGTGTCCTGAAGGGCTTAAAGTTGAGGCCATTGCTATTCCTTATTGATACAAATGACTAGCCTAAAGACATATATCACTTGAATATTTCTTTGGATAAAGCACAAATTATGAAAGAAGCAAGGATATTCAGGATTGTAATCTCAGCTACAATATGAGAATGAATGAGAATATAAAAGTATGAGGTAAGTAAAAACTGAAGAGGTAAGTGTAAGGAAAAAATTAAGTTAGACAAGCCTGGAAAAGCTGTACAGTAGTTACAAATGATAAAGTGTGGAAGAGATAGAGAAAGCATCTTCAAGAACTTTTTGAATGATGGCAAAAGGGGTGTGTTAACTGGTACCATAGGATCAGAGGTAAGGAGAAAGGGGATCAAATTTATGA
Organism: Panulirus ornatus; assembly: GCF_036320965.1. NCBI lineage: Eukaryota > Metazoa > Arthropoda > Malacostraca > Decapoda > Palinuridae > Panulirus > Panulirus ornatus. The sequence continues at coordinate 2,914,052 of NC_092250.1, read as the reverse complement.
AATAAGAAAACAGAACAAAGGAGGAAATATGATGCATAATAAAGCTACTGAAGAATGGAAAAGATAGCAGTATAGATGGAATTGTGAGTGAGATGGTGAAGAACAGATATGAGACAGTTGTTTAATGGATATGAAATGTGTAAGGAATCATGGGAAATTGGTCAGGTGCTTGATGCTGGATTAAGGCAATTACTACTCACTTTGTGAAGGCAAGAGAAGGAAAAGTGAATGTATGAATTACGGAGGAATGAATTTCATCAGGACAGCAGGGAAGGTGGGATAATGATTCATCACGTCAAAAAGACTGGCGAACCCTTTGTTGGTGTAGAACAAGGTGGCTTTAGGATGGATGAGGTATGCAGATCAGATTTTTGCACTTATTGACATAGTAGATAATTCAGAAGAAAAAGAGGTTTATGCAATATTTATTGATTTAGAGAAGGCATACAATAAAGTGAAGAGTAAAGTGCTTTGGGGAAGTCAGACTTTATACAGTAAGCATAGACCACTGCTGAATGTTATTAAGAGCTTTTATAATAGAAGCAGTGCATGCATAAAGTGTAGTATGAGTGAATAAATAGCATCAATAAGGTATTCATTCTGTATCATCACCTTATTTAATGAATAATCATATCAATAATTTGGCATCAACATGTATGTGTGAAATCACCATCTACTCTAATTTAATGCAGTATGCACGACCATTTTGTAGTTGCCCTGTGGGCTAAGAAAACACTGAAGATAAAATTGAGCTGTTTAGTGTATATTCCTCCCGACCTTGACCTATGTAGCTGAAACATGGACATGAAATGAGCCATAGAGGTCAAGAATCCAGGCTGTGGAAATCAGCTATTTGATAGGAGCATGTGGAATGAAGAGAGAAATGATAGGGTGTATGAGAGATGTGGTATAGTAGGGAGTGCAAAGGGAATGAATAGTGGAGTGGTAGAGTAGGTGAAATGTGGAAAGAATGCTAGGCAGGCAGTTTATAAAGGGTGAATGATTGTATGATGAAAAGGGCTGGCGTGAGAGGGAAGACTACCCGTGACAAATAGAAAGAAAGATTACTGGAGGGAGAGAAATGATGGGAAAATGTGTGGAATGATGTATGCAAGTGAGGCATGTAAGGACAGGGATAAGTGAAGACTCTTTTTCTATGGCTAACCCCTTAATGGGATTTCCCAGAGGGAACAGGCATTAGAGATACTGAAAGACAGATAGATGGTGCTTAATCACTATATGTACTATGCAACACCTTACCTGATTTTGCACTGCCAAATATTCCATATGGGATGCATAAGCTTCACAAAGAAGATGCACCTGCTCTTGTTCCTCCAATGATATGCACAACTGTAAACTTGGGTGCTTGATGCCTCCGGAATGTACAAGATGATGCTGCAATAACAAAGGATGTGAAATTAAGGAGCATCATATTTAAGACCTTTTTATATGCTGATATATCCAAAGTTTATATTGAGAAAAGAACTCTTCTTTAGATATTTCTCACCGTAACTCAAACATCTTAGACAAAAATAATGTAGTCTATGTTTGAAGTCAATCCAAAAATAATAATTTTAGCTGCTAAGACCAACTTCCAGTACAACTATACAATAGGAAGAAGAAAAATTTCAAGGAAAGAAGAAACTGTATAAGTCTGGATCATTTAATAAATTTCCAAGGTTGCTTCCTTCAGTTTGAGCATTTATGTTCTGGTCTGAGATAGTTTACTTTGATTTACAAGCCACAACTTTTTATGGTCAAACAGAATTAGTTACCTACATAATTCATCTATCAGTTTTTCCTAACCTTTCTCCTGTAAAGCATATACTCAATTTATCTGACTCTGCCTGCAAGTAATTACATCACCTAAAAGTAGTCATGTATGGGTTCTGGGGCAGAATGATAAATAAAAACTAGTTATCTTACTGGTGTTCCCAGATACTGCCTGCAAGTGTTAACACCACAATAGGGAGGTCTCTTTTGATGAAGCTGAATCATTATCAACAGGTTGTTGAGGGCCTTCTCACCTAACACTGCTCTCACATAAAGCTCAGCTTCAGAGCTGCAGGAGCCTCATAAAAGATAGGTTACCTGCCTCAGCTATCATCCATCTTGATCCATTATTTTGGTTTAAAAATAACATTGTTTTTCTTATCAGATAGCTAACTCAACCTCATCATCCATCTTTTTACTTGGCCCTACCATTCTCTTAGCTATTTTCAACTCATTTTTGTCAGCCCTGGATAGCGGAAATATATATGATACAGAAATATAAGTGTGTCTAAATATGTCATCCTTAGGGACAGGGTAGAAAATATTACACATATATAAGCAAAGGACCCCTTTAACTCCTCTCTACTCTTTTGCCTCTTTTTACTACACTATTCCTTTTTCTTCACTTCTCCCCATTAAATTCTTCACACTTCTTCTGTTCATAGAAATAAGATATGATATTTTATGAAATTTGAAGCTACCTTTGGAGAGCAAAGCTTAAGCAAATTAAGAGCTTTGCCACAGATGAAAGCTTCCTGTAGCACATCTCTGAGGAATGGTGGGACATGTGACTGATCACGCAGGGTATAGCCATTTGTCCAGTACTTCCTGTCACGTTTCAGTAATGATGCTCCATCAACATCAATCATAAATTCCAGTCCAGGATCAGAGCACACTCCTTCATATATCCAGTCCTCCAAATATCTGTATCAACGAAAGAAAGTAAAAAAAAAAATAGATGAATGCATGATTCACCTAATGCCTGTGCCTATGACACACACTTGTTGTAATAAGTTTTTGAATGATCTTATGCATCTAATCAGTCTTAGTAATCTTTTAACAACATTAATTGTTTCCACTGATCAATGCATTATGTAAGGAAAGGTTACATACACCACTTCCTTAATATATGTCTTATCATGTGTATATGAAAAATTTTATTTCACTTATATGATTTTGTATAGTTTTATAAAAATGGGGATCTCATTGAAATAACACAGTTGAGTCACTTAAACTTACCTGAAGAAAGGTGCACAGGAATTTTTGAAAATGGATACAAGCAACAATAGACAAGCTCGATCCTTCGTTACAATAATTTGATTAAGTAACTCGCCAAGGAGGTTAAGACCTCGAAACATTTCTTGGTGACCTCCAATAAGTGATGTGTGCTGTGAGCAATCAGGCTCTTGAATATATGTTGCCTTTGTATTAAATATAGGACCAGATGTTTCTTTAACTTTATCACAGTTTGGAGTGACATTACACAAGTGGGCAACAAATCTGATTTTCTTTACTAATGGTTGGGCTTTCTGCTGAAGCTTAGAAAGATGAGTTTCTCCACTTAGGGAAAATACCATGCCTCTGAAAGTCATATAAACCTTGATTAATAATTTCACTTTGCACGTAAGTCAAATGTACATGTATTACAAAATTTCAGAACATACAAAGGAAACAGGGTTTATAACATATAATTCCCTAAGCACATGAAAATAAATTACATTCGAATTAAAAGTAACATGATAGCTCTTTTTCTTATATGTCATATCTTACAGGCAATGAGAGAACTGATATGTTCAAAAGGGAATACCAGAGAGAACAAATCAGAGGAAAGTCTGGTAATGAAGGGATCCTAATCCTTAATACATAACAGCCACCGAAGATATCTCATAACAGACTTAATTTGAGCAAAAGACTTTCAAAACAATTTTTTACAGAATACTGTTATGACTAATATAAAATAATTATGAACGAATTTACAACATTGTTGAGAGATGAAAAGTGAAGACAGCTGTAGGTTAACAGCTGATGAGAAAGGTTGATGAAGCAATCATTCTTTTAATCAGTAAACAACCGGTAACATTTCTAACTTCATAAACACAGTTGTCTCTGACCCAGCAAGGAATCCCACCTCCTTGTTGGTTCACCTTACCTTGGATGTCACAGCCCTATTTACCATCACCTGATCATATGAATAGACGTGCACTGCCCTTTGATGGACTTTACGTCCCTTGTACTTTGCAAAGGTATTATTGCAAGGCGGGCAGGAGGGAGGGCAGTCATCAGGTGCCCCAACCCCCCAGTACTGTGTTCAGCACCCGACATGCAGAGGCCAGCTTGAACATCTCTCCCCCAAGAGATCTTAATGAACTGTTCAGTATATACATTTAAATCAACCATTTTTGTCCCTAAAACTTCCTGATTCCATTCACTTACTTTATGATACATTACCCAATTAAATCATTTATTTCAACCAATCAGCAATCCTCTTAATACCCTCAATTCACCTGCTCAGTTTCAGCTAAGCTGGTAAACACTCTCCAACAACCACTGTCACGTCTTAACCTTGAAGATTTGTATTCATCTTCTACACTAAAACTCTTCCACCACAGTGTTTTACTCTAATAATAGCTGTCAGAGTATACTCTCCCATCTCAATTTTTGTCATTCAAATTTCAGCTGTTCACTGGTGTTTGGTTTAAGTAAACTCTCGTGTTTCATTATTCTTGCAATTATATTCTTTTTATGTCCTGAATAACTCAACTTCAGTGACTTCTACAACCTCTTCCTTCATACTCAATTTAGATATTTTGTAGTTTTGTTACATAACTCTGTAATTGCCTAAATCAAAAGGGCATTAACAATCCTAAAATTCAGCTCAACTCTGCATTTACCAAACTTCACAACTGCTGTTTAATGGGCAATAGAAAGGTGGAAGGGGAATATACCTTTTCTAAACAGTTTTAGGGAAAATGATACTGCTCTAAATTATGAATTTTACCCATAAGTGAAGACTTTCCCCATCCTACTAGGCATAAAAACTTCTTCAATTTGAAAAAATCACCTGTACACCTGAAGAACATTTGATATTGCGACTGAAAATGCACGAAACACTGATCCTTGTGTCAGCACCTGCTGAGTGTCAAACCTTGGAGTTGCACTAACAGTCTCCAACCTTGAAAGAAACATTCAGTTTAGTAAAATGAACAAAGAGGTACGGTTTCATATGGTTAGAGGATAAAAGAGCAATAGGAGTGGGTGTGAACCATGCAGACTTCATCTGTGGGGAACTGAGAACACCATAATAAAAGACCAGTATATATTAAGTAATTGTAGATCACTTTAGTCAAAGACATATCTGTTTCAAAACAAAAGGATTTGGAACAACATGCTTAAATAACAACCAAAGATTTAAGTCCTATTGTTTGAAAGGCTCACTATAACTGTATATATATTTTCTTTTCATCACATCATACTTATTTAACTTTTGCTTTACTTAAATGCATGTACTGACATACTGTAACGTAAACTCACTATGTTAGTATGGAGGAGTGACAGAGTGAATATATAAAGAAATGAAAGGAAGATGTGATGCTACAAAGAAAGTAACTAAGCAAAAGTTTAAGTACTAAGGAGGTAATGGACACATGAGGAAAATTATTGTAAGTATACACTTGAAAAAGGTGAGCAATGAAAAATACAAAGATAGAACATTAGATGGCATGATCCCAGAAGATCAGAGGACAGGAAGGTGTTCTGAAAAGACCAAAGGACATGTGTATATATCACTGTATATGCTGGTTTTGTATGAAATACTCAATTGTACACCAAAAGCTGTACAAGATATAAAACTGAAAATACAGTAGATCCCATGCAGAGTAACTGCTCTTGCTATTTTGTGTATAAATGATATAATAATGAGGTAAATGAATACTTGGTAGTGAAATACAACAAAACTCTGACAAAAAAAAAAGACATTACCTGCGCACAAGTGTGCCACACTCCACAAAGGGCATCAGAGAGCCATGAAGATGTTCAGGGGCTACCCCTGGGTAGCACAGACCTTCCTTCACAAAAAAAGTTCCAGACTCCTAAGGAAAATAAAACAAGAATCAATATCACAGTGAACAATGTTAAAAATGCTTCATGATAAAAATCTGTATAAATCAATTATTCACATATTTTTTCATATATGAAAACAATGCCAAAAAAAGTCTTCCATCCTCAAGGCACTTGCAATTATGTTTTGTAGTCAAGGCAAACTCGATAAAATATCTAATTAGGAACCCAATGTCTGAAACAAAAAAGTAAGCATACCAGCTTCAAGGAATCATTAACCATTGTCAGCAGCTGCCAATCTCTTTCTCACACACTCCAACCTCTGAATGGACACAAGTATCTACAGCTCAGCCAACTGGCCATATTGTGTAAATAAGTTGACGAAGGAAGTGAGATTTCTGGCAATTTTTACCACAATTACCTTAAGTATGGAAAAATTTTCTCTTTTTCAACAAAGGTGTGTGATGTTACCATGGCTGTTTACTGTGTTTCAGGATAGTGTGGTGAGGGAGGCAAATGTGAGGGCTTTGGAGGGAGAGGTGGATCTGCAGTTTGCTAGTGGTAAGGGGCCTGGGAGAAGAGAAAGTGGGGTTTGCTGTTGACAAGGTTCTAATGGCAGACTCAAGTGAGAAACTGTAGAAATTGGTGACTATATATTTTTTGTCTGTTCCTAGCGCTGCCTCGCTGGGGGAATGCTATTTCGTGTGTGGCTGGGTGGCGATGGGAATGGATGATGGCAGTAAGTATGGATATATAGATGTGTATATATGTATATGTCTGTGTATGTATATGTGTATATATATATATGTTCAAATGTATATGTATGTATGTATATGTGCGTGTGTGGGCGTTTACGTATATACATGTGAATGTGGGTAGGCTGGGCCATTCCTCGTCTGTTACCTTGCACTATCTCGCTAACATGGGAGACGACGGTTAAGTATGATGAAAAATATATATTTGGAAGCATGTATGAGAGGAGAAAATTGAGAATAACATTAATAAAAGTTAGGTTCATAAGTTTAAACGGTGAAAGAGACAGGTTGGTTGGAATCTGAGTATGAATGGAGGGAACCTGTATGAAATGGAGTGTTTTAGATACTTAAGAGTAGACATGGTAGCAAGTGTAACCATGGGAGATGCATTAAGCCAAAGTGTGGGCAAGGAGGTTAAGGTCCAGAAAACATTGAGAGTGTGGAAAGAGATTTCACTGTTTGTGAGGGCAAAGATGGGGATGTTTGACAGAATAGTAGTCCTGGAGGTGTTGTATAGATGCAAGGCATGGGATGTCCTGGAAATGAAATATTCAGACAGTATGTACTGTGAATAAGGATGAACGAATAAGAAATAAGTAATGATCAGATAAGAAAAAGATGTATTAATAAGAAGAGATATGTTGAGAGAGCTAAGGAAGTTGTACTGAAATGGTTTCATCATGTAGAGGGGACACACACACACACACACACACACAAACATATGTCCTTTACTGCTACTCTAAGTAAAGGATTATTATTTTGTAACTGTCACAGAAAATCACTATTATCATGTTAATATACCCCCTATCATTTCCTCAACATCAATAGCTATATAAACCTGTCAAATTAGTTTTCATCATCAGCTGCTTTTACTAACAAATTTTCCCAAATATTTTCTAATAATAATATTTTTTTGTCTAACTGCTTCTCACACTTAGTAATTACTAAGGTATTATCTGGAACAAAAGAATAGGCTCATTTCCACATGTCCACTCTATAGCTGTCATGTATAATTTTCCCCTTACCTTTACATATAAGTACTGTTCACCCATACTGCATCTCATCTTGGGTCATATTAACATCAAATACCAACATCAAAGAGCCTGACTAACCAGTCAACAATGTTATAACTCTCTTTGTCAAGAAACTCAACTGTAATCTCAACCACTCCTGCCACATTTCAGTTTGTGTAAGGCTTTCAATACTTCCTCTGTTATTCAGCATACAATTCACAAGGAATCTATTACTTGGTTTGCCCCCTCATCCCAGTTATACCTCATCACAACCATAACATCTAACACATTCACCAGGCCCTCATGATACTCATTTTATACTCATTTAATTCTTCATTGTCATCCCTAGTTTAGGAAACAATTAACTCCATCTGGAATGTTACAAACAGTTACTGTTGCTTTTAAGATAGCTCTCACCACTGATCATTAAGAGTATTTGATAAACAAATGTCTAAGCCTTTGAAACTGAACTATACCTAAATGTAAACAACAAGTTTTAAATTAAAATTTTTTTATTGTAATTCAAGAAGTGATAAAACTCTAAAAAAAGATGGAACAACTATTTGTGACAACTTACTGCAGACCAAGGAAAACTAAGTGAGGGTACACCAATCATGAGATTCAAGAGGTCTTGACATAGTTCCTTCATAGACTTCACATGAAGAACGGGAACATAATGACCTCCTAAACTTCCCCAAAGCTCTTGGTACAACATCCAAACACTGAAAGGTCACAAATCAATGTCAATTCACTTATGTGGCATAATTAAGCCACTCACAGTTTATTTTCTCTAAAAGCAACAAGAGAGCATGATATTTCATCCATGATGTATACCTACATGAGAGAGAAAGAAGGATCACCAACGTACTTACTAGCAACTACAACTGCAGATCTGGCATAGTATCGAATCATGTCCTCTGCCATCACCCACTTGTAGTTATCTACCTTAGGTTGATCCAGTACTTTCCTGAGCCAGTTGTCAAGGTTTTTTTTTGAAGATTTCAGCACAAACTCCAGATAAATTCTGTATCTCAATGGGCAGAACATTGAAAAGCCTCTCTATTTTTCAAACAGGACTCTGGTATATTTTTGCCCACTACCTTTTTGTTGAACTTCCAGGCATATTTGTCAATTTGATCAGTTTTCTTTTTTGAAATAAGAAGATTTTTAACTGCAAAATGTTCACTTTTTGACTTTCTATTTGCTGCCATGTATACATATCATATTACTTCCTCTTCTTTTAGAGCTGTATGTTTAAAGTTCTTTTAGCAATTCAAGACCATCCAGATGTTCCATTCCTCTGTTTTACTTTTAAGGTGTTTCGGGATGCCACTTTAGAATAACTATGATGAATATTTTGCCATGAGGCTAGGCTAGCTCAGGGCACTTGCAGTGTATCTTGATTGTTTCATAGTACTCATGTTGTCTGTTGCCACAAGCATTTTGCCATTTGTTTAGTCCTCACTGAAAATTATTTTTATTCACTTCTTGAAGATTTTTGATGATAAAAACATCAATGCATTTCTCCATCTTTCTTGCTGGGCTTTTTGATACCTTTTTGGTATATTACACAGAATTCTTGTCAATCTAATTATTCTTTTTTCTTATGTACTGGAATTTTTAAAAACTAGAATTTCTTTTTAATCCCTTCCAATCTGTTGTTATGGATAAATAATCATACACCATTCTCTCTGTTTCCATTCTCTCAAGTTTAATTGTAAATTTTTTCTGAAGTCTCTCCTGAGTATTACTTTCAAATGGCTTAGATGTGTCATACAACAGACAGGCATTAAATTTTGCTGTATATTTTCTTTCATAACTGTTCACTGTTTCCCACCTTAGTGAAGTAAAGCCAGAAGCAAATGATTGACCCTAACATGAAAAATCCTCTTTTGCATCCTTCATTTGTTCCTTTTTCAATTTTCTTCTAATATCCAGTATTTTCTGTCTTTTTATAACTTCCTTTTTCTGCTATATTCTCTTTAAATAAGTATTAAACTTTTAGCTATTTCTTTTAACCTCAAAAATTTGCTGTGTTGGTAATCAATTGTTTTTTGCCTTTAAAAACTTTTATACTTTATGTGTAATCAGAATATTAATCTTATTCCATTTGTATGTTGAAATAAGAGTCATTTAGTTTACTAATAACTCTCTGGTCTAATTATGTAAAAATAAAGTGGGATTTTTATCATAATGATGTGCAGAGTTACATTCTTTTTGAAAACATTTATAGATTACCTCACAGCACTCCTTCTTCATGTTACACTATGTGAAACTCAAACTAGTTTTGCAATTAACAATATCCTTTGCTTTCCAATATTTCTTTTAACCCCATGCTTCACATCCCAATTCTAAGCGTATTAAACTGGTTTATCCCACTCTTTTACTCATCCTTATTCTTTTAGTTGCTTTCTTAAAGACAAGCAAAGGACCTACTATGACAGCTAAAACTTTATGAAAAATACTTAGGTAAAGGTAGGAAATATTACTGATGGTTTTTAAACTGCAAAATACAAGGATATAAGTTCACTCTATCTTTCAGTAACATCATGCAAATCATCTTGCTTATATATGGATATATAAGGAAATCAGGAGTGATATTAGGACAGTAATACAGATCACACAACAAAGCCTGAGATAGATGTAAAGACAGACAGGCATGGATATGACAAAGTTCAACAGAATTTAATATTTTTAAAGTATATGTTACAACATCAGTACAAAATAATCAGCTTGGCAAATGAAAATAAAGGCAATTCACAAGTCAGGTATAAGGCAGAAACTAATTTCACAGAAGTAATGACATGGATAATTTCAGTAGGTTCAGTGGTCACAATGATGTTTTTGATGGCAAAGCTAAAAAATCAAATCAACATTATTATTCAATATTAAAAGAGTAAATCAATTTACTTGTGTGAAGACTCTGGTCCTGATTCAGTCAAGTATAATTTCTCTTTAGTTAAAGGAATATGGTCAAGAGTCTCCCAGGTGCGACGGGAGGTTAAAGGCGGGCCTTGAAGTACAGCTTCCCATATATCTCCAATATCTTCTTCAGGTGTTTGGAGGCAGGCTGCTCGGGATGATGCATACCCTTCATCACTTCCAACCTAAAATTTAATACTTTAATGTATACCACTGTATATCCAAAATTTTCCACCACAATTCTGAGCTAAATCTATGTTATAGATTCTGCTATAAATATTAAGGCAATTCATGCAGTCTCTTATGCTACAGATGCAATGAATGTCCCCATCCATATCCTTCACTGCCTTTCCTATTCATCTTTGTCTTCTCTTGCTTCAACACTCTCACCCAAATCATATTCTTTCAGTAATTTTTCTTACACAAAATATTTCTACATATGATGGAAGAGAAGAACAAAATAGTTTAAATGACTATGAGGGGAAGTGAATGAAAGGTTGAGAAAGGTTGTGCTGGATATTAGAGTTGTCAGAGTGGAGAACAGTGTAAGGAAGAATGGATAAGAGTTCCAGAAGGGAATGGCCATCAGATATATAGATAGATAGATCTATAAAGCTCTGGAATGGCCATCAGATATATAGATAGATAGATCCATAAAGCATCTGAAATTCACTTGTATTTGTATTTTTCCTTACTTATCATTTTCATGTTCCAGTGTCTCAATGTGCATCCTCTAAATAACTTATGTTAATGAACTTTGGACGCATTATACATCCAGAACTTTAAAATTTCACTAGAAATTCAACTGTTGGTCTTTATACATTTCATGGTTTGAAATATTTGTAAACCTTTCCTGCACATTATTTAGTCAACAGATTAATGTATAAAACATAACCAAAAATATAATCACAAGGTATAATTATAAACATGCTAGATGTAATACCATCTGAAAAAAAAAAAAAAAAAAGCTTTCATGGCAATGATAACAGCCATCATGGTAGGTAATAGATGCAGCAAATGATGATTTACCATTCAGTTTTTGTGTAACTTTGGGTCTAGCCCACTTTCATTAAAGATGAAGCGAAAAACCTCATCATGCAACCAAATCCAGTGGTTTTAAAAAAGAGTATGACAGGTGATCACTTACCACACATATAAGAATATTTTTGTATAACTCAGGACTGTTACACAATATGACAAAAAAAATGAGTATTAGGATGAGTATTTGGACAAGGAGTAAGCAGAAAGTTGAGGTATGAAAGAAAGACTTCATTGTAGGACTGCATGATCAGAGATACATTAACAAAAGGTTAAAAGAAATAGAGACAGACCATGTGTATGAAAAGGAGAAGGTGTGGCAGTGAAAAAAAATCAAAGTTAAAATATGCTTCAACTGGATGAACTAGAGCCTCAGTAAAATGCGCTGAACTGTAAGACTTACGGCACTTGGAGATGGTAAGGGCAAGGTAGTGGGAAGATGGCTGAAATGACTGTATCCCTGGGCATTGCTAGGCAACTCAGGTATGGACAATACTGCATCTGGGGACATCTCTCCACAATGATTCTGCAGCAAGGCTCCCAGTGCTCTGAGGAAAATTATTTGTGCTACTGTTCAATCATCACTTAATGTACAAGGATATTTACCAATGATTTTCCCATTCACAAATTATACACTGTTGGAAATTCATGACTATACTCATGTTTAAAACAGAATTGTTTAAATATTATTTTGTAAATCCAGTATGCATATAACTTTTGTTAACAGAATATTCATTAGAGAACAAGCAGAATTCCAACTTAAAGATTAATCTACATTCCTTTAAAATCTTGTACATATTAATCTATCTCAATTTTAAAATTTTAAAATTGAAAAACAATTTCTGAACACCAATGTCAATGCACAATACTGCTTTAAAAACCTTTTACAAATGTACTCTCTCTGCTTTTCTACCTGAAAGTTGTCTTTCTACCTCTATCCCTATTTATTTAAGTACTCTCTTCTGACCTTTTTTCTCATAAATTGATAATGCTGTAATTTTCTGCACAGAGTGAGTAATGTTTATTCAATCATGCCAGATTAGTTACTCAGACTTTTACTGGACTTTTCAAAGTTAGCCGACTTGTGCATAGTGGCTTACAGAACATCCTGATTACCGATGACAGGTGACAGACACTAATCTATTACAGGCAGAGATGATGAAGCTGTCGACAGAAGCTTCTGCAGCTGTTCTTTAAAATCAGTTATGAGAAAATGTGTTGAATGATTCTTGTGGATGGAGGCTTTGGTTTCACTACATTATACAGAGTAGCTAGAGAGTGGATGTGAACAACTTAAGGTCATTTTTCAACTTCAGGCACTACCTTACTAATGTGTACAACAGAACACAAGTATGAAAATTCTAATCCAAGAGAGGTTCTTAGATTACAGTACATGTTTATAAAGAAATATTTTTGGCTTCCGTTTATGTTGTTTTCAATGAATGACAAACCCTTTATTTAATGAAAACAAGCCAACCTGCTTTTCAGAAAAGAGGTCATGTGAGTATAAAAATCATGAAAAAATTGCCTTCAATTTTAGAGAAAACTAAAGAATAAATGTTCTAGGTAACCTATGAACATAACCAAAATCTTTTCATGAGGATAATTCAGGTGCTGCATGGTTAAAAATAATCATTTATGCATTGTAGTCTCAAAATCATAAACATCTCATCGTAAAAAGCCAAGGAATTATAGAAACAATTTGAAAATAGTGAGTTTTTACACTCCAAACATAAGAGATGATTTGCCTATATAATTTTCTATCTTGAGAAAAATACACATGCTATATGAACGTTGATTAAGAGTAAATATGAATCAACAACAACAAACATAAACAGTAAAAAGAGAATGACTGTGTGATACTCATAGCCATACATGGCTCAAGAGGGAAGTTTCATGCTAAGCCCAACCTACTATGTCAGACTGCAGAAATGTGCAAGGGAAGGTGAGTTATTGAAACAGCAGAAAGTAGGCAACTGCTTGTTTGAAAGCAAAATTACCTAAATTTAACATCACTGTTCTTTGTTAGTACAGAGGCTAAAACTAAGCATAAGATGTGATATTATGACAAATAAAGGGAAAACCAGTGTGTGATATACTTGGGTGAAAAAACTAAATTCGGGTACATAAATGTTGACTGATATTGTAAGTTCTCATCTACTGTGCTACTTTCCACCAAAGGTTTTAGCAAGTCCACAATACTTATTAATAGCCAATGATCCTAATTAAAAACATCTTAGTAACTAACCCAACATCATGATGTTCAGTGTTTTTAAGAGAGACAGTAATGGAAGCAGCAATAAACTTTTCTCATGTTCTTATAACAGACAGAAGTTATTAGGAACCTTAGGTAGAAGCTTCTGCAAACACTGTGCTTGAGCAGCACTCTGCCAGTGGCCTGTTCAAGGGGAGGTGCTAAAGGCTAAGAAGCAGCACTGGAGTTCATTAGTTATGGAGACTCTAATGTCATCAGAGATATATATGTATATAGATATAACAGAGAATGGTCAATAAGCAAAAGTAATAATAGAAATGAAATATTAGTTCCTAATATACTGAATGAATAATTTTGCTCTGCTAAAATTTTTATTGATTAAATGATAACTTACCCATCACATGATTCACTCTGACTTTTCCCAAGGAGTAATGGGCTAATCCCTGTCCCAGGTGGTGCTTTGCTAAGATCCATCAGGGTTTCAATTCCGAAAGGAGAGGCATTCTTCTTAGATCCACTTTCTTCAATTAAAGAGGATGGTAGACAAAATATCTCAGGGGGGAAGTGCATGTAATATGGCCTATACTCAGCAGACTGCAGGAAAGTGTCACCATACTGCAGTGGGCCAGATGGCAGGAAACAAGGCTGACTCTGGGATAACCATGCAAATAATGAATGTTAACTGCAAAATTCATGTAATTTAATGAGACAATAAAATGTACTGTGCACAAAGATTTTTCTTTTAATCCTTATTCTCTGTCTTTTATCTTTGATTTATAGCTAAATCAAAATGCTTTTAGGTGAATTCTGATGGAAAAATGGAAAAATTATCCCTATGAATGACATGAGTAGCTTCTCTAATGGGCAATGCATCAGACCTGAATTCTAACTCATCTAATAAAGTGAATTGATGGGTTATAAGTTGGCAGGTGATCTTTGACATCCTCAAGTACTCAAGCTTCACAATGTCATTTGTCGTATACCTTAAAATATGTAACCTTAAAATAAACAAACATTAATTCTTACCTTCCCAATATGAACAATTCTAGGTGTTATCTGAGCAAGACTGGCATTCTTCTTTGTATCCCCACCACATCCTTTGAGGGCCACAAGAAACTTCAGAACATTTCTCACATCACTGCCTGCCTCCAAATGACCTGATGGAATTTAAAGTGCCCATTGAAGTAGAGGGAAATAAATATGAAATGAATATCATTTGAATTACTAAAAGGAGGGGACTCTGCCTGTGAAAAACATCATGATTCTGTCAACCTGTATGTGAGTGAATTTAGGAATATCAAAATTATGGGAAGGAAAGCAACATAAAGGCAGAGCTCTACTCATAGGAGTTTGACAGGGGCCACAGGGTGGTGATGGAGGAAGGGCAGAGATGGAGCAAAAGTGGTGAAAGAGCAAGGATGGTACAAAGTGAGTGAGACAGAGCAAGATTGGTGCAGAGTAAGGGTGATATAGAGAGAGGCAGGTGCAGAGTGAGGGTGATGTCACAGAAGAAACACAGAAAAAGGAGGCATGAGGAAACAGCAGTCTTATCATGAAATGTGTCAGAAAAATAAAAGAAGTTATTGTAATACTTCTGCACATACAAAAAGATGTAAAGAGTAAATATGATAACTTAAGGATTATCAATTTATTACTTACACGAAGAGATAAACATGAAAGATTTATGGCAAAATCTAAGGTGTGCATCAAACTTACTTTACAAGAATATCAGTTAGAGTTTAATGAGAAATGGACAAAAATATGAATCTAACATTTATCCACCTCAAGGCTAATGTCAAAAGTATCTTAAAATACGGTAAAAAGGCAAAGCTACTACAGCATCTAAGGGACTCTGCAACAGGACTAGATGACTGTTAAAATCAAAAATGGGCAGCATGTGATGGGATAAATGATATTAAGAAAAGGTTGCTCAATTGTTTGAAAGTATACTATCCTATGGAAAAATGACGAACTGTAACAAGCTGGATAAGCCAAATGTATTAAAATGTCCATACATACCATGTTCTTTAAGAAAATGTAAGCACCTGTCTAGGGAGTTCCCATCATCATATCTGCGATGCTGACGTAACACATATGTCTGCCATATGACCTCTTCTAATTCAGTGAGTTTCACTGTTGAGTTTTCTTTTTCATAATCTGCCAAAATTGAAAACCACTTATCAAGTTGAGGATCTTACATCTTTGTGAAATAAAAAATTATTTCATACTTATGCAGATGTTGGTGACTGAATTTGGGAGATTGTATGAAAGGAAATTGAGAGTCAATGTGAATAAAAGCAGACCAGAGGGACTGGGTAGTTGGAGATATTATATCAATAAATAATGCTTTAGTGAATAAGTTAACCTGCCTAATTTTAAAGAGTGGAGCTAGATAATGGATGAATTGAACAATGTTTTATCAATGCTTACTTTTCATAAAATATATACACCAAAGTAATGGAAAGCAGGGTTGACAGTTTGATTTGATGAGTAAATGACGAGAATATTCATAATATAAGAATTATCATCTTATGTCCATGTGCACGTTACTCAGATTTATTCATTTACGCTCAAATGGAGCAATTCCAAGTGCAGCAGAAAATAAGCACCATACCTTTCCTATGTGATAGTAAGATGGAGTACACTTTTTTTTTAAGTCTTCTCTGAAGATCATCTTCCTTTCTTTTGTTACGAAAATATATCCCATCACGAAAATCTTGACAATAGTGTGCAACTAACTGATTCACAAGACTAATCGTACTGTCAACAGCAGGTGTAGTATGCACTTGCAAGACACTAACAGTGTCCCCAGGTCTTGCTCTTTTAGAGGCATCATTCTGGGAATCATCCTCATTACCACTTGTTTCTCTCTGATGTAGTAGTATCTGCATTGTATCTGATGCCACAGAGAGATCTGAAAGGAAAGATGGAAAAAAAATTATATCCTTAAGCCTCTTTCCACAGCCTGATATGAAATATGCACAATTCTCCTGCTTACCCTTAGAAAAATGAACATACTTGTAGCCAGAATTTCTGTATATGTAACCAGCTTGGTCTCCACACAGAAATAGCTTTGCATGAGAGTGCTTGACAGCTACAGAAAAGAAGAAAATGGGGAGACAAATTTCATTGATTCAAGACATGATAGTGATCTTTGAATTAGGGAAGAACCAATTAAATGGAAGAAATAACAAGAAATTAAAAGAGAGGAGGATCAGACACTGTGGAAAGAAATAATTTTGTAAGGTGTGGAAAAATGGAACATGCTGATAAGAAAAAAGTAAATACTTAAAACATTAAAAAGTTCCAGGAAGTATATAATAGAAATGAGAGAATGAGATGGAACCCCATGAACTTAGTTTTTTTCCCTGTATGCATGAATAGGGAATCACATATACATACGTCCTTATAAATACGAAATCCCTCGTATATGAGCAAATGCTGCACAAATGCACACATATGCAGAAACAAAAATACAGTATAAAGATTCAAGTTTTATAATACAAAGGGGTGTATGTCAAGATAGATGCTGAGCTAAAATTTTCATCAAATTGGGTTAGGTTGTTAATTTAGGTTATGTGTGCAAAAATGGTCCAATGGTTAATGCTTTTTACAATAGCTGAAATAAGTGTCTTGGCTAGTGGCCCTTTTAGTCTGGGTAATTTGGACTAACATTTTACTCTAGTCTCACAATGCTTTTCACATTCAGTGTCTTCACCAAAGTGAGTCTTTTTTTTTTTTTGGGGGGGGGGTATTATAGCTCCTGAGCTAAGGTCAAATACAACTACAAAGACTGGAAGTCATCAAAACAAACCAACCTTAAGTTTGGTGTGCAAGAGAGAGAGAGAGAGAGAGAGAGAGAGAGAGAGAGAGAGAGAGAGAGAGAGAGACCAAATCGCAGACAAATACACAAACCCCGAGTCAGAAATGAATAATAATCAACCCGTAATTACATGTAGCAAGAAACAAGTCTGAAGGCCAACACAAAAATCATACAGCTACCAGACCAGACGCAAGTTGTTCCATGGTCAGAGAAAGAAAATCGATGTATGGCCACGTGAAAAAAAAGATACAGACCTTATCAGAAAATATTAGAAAACAAAAGAGTAAGACGAAAAAAGTAACACCAGGTTTGAAAGTGTCATTACTATTCGTGTAATATAGGTTTTACCATTCGTGTTGCCTCGTCTCTTAGCATTATGAATATGTACCATGTCCCTCCTCTTATGTGTATATACACACCCTTGCCTAAGCCAAGTAACCACTTTATAGGCCAGGCCCAAGGGGAGGATGAGCAGCTGGGTTGTCTGTGGTCCGACTGCCTTGCATAGGATGTGAACCCAGGCGGGCCATAACGTGAATTACGGTCGTCTATGGCAACCATTGCCACAATTGATAAACACACATCAAGGTAACCAAATGAAGCAAAGTGAACTGAATATCCTGGCAGCGCAAAATACTCAACAGAAAAATGAATCCAAGGAGCAAACCCAGTATATAAAAATGGGTTAGACAAAACAAAAACATACCAAGGCGAAAAGCACACTAATTCGCCACCATCACACAAAGAATAAAAAAAGAAAGGATAATGCCAACGAGGACATCAGAAACGAAACTTGCAATGAAATAGAGAAAAATCTTGTAGCAATATATATATATATATATATATATATATATATATATATATATATATATATATATATATGTATATATGAACATTAACGTCTTCACCGGCCTTCAGAAAGCTGTTAGCTGTAGGATGAAGAGCGAGGAAGTATAGCTAACCCAAGCACAGCTGCAATCGTCTCTAAATTGCTTACTCAGTCAAGATTGTCATCGAGGTACGAATTCTGGCTCGCAGAACTTAAGCTGCTGACGGCCATTGAATTGACTTACATACACACAATTAAAAGATTCAACGATTTCATCTATTACCAGAGATAAAAATCTTCAAGCATCTAACAACATTCAAAGCTTTCTGTCGTCTGACAGTCCAATTTCTAGCTAGATTCCGTGCCTCTTTACTTGCTGACAGTAGAAGTGGTTAATTGAAAGAATATACTTTCTCGAGTTTTGTTAGAATTTTTGCATCCTCTCGTTAGTTTTTTAAAGAGAGGTTTAGATTGTTCATGTATCTTCTTATTATGTTAGTAACGATAGGTTTAGACTTGTTTCCTGATACTGAAAGGTATGGACATAATGTCAGCACATGAGATTAATATTCTTTATACTTGGAACAGTGTTTAGAAACTGTCCCAAGAGCCAGGTAGAACTTGAAAATACATCCCTCGAAATAACAAGAGGTCCAAGCCATAGGAGAGTAAAAAACTGCCATTATTGTAAAACTAAACGTTCTTACAATAGAGCATAATACCACGCTGGTGTGACGACTAGCCGAACACCAAACCTTGATATGAACATTTTAAAAAAAGTGAACATCTTTGTAATTATACGAATGATTCCTAAGATATATGCATGAAATGCCTTTATGTGCAGAACATAACACCATAAGGATGAAAATGTTGAATACACTGCACTCTTAACGTTGAGCCAAAGCTGCAGATATCCGTCACATCAATAGTTAATCAGATAAAACTGGGCTCATGATCACCCATCCTATAGTCAGACTAATACATACACTGGTCATATGACCACATATGAAGTCACTGAGAAAGACCTGGGGTCACAGTAGCAGAGTTGAGGCATAGTTTGGTTAGGGTAATCAGTCGATCGCAAAAAGTTAAGGAATAAATGGAATAAGATAATCTTTAGGTCAGAGTATAAAGAATGCGGGTTTTGTTCTCAAGAGCTGGCTGCTTGTTTACATCCATCACTAGACGCAGTACTCGCCAAGCGGCTGCAACACATAATTACTATGTGGTCGTTGGCAATTCAATGGTGGGCCGCTTTGTTAACTGTTTCTTTCCGTACACTTCGAAACTTTGGAACTCTTTACCTTTTCATGTGTTTCTCTATAACTATGATCTGGCACCTTTAAAAGACAGTGTTTTCATTTCCTCCAAAAGCTTTAGATATTTTCCCTTGTCTTTTTTTTCCCCCTCTCCCATTAACCTCTATTTCAATTACGGCCCAGGCTTAAAGTGGACTTCTGTCTGTAACTAGAGCCTCGAGGGTGAAAAAGAAAGAAGGAAAGAATAAAAAAATAAACCCGTTGCAGCCATATGAGAACCGTCACATATCGAGGTTACAGACAAAAACTGGGTGACAGTGACGCATTTATAGGTCATAGTCAGACATAATTACGAAGAAAATTAGCAACACACGAAATTCCCTCCTGGCCTCTCACGACAAACTCCCTCAATATAGACTTTTGTGACCTACCAGTTCACAGCACACGTCTGAGATAGGCTTGGTGGCCTAGCATGTCAGGGAACATGGCCTGATACGTAAGACGTGGCCACCTATCTCACAGCACTCGACCTGATATTTGATACTGATGTATGACAAGGCCTCGACATATTCCTCATGGAAGCATAAACAAACCTGACTTTTCTTCCTAGGTCTCAGCTTGCTGAGCTGAAACTAACCCGTCTCAGTCGTGGGCGGGGGACTGGACCGTCTCGTCCACGGCCCGTGTTAGATTTCCGCTCTCATTGTGGTCGGAAATTCTGTAAACTAACGTCAAAATCCAACTTAAATCCATTGAAGAAACATCTTTTCGTCATCATAACTTTCAATTGGGGAAAATAATCCATTAGAAATATTGAAATACCAACGACTGACTTAAATATAAGATCGCCACGATACGATTTAAATTAAATATAAGTTCTAAATTAAAACCTGAATAGGAGATAGAGACAAAATTCGTGTGTTAAGGATATTACAAACTAGAATTAGTACTGACTTGGTGTTCCTGGGTCTTTCTGTTTTGATTTAAAGTCATGATGTGAAGCAGTTTGCATCAAAATTGTAAATAAGCCAATCGACACCGTAATTGTAATTTAAATTCATAAAGCTTTCATTACGTGTACGACCTACTGAGACCATTACTTGCACTAGGTTATATTCCACTCTTAGCTGTAGTTTTATTAGAAAAAGAATTTCACGCTAAAACAGAGAATACCATTGTTTAATAAAGAATTTTAATCCTTGATACTGTACATCATATCCATAACTCAAGGGTAAATATAGCAGAACATACCTGAATGAGAATTCATGTATTAAACGCTAAGATTCTGCGAGACAAGGGCCACATACTGCAGTGAGAGTGTGCATGGTCTTAGAATTATCATGTCCAAGTTTTTCGATGTAACTGTTATAATTGGACGTTGATGGCCTTAATAACCTTGGTAACTGGCAGGCCTAAACCATCAATAACCAACGGCAAAAAAATACCAGAGGAACCAGGATGTGGTGGCAGATACACAGTTTAAGGGCTAGTATTCCCAGCAACCTGAATGACCAAAGGTGTATCAACACTTCTGCGTGGGCCACACACACACACACACACATCAGCTGGGATGATGAGACCGCCTCCCGCACCATCGTAAAGCAAGCCAGTGTGTCTCACACTCTCACCTCCCCCTCTCATTACCTCCTCATTACCATAAACACGTCTCTCCCTGCCTCACTAAGTCCTCGGGTCTAGTATCAATCTTGCAGTTCCTCACTCCTTCTCCACTAAACGACCAGCTCCCCTACTTGGAGTTCTTTGTTTTCTTTTCCATTAACAAATTACGAAACTTCATCTATTATCTCCCATTAGTCTTCACTCTAGATAAACCTACGGTTAAACTGCTTCTTCCAGTCTCCGTTTGTTGATCTTTTCTCCCCAATCTTAGTTAACCCCTTCAACATGATCCTTATTTAAGATGGCCTGGCCTGTGAGCCGACCCTCAGGAGCTAGGTCACACAGATCACACCATTATACGCAAGGTTCACACCGTCGCGCTCAAGGGTCACACCGTCGCGCTCAAGGGTCACACCGTCGCGCTCAAGGGTCACACCGTCGCGCTCAAGGTTCACACCGTCGTGCTCAAGGGCCATACCCTCCTGCTCAAAAGGGTCGCACACCTAGCGGTGTGGGGGGAGGGGGACGCACCCTTAGACTCTCCCAGACCCAGGACCTTAGTAGGGTGAGATGTGATGGACGAGATAAAGGTTGTGCTGGCTGAGAGAGAGAGAGAGAGAGAGAGAGAGAGAGAGAGAGAGAGAGAGAGAGAGAGAGAGAGAGAGAGAGAGAGAGAGCATTTGCTATCTTCTTCCTCCACTGAGCTTGGGGGGAACTACATGTTTTTCACCTTGCTTTGACCTTGGATCTATGTAGCTATGTAACTCGAGCTCTCTGTATACATATTGAGGCCATCATCAATCCTGACAAACAAACAAACAAACATCTGACCACGGAAACAGACCCCTTAGTGCGGTGGTTCAGCGTTAGGACACACCAATCTAGCTGGTCAGGGTTCGCGTCCCAAGCAGAGGCCCATTAGCTCACAGACAAGCCAACTGTTCGTCCTCCAGTTTAGGACTGGTCGATCAATGCATAAATATTAATGACACAGGGTAAAGGGTTCGAGTCTCGAGCAGGTTTTTCTCGGCTCACGGCCAACCCAGCTGTTCATCCTCGCTCTCAGGACGTCAATAAATAGATTGACAATGTAGCAGCAGGAACAAAGGTGCTTGCTTTTGTGGTGAATCATTTTGATACGTTCACTCCCAGACTAATTCCAAAATCGGGTATTCATCTAATCAGACGCAGATAAGGTATCACAGAACATCTATAACCAGTTGGGTCGCAAGTAGCCTCGCCAAAGTCAGGCATTTCAACCTTATCTTCCAGGTGGATCTGTCTGTTCATGCCCACAACTCGTGTGGAAAATTAAAAGACGAAAAATAGTCATCGCGTGCTTTTGATAACTTGATGGTGGTTAAATTCCCCGACTTTGTCTAACAGCGAGGAATGTTGAATCTGCGACGCTGGCACGGCCATCTCTGGCTCGTATACGATGAACAGTACAACACACACACACACACACACACACACACACACACACACACACGGAAACCAATACGTTCAAGTCTCAGTTGGTTGTATGGGTATACCTGTTCGTACACGCCTGTGTCATTATCTCTGTATTGACCTGTTTTTTATGGCACGGGAAGTGGGGGGGTCTACACTCGCGGGGTGGGGCCACTTTCCTTGGTGTGTGGGTCCAGATAAAGGCTTATAAGTGATTATGTGTGTGTGTGTGTGTGTGTGTGTGTGTGTGTGTGTGTGTGTGTGTGTGTGTGTGTGTGTAAGTGTGTGTGTGTGTGTGTGTGTGTGTGTGTCTGTGTGTCTGTGTGTGCGTGTGTGTGTGTGTGTAAAATTACCTATTGAACCATTTTTACTGTACGATGAGGGGGTTCTGCACTCGCTGTGACTCGTCACTTGATCTTCCTCTTCTATCGTACAACTTTCTAAACTCGTGTATGCTGTCCACATCCACAATTTCATCGTCAGTTTAACTCCATTCACTTACTACTCCCACTGCGTGTGTGTGTGTGTGTGTGTGTGTGTGTAGAGTGCGTGTATGGTATGTGCATGTTTACATGTAATTACTTTGTAATTATTTGTTTGTACGGTACTAGGAGGGAGTTCTACCCTTGTGGGGCCCCTTCTTTTGAACTCTGTGTACCGTAGAACTTCCTAAACTTCCGTCATATGCATACTGCAAGGATAAACGATGTGTGTCTCTATATGTGAATTGGTGCGTAAGGTTCAGTGTGTACGAATGGTTTTAAGTGTACGGATGCAGATAGTCAATCCTCTCCCACTGGCTCAGATCCTTTAGTTACGTAGTTCTCAAGCATTTAGTCCATGCAGCTGAAGGCGGGTTCGACAACAACCAGTATCATGTTATAGTGTCTATTGCACGTCTCATATTGAGGTGTTCTAGTGACGGGCCAGCTGCTAGTGTGTCAGCTTTATGTACGTATGTGTTAGTGAATGTAGTGTGTGTGTGTGTGTGTGTGTGATCGGGCGCATTAAACCTGTTTCCGTCTGTACGTCTGCAAGTGTTGGGGCAGGAGAGAGACACACGACCAAGCCAGTCTTGGATAACAACTTCTGTGACGAGCCACAGCCGCCTCTGACCGGACCACAGCTCCTGCAGGAGGCCCCTGTAGGCACAGGTAACCCCGAGGGAGCTGTCGGGCCTGTCCAGGAGGCAGTGGCGCCTCAGGAAACACATATCGTGATCCCAACCCGCGCGCCCCTCCATACGGACAGCCCTCCCTCCCACCCTACCCTCAAAAACCACCACCTTGACACGGCCAGACACGGGTCGTCTGACTCACTCCCGCCAGGACCCCGACCCCGGGTGAAAGCCATCATCAGATCCCCGTCATCTCCTGTGGGTAAACAGATCAAGGTTGTCGTCCACAGGGCGATATGAGGATTCCGTTCGCCAGCCGTGCACACGTCTTGGCCAGGGGCTATGCCACTCGCCCTACATCGCACACTTCTCTTCCTCGTAGAAAAAACAAAAGCAAAAAGTTCTCCCACGACTTAGCATGATATATGAAAGCGCTCAAGAGCCACATCTTTTCATCCGTTGTCGGGTATAGCTCCTCCGGGACTTGAAGGATGAGATGGACGCTCCAAAAACTATAATCTGCTAATTCGATTATCTTGTAGAAATTCCTTCAGTGCGCGGCGGGATGATGATGATGATGAACCACGTACTTCATCTCGGTTGCTTGACAAAAGGCCTTGCCCGGGACGTGGGGGATGACATGAGCGCCCCTCACGTACATTACATTGAGGACTTATGTGTGTGTGTGTGTACATGGGAGACGCACCAGGCGACATGGTTCGTTCCATCCTCCACTGAGGCGGTGAACCTCAGTGGAACGAACTGAGAGAAATTTTGACCCCTTGAGCCCACGTTGGACAGACAGACCCTTGCTTGTTGAAGGGTCGGGTGTATATATATAAACAGAATTAATCCCGCCAGCGTTGACGAGCATATCCGACCTTACACATTATTCACGACATGTGTTTGTTATTCATGATGTATTCATGACCGTACTCATTTCGTCACACTGGGTATAACTACCCAAACACACTGTTGTTGTTCTCAGTGTGCCTTCCTACGTCTGGCTAAGTCTGCGCCTGGCATGGGGGCCTCTCGTCATACGACGTCGACCCCCTGACACTAATCTAAGCCATGCATGACGCTCTCATGACCGGAGTGACAGACCGGATCCGCAGATCAGAGGCTGAGCAGCCGCTGGCGAGACATAATTGCTCTTTATTACGTAAGTGACCTCGTCACAGAACCCGACCACAGCACATTACACACACACACACACACACACACACACACACGAATAACTCCGAAGAACAGTGCAATGTTAACTCCGTATTGACCCGTGGGAAGTGTGTGTGTGTGTGTGTGTGTGTGTTTACGTAAAAAAAGACACTAGCTTCTATCAGGTTACCATGACGACAGGATCAATATCGCTATCAGGTATTAACAAGATGAGAATTCTCAAATGCGCTTCGCTGCAAGAAGGCGGCGATGTATTATATATATATATATATATATATATATATATATATATGTGGCATGTGTATGGGGGGGGGGGCCATTTCTTTCGTCTGTTTCCTTGCGCTACCTCGCAAACGCGGGAGACAGCGACAAAGTATAAAAAAAAAAAAAAAAAAAAAATATATATATATATATATATATATATATATATATATATATATATATATATATATATATATATATATGTGTGTGTGTGTGTGTGTGTGTGTGTGTGTGTGTATCTGTTGGATGCTGTCCATAGGAATGTAATAAAGACGCTTCCAGGAACTGGGTTTGGAATACAGGAAGGAAGCCATCAATCCGGCCACATACAAGGGAGGGCATGACCTCCCCTGCACATGTAGGCCACACGGAACACTTGCGATACACGAAATGAAAACGGAGGATGTGAAAGAGAATGAAGAAATGAATCATGGCTCCTGAGGTATGTGTAAACCTCACTTGCAATAGGTAATAACTTCATAAGACAAAATAGGGAAAAAAACAGGGAAAGACAAAATAGGAAAGTTCTAGAGTTTCCCTGTTCGAGGAGAGGAAGTGGTGGTGTAACGGTCAAGCCTCGTGTGATCGGTCTCCACACACAAACTATGGGAAGCAGCGGCCAGACGCGTGCCACAGGTTCAAGCCTGAGTGGCAGGAATACACACACACACACACACACACACACAGCTCTCGAGAGCAGCGCCTGATTAATATATAATGATCTTTCTAAAACTGCCTGTAAGTAAATGGGAAAAATGTAGTCAGATAAGATAAATGTACGAATCACCGGTTTAGTTAACTCTTGAGTGAACACAAAGAAGGTACGTGAGGGAGGTGAGCTACAAGGACTGGAAGATAACAGCCACAGACTTGTTTGACAAGAAGAGAGAGGGAAACACGATCGCGACCATTAACAATCTTAAACTGCCAATAATACAGTTCTTTTCTTCTACAGAGAGGAATATCCTGAAACCTGAACCATTATTGGCGGACAAGTGGCAGATGATTAAGGGAAAGCGAACGTAAACTTTTTCAAATATTTACGAAATTTACAAGTTAAAAAAAAAGACGTCAAGGGGCGTGGCTCCACCCAGCTTAAATTCTACACACACACACACACACACACACACACACTGGCAAGCGTGAGGCTCTGACGGTCACATGAAGGTGTCGTGGGAGGGCAAGGGACCCGCTGAGCGCAATGCCCTGCTGCTCCTCCTCCTTGACCAGTCCCCGCCGCCCTGGGGGTGAAGCAGGCGGGCGGCGGCCCGGCTCAGCCCCAACCCTGTCTGTACATGGCAGCATTAAAGCCGAGGTATCCGCCACCACCCAAGTGGCACCACTGCCACCTGGGGAGGGCGGGCGTCGGGAGATGAACATACCCAGCACACTGGGCGGGAGGTTACTGGCTCACGCCTGGCACGAGAACAGGGGTTCGCACCCGAGGGGGATCAGCACCAGGGTTCGTCGGCCACAGTGCGACACGAGGACGCCTGGGGGAGAGGTTTGGGTACTGAGGGTGGTGTGGCTCCTTTTACTGACCACCCGACCAGACCCGAGTCTCATGCTTCCTGCAGCCAATCACAGTCAGGTGGACACCGCAGGAGGATCGCTCCCAAGGTCACACATGAGGTCAACCAACGCCACACACCAGGAACTTACCTCGTTAACTGTTATAATGGACTCTTTTTCTCCTTCCTCTCTTCTTCTTCTTCTGGTTGCTGGAGGGTTAGCTGGGTGGGAGGTGGAGGGAGGGGAGGAGGTCCAGGTAAGGATCGACCAGCTGGCGAGGCCACCTGCAGCAGCCTCCAGGTGTCTCCCAGCTGGTTACCTCCTCATACGCAGTCTCCAGCCTGGCCTCCCCACCTCCCTCACACGTTCTCGTTAATCACCATTTTCTCTCGTTAAGCAGTTCCACCTGCGGGGACCACACACAGCTCATCTGCTCCACCCATCCCGGCAGGTTCTACTCTCTGGCCCAGCCATTTCATCTCCCGAGCGACCTATTCCATCTCCTCCTGGCCTCCCATCCCATTCCACACAGAGCCAACCGTCTCCACGGCTCTGACCATCCATCTCAGCACCCCCGGGGACTCCTCCCCTGTTCCCTGCTCGCCCTCCACCTCAGCATACAAGTCCTGCCCGCTACACCAACCCTTAACTTTCATGCCTTGTGCACACTTCCCTACCCCGTCCACCACGTCCTGCCTCACCACACCTGCTACTCCCTTCCTTCCTCTCTGTACCACTCACCCTGTCTTCCGTTCACCTCCTCCTACCTCACCCCTTTCCTTATGCACGAGGTCACATGTTTTACGTAAAGAAAAATCGTCATTTGATTCGTTAAGAAGTACATTTCATGTGCATTCTCATGATCCAACCGGCCAGCCAATCTGGCAGTGTTAACCCGTTAGAGCGAAAACCGATCGATCGAATCTGATTCTCGTAGTGTCTGAGTGTTTCACATGACCCGCTGGCTGAGGCAACTGTGCCTCCCGAGGACACACGACGGTCAACAGCTGAGGACGGTGGTATACACTCAGCCGGCGAGCAGGAACCCATGACCCAGCCACACTCCCGTCGACACCCGCATGTCCCTTAACTCGACCTCGTCTCCTGCCAGTGTCCCTGAGGTCACTCCTCCTCCTTTTACTCCTACCATCGTCCTCGAGGTCGAGTCCTGTCCTGGCGGTCGACCCCCGCCTCGCTGACCTACCCCAGTACTAGACCGACACCCCAGCCACCACACACTGCCAGGAAGGAACCTTAAAGACGCCCTATACCAGCCTGGCGCCACACCCTGAACCTCAACCCGGGTAATACATCCAGATGATTGTGGGGGAGGTGGGGGCCTTACTGTGGGTGGGGAGGAGCCTTACTGTGGGTGGGGAGGAGCCTTACTGTGGGTGGGGAGGTGGGGGCCTTACTGTGGGTGGGGAGGAGCCTTACTGTGGGTGGGGAGGTGGGGGCCTTACTGTGGGTGGGGAGGAGCCTTACTGTGGGTGGGGAGGTGGGGGCCTTACTGTGGGTGGGGAGGAGCCTTACTGTGGGTGGGGAGGTGGGGGCCTTACTGTGGGTGGGGAGGTGGGGGCCTTACTGTGGGTGGGGAGGTGGGGGCCTTACTGTGGGTGGGGAGGAGCCTTACTGTGGGTGGGGAGGAGCCTTACTGTGGGTGGGGAGGTGGGGGCCTTACTGTGGGTGGGGAGGTGGGGGCCTTACTGTGGGTGGGGAGGTGGGGGCCTAACTGTGGGAGGGGAGGAGCCTTACTGTGGGTGGGGAGGAGCCTTACTGTGGGTGGGGAGGTGGGGGCCTTACTGTGGGTGGGGAGGTGGGGGCCTTACTGTGGGTGGGGAGGAGCCTTACTGTGGGTGGGGAGGAGCCTTACTGTGGGTGGGGAGGAGCCTTACTGTGGGTGGGGAGGAGGGGCCTTACTGTGGGTGGGGAGGAGGGCCTTACTGTGGGTGGGGAGGAGGGGCCTTACTGTGGGTGGGGAGGAGGGGCCTTACTGTGGGTGGGGAGGAGGGGGCCTTACTGTGGGTGGGGAGGAGGGCCTTACTGTGGGTGGGGAGGAGGGGGCCTTACTGTGGGTGGGGAGGAGGGGGCCTTACTGTGGGTGGGGAGGAGGGCCTTACTGTGGGTGGGGAGGAGGGGGCCTTACTGTGGGTGGGGAGGAGGGGGCCTTACTGTGGGTGGGGAGGAGGGGGCCTTACTGTGGGTGGGGAGGAGCCTTACTGTGGGTGGGGAGGAGGGCCTTACTGTGGGTGGGGAGGAGCCTTACTGTGGGTGGGGAGGAGCCTTACTGTGGGTGGGGAGGAGCCTTACTGTGGGTGGGGAGGAGGGGCCTTACTGTGGGTGGGGAGGTGGGGCCTTACTGTGGGTGGGGAGGAGGGGGCCTTACTGTGGGTGGGGAGGAGGGGCCTTACTGTGGGTGGGGAGGAGGGGGCCTTACTGTGGGTGGGGAGGAGCCTTACTGTGGGTGGGGAGAGGGGGCCTTACTGTGGGTGGGGAGGAGCCTTACTGTGGGTGGGAGGAGCCCTTACTGTGGGTGGGGAGGAGCCTTAACTGTGGGAGGAGCCTTACTGTGGGTGGAGGGGGCCTTACTGTGGGTGGGGAGGGAGCCTTACTGTGGGTGGGGAGGAGGGGGCCTTACTGTGGGTGGGGAGGAGCCTTACTGTGGGTGGGGAGGAGCCTTACTGTGGGTGGGGAGGAGGCCTTACTGTGGGTGGGAGGAGGGCCTTACTGTGGGTGGGGAGGAGGCCTTACTGTGGGTGGGGAGGAGCCTTACTGTGGGTGGGGAGGAGGGGGCCCTTACTGTGGGTGGGGAGGAGCCTTACTGTGGGTGGGGAGGAGGGGGCCTTACTGTGGGTGGGGAGGAGCCTTACTGTGGGTGGGGAGGAGGGGGCCTTACTGTGGGTGGGGAGGAGCCTTACTGTGGGTGGGGAGGAGGGCCTTACTGTGGGTGGGGAGGAGCCTTACTGTGGGTGGGGAGGTGGGGGCCTTACTGTGGGTGGGGAGGAGGGGCCTTACTGTGGGTGGGGAGGAGCCTTACTGTGGGTGGGGAGGAAGCCTTACTGTGGGTGGGGAGGAGGGGCCTTACTGTGGGTGGGGAGGAGCCTTACTGTGGGTGGGGAGGAGGGGGCCTTACTGTGGGTGGGGAGGAGCCTTACTGTGGGTGGGGAGGAGCCTTACTGTGGGTGGGGAGGAGCCTTACTGTGGGTGGGGAGGAGGGGCCTTACTGTGGGTGGGGAGGAGCCTTACTGTGGGTGGGGAGGAGGCCTTACTGTGGGTGGGGGAGGAGCCTTACTGTGGGTGGGGGAGGGGCCTTACTGTGGGTGGGGAGGAGCCTTACTGTGGGTGGGGAGGAGGGGCCTTACTGTGGGTGGGGGAGGAGCCTTACTGTGGGTGGGGAGGAGGGGCCTTACTGTGGGTGGGGAGGAGCCTTACTGTGGGTGGGGAGGAGCCTGGGAGTTACTGTGGGTGGGGAGGAGCCTTACTGTGGGTGGGGAGGAGGGGGCCTTACGGTGGGTGGGGAGGAGCCTTACTGTGGGTGGGGAGGAGCCTTACTGTGGGTGGGGAGGAGGGGGCCTTACGGTGGGTGGGGAGGAGCCTTACTGTGGGTGGGGAGGAGCCTTACTGTGGGTGGGGAGGAGGGCCTTACGTGGGTGGGGAGGAGCCTTACAGTGGGTGGGGAGGAGCCTTACTGTGGGAGGGGAGGAGCCTTACTGTGGGTGGGGAGGAGCCTTACAGTGGGTGGGGAGGAGCCTTACTGTGGGTGGGGAGGAGCCTTACAGTGGGTGGGGAGGAGGGCCTTACAGTGGGTGGGGAGGAGCCTTACTGTGGGTGGGGAGGAGCCTTACAGTGGGTGGGGAGGAGCCTTACTGTGGGAGGGGAGGAGCCTTACACATTATTATCCTTTCTGTATACTAAGACGTGGGGAGGAGCCTAGTGCTTTATTGTCCTGTGGGGGAGGAGCCTCCTGCTTTACTATCCTGGCCCCAGCTTTAGTAAAGGGTGGGGGAGGAGCCTCCTGCTTTACTATGGTGAGGATGAGAGAGGATAGCAGGGTATGGTGGCGTCCTGGCCAGCGCCCTCAAGCCCCACACTAGTGAGGTGTCACCACGTGGGGCCTCTGCTGGCCCGCCCAAAACCCCACCCCACGGGGTGACGTGACGTCACCAACCTTCCCGCTGACGTCACGGCTTCCCAAGCACGGGGGGGGGGGACTCGGTCGGGCGTCTGCTTAAACTTCCCAGCCGCAGGACGCCCCACTAGAACCACTCCCCCCCCCCCCCCCCGGTCTACGTGAAAGACCAGCCACCGAGGGGTGGGGGGGGGGGTGTAGGGAGGGGACTCCCTGTGACTGAGGGAGGGAGGGGATCGGTGGGGGGGGGGGACCTAGCCGCCGGGGGGGGGGGGAAGGGGCTGATAAGAGAGATAGCGAGGTGTGGACTGGTGTCTGCAGTTATCATGGCGGCCCCCGGCGTTTACGGCCAGCTCCCCCCCCCCCCCTCCTCTTGCTGTCCTGGTGGCTCTTAGCTGTGGGGTGCACGACGGGAGAGAGAGAGAGAGAGAGAGAGAGAGAGAGAGAGAGAGAGAGGGAGAGAGAGAGAGAGGGTATTCAACACCCTCCCAGCAGTCCTTAAAAAACCGTGCAGACACGAGACTTAAACTTGAATGACTCCAGTCCACAATACAATCGCTCTCTGCAGAAATGTTGTCGTAGGTAGAACACACCACGACACCTTCACGTGTAATGACAGGGTCACCAGACAGTGTAACAGTGTCTTATCTGTACTGGCAGTGTCACCAGACAGTGTAACAGTGTCTTATCTGTAATGGCAGTGTCACCAGACAGTGTAACAGTGTCTTATTTGTACTGGCAGTGTCACCAGACAATGTAACAATGTCTTATCTGTACTGGCAGTGTCACCAGACAGTGTAACAGTGTCTTATCTGTACTGGCAGTGTCACCAGACAGTGTAACAGTGTCTTATCTGTACTGGCAGTGTCACCAGACAGTGTAACAGTGTCTTATCTGTACTGGCAGTGTCACCAGACAGTGTAACAGTGTCTTATCTGTACTGGCAGTGTCACCAGACAGTGTAACAGTGTCATATCTGTACTGGCAGTGTCGCCAGACAATGTAACAATGTCTTATCTGTACTGGCAGTGTCACCAGACAGTGTAACAGTGTCTTATCTGTAATGGCAGTGTCACCAGACAGTGTCTTATCTGTAATGGCAGTGTCACCAGACAGTGTAACAGTGTCATACCTGTACTGGCAGTGTCACCAGACAGTGTAACAGTGTCTTATCTGTACTGGCAGTGTCACCAGACAGTGTAACAGTGTCTTATCTGTACTGGCAGTGTCACCAGACAGTGTAACAGTGTCTTATCTGTACTGGCAGTGTCACCAAACAGTGTAACAGTGTCATACCTGTACTGGCAGTGTCACCAGACAGTGTAACAGTGTCTTACAACTGCTCACAACCTTTCAGAAGACCTGTATGGTCTTTGTCAGCTGTCTGCCGTACCGTTCGTCATAACACCTTCTCTCATTTGTGCGTGTATGACCTGTGTGTGTGTGTGTGTGTGTGTGTGTGTGTGAAGGCTGACAACGAACAACGACGCTCTGGAATTCTCTAACTTCTTTTGTTTTTGTTTTGTTTACCTCCCACGTCAGATCAATAAACACCTCAAGAATTCAAATGAACATTTTCTGTGTTCGTGCTCCCCATTTTCTCTCTAACGAGTACAGCATATATATATATATATATATATATATATATATATATATATATATATATATATATATATATATATATACGAGTGTATGTGTGTGGGTTGGGCCATTCTCTTGTCTGTTTCCTTGCGCTACCTCGCTAACGCGGGAGACAGCGACAAATCAAAATAAACAAATATATATATATATATATATATATATATATATATATATATATATATATATATATATATACCAAATATAACTGAAACCATTTTTTTAAAGAGTATTTGCATATTTCCTGAATAGTAATAATAATAATAATAATAATAATAATAATAATAATAATAATAACAATAACACTACAGGATGGGTCCAGAAGCGCAGTAATGCGTGTGCCGGAAGGTCTGCGCTTGGCGGTGTAGTATTGAATTAATGGCGAGTGCAGTATAGCGGCATGTTCCTGGGTCACGGTGCAACCTGCACCTAGCAACAGTCTGCTGGGCCCAGACAGCCAGACGAACGTAAACATCACACACTGACTGAGGCCCGTCCTTCTGAGCTCAATAAAGTACTGATCACCATATTGTGTGTGTACCCCAGGCTCTGAGTAACTCAGACGACACAACTCCCGGTACATGATTACGAGGAAGTTAATACAGAGTGCAGGGTTCTGAACAGCATTGTAAACTGTAATTAAGATAGCACTGCAGGTACAATGATGGTTCAAGATAATACAGTAGGGTACAGATATAAGTTAAGATAGTAGAGTAAGTGCAAATATAGTTTAAGAAAGTAAAGTTCAGATATAGTTATAAGATAGTACAGTTGGTTCAGATATAGTTATAAGATAATACAGTAGGTTCAGAAATAGTTATAAGATAGTACAGTAAGTTCAGAAATAGTTTAAGATAGTAGAATAGGTTCAGAAATAGTTTAAAATAGTACAGTAGGTCCAGATATAGTTTAAGATAGCACAATAAGTTCAGATATAGTATAAGAAAGTAAAGTAAGTTCAGATATAGTGATAAGATACTATAGCAGGTTCAGATATAGTTATAAGATAGTATAGTAAGTTCAGAAATAGTTTAAGATAGTACAGTAAGCTCAATAATAGTTCAAGACCGTACGAAAGACCAGTTTCCCCCTGGATATAAAACAAGATCTAGCCAGTGGGAGGGCAACGACCAGGGCATGCCACTGAGTGTGAGGAGCTATGCAGTGGAGTCATGTGTGGCAATGGTATTAGCAAGAACCGTATCACATGCACACGTCATGCACACACCAACCCCCCACCCCCAGCAAGCACACGACCCACCACCCAACCCCCTAACAAGCACACGACCCACCACGTAACCCCCTAGCAAGCACACGACCCACCACGTAACCCCCAAGCAAGCACACGACCCACCACGTAACTCCCTAGCAAGCACACGACCCACCACGTGACCTCCAGCAAGCACACGACCCACCACGTGACCTCCAGCAAGCACACGACCCACCACGTGACCTCCAGCAAGCACACGACCCGCCACGTAACCCTGAGCAGAGAGAGAGAGAGAGAGAGAGAGAGAGAGAGAGAGAGAGAGAGAGAGAGAGAGAGAGAGAGAGAGAGAGAGAGAATGTCTAGGAGGAATTACCCAAATTCAATATATTATCAAAGCACCCACGAACTTACTACACACATCTCGTACATCAAGGTCTGACCAGCCACACTTATTTAACATACCTCATAATCTAACATACCAGTGGATGACTAACCTCATAATCTAACATACCAGTGGATGACTAACCTCATAATCTAACATGCCAGTGGATGACTAACCTCATAATCTAACATACCAGTGGATGACTAACAGTTTAACAAACCAAGGTGTGGCCAGCCAAACAATCTAACAAACCAAGTTATAATAATATATTTTCTTATTCTAAAACTGTTTGAAAATATGTTAATAAGAGGAAATTATCTGGTAGGGCAGGACAGTGGCCGTCAGAGGTAGTGAGCTGAGTGGACGAGCTGAAGCTGTCTCACAGACAAGACGGAAGAACAGGGGGTTCGAACCTTTACCAAGGTATTACTGACGGAAGAACACAGGGTTCGAACCCTTACCAAGCTATTACTGACAGAAGAACAGGAGATTCGAACCCTTACCAAGCTATTAATCTTCAAAAAAGAAACAGGAGAACAGAAATCACTCAAACTCCATATAGTGATGATTACGTTACTTATATTACGTTACGTTACTGATAAATAACGAAAATAATGACACTGGTCATGGAAATGTGAGTAAGAGAAAATACAACTGAATAGAGGAGAGGATATGGATATCCTGGAACTGGACTGGAGGAAGGGATATACGTAGAGATTCTGGAACTGGACTGGAGGAAGGGATATACGTAGAGGTCCTAGAACTGGACTGGAGGAAGGGATATACGTAGAGGTCCTGGAACTGGACTGGAGGAAGGGATATACGTAGAGGTCCTAGAACTGGACTGAAGGGATATACGTAGAGATCCTGGAACTGGACTGGAGGAAGGGATATACGTAGAGATCCTGGAACTGGACTGGAGGAAGGGATATACGTAGAGGTTCTGGAACTGGACTGGAGGAAGGGATATACGTAGAGGTTCTGGAACTGGAATGGAAGAAGGGATATACGTCGAGATCCTGGAACTGGAAACGAATGGAAACCTGGGAAGAGGAAATGTTGACCGTCATGCCCGGTGCACGGAGCCTCATGATCAATAATGCTAGTGACCTTGTATGAGGGACCCCCCCCACCCCCCTGCCACGTCCTGCAGGACCCTACCCTCCCACCAGAAGGCGCCCCCCCCTCCCCCTCCTCCTCCCTGGCACTGCGGTACAATGCAAACAGATCGCCACTCCCGTTTGTCTGCCCTCCCCCCACGCCCTCTCTCTCTCTCTCTCTCTCTCTCTCTCTCTCTCTCTCTCTCTCTCTCTCTCTCTCTCTCTCGGTTAAGAGACATCGACTTGTCCTCTCGTGTCTTTGTTTCTGCCTCGCCCTTCCGTCTGTCTGTCTGTCTGTCCCCCATCCTGTCTGTCTCCACTCTTCCATCCACCTGCCTACCTGCCCATCTCCCCTCCACCCATCGTGGGTGCGCCCTCCTCCCAGCCACAACCCCAGGCCATCTGTCAGGTCAGCTTAGGTCAGGTTAGGTTAGGTCAGCTTAGGTCAGGTCAGGTCAGGTCAGCTTAGGTCAGGTTAGGTCATCCTCCGTTCTGTCGTGCATGACCCCCCCCCCCCACACTACAATGTATCCTAGCATTACCTCCGTCCGTCCGTCCGTCTGTCTGTCTGTCGCGACGTCTGCTGCTACCCCGTCCGTCTGCTTCACCCTCCCCCCCCCCCCCGCCTCCCTCCCGTCTGTCTCCCCGCTCCTGACATATGGCCCCCCACCCCCCTCCTTCCCAGACCCCCCCCACCATCCCCCTCCCCTCCCTCGGAACACTGCCTGACGTCATCAATATCTCACGTGTGTGCTCTCCCCCCATGTCGTTTTCTCTCGCAGTGACCAACGTGGAACAGGCCGAACTCAGGGCTATTACTACCCAATTCCCTTCTGTATACCATGGTGATATCAGCCTTATCATCTGCCCATTGATCTCCTCCATTTCATAAACTCTAATCTCTTCCCGAATATTCTACATCCGTTTCTTCTCTAACTTCATCTTTATTACATACTTTTATCTTTATCAGTCGTCACGATGCAATGATCTGTAGAGCTTACGTAAGGAGTTGGATAATAATAATAACAACAACAACAATAATAATAATAATAATAATAATAATAATATTAATAATAATAATAATAATGATAATAATAATAAGGGGATAAGAGTGAGTGCTCAAATTACAGAGGTATAAGTTTGTTGAGTATTCCTGGTAAATTATATGGGAGGGTATTGATTGAGAGG
Source organism: Panulirus ornatus (assembly GCF_036320965.1). Classification (NCBI taxonomy): domain Eukaryota; kingdom Metazoa; phylum Arthropoda; class Malacostraca; order Decapoda; family Palinuridae; genus Panulirus; species Panulirus ornatus. Next base: position 2,877,581 of record NC_092250.1, on the reverse strand, counting down.
GTGAAGGCATGTACAGAGCATCAGATTGGGGAAGAGCAGTGTGGTTTCAGAAGTGGTAGAGGATGTGTGGATCAGGTGTTTGCTTTGAAGAATGTATGTGAGAAATACTTAGAAAAGCAAATGGATTTGTATGTAGCATTTATGGATCTGGAGAAGGCATATGATAGAGTTAATAGAGATGCTCTGTGGAAGGTATTAAGAATATATGGTGTGGGAGGAAAGTTGTTAGAAGCAGTGAAAAGTTTTTATCGAGGATGTAAGGCATGTGTACGTGTAGGAAGAGAGGAAAGTGATTGGTTCTCAGTGAATGTAGGTTTGCGGCAGGGGTGTGTGATGTCTCCATGGTTGTTTAATTTGTTTATGGATGGGGTTGTTAGGGAGGTAAATGCAAGAGTTTTGGAAAGAGGGGCAAGTATGAAGTCTGTTGGGGATGAGAGAGCTTGGGAAGTGAGTCAGTTGTTGTTCGCTGATGATACAGCGCTGGTGGCTGATTCATGTGAGAAACTGCAGAAGCTGGTGACTGAGTTTGGAAAAGTGTGTGGAAGAAGAAAGTTAAGAGTAAATGTGAATAAGAGCAAGGTTATTAGGTACAGTAGGGTTGAGGGTCAAGTCAATTGGGAGGTGAGTTTGAATGGAGAAAAACTGGAGGAAGTGAAGTGTTTTAGATGTCTGGGAGTGGATCTGGCAGCGGATGGAACTATGGAAGCGGAAGTGGATCATAGGGTGGGGGAGGGGGCGAAAATCCTGGGGGCCTTGAAGAATGTGTGGAAGTCGAGAACATTATCTCGGAAAGCAAAAATGGGTATGTTTGAAGGAATAGTGGTTCCAACAATGTTGTATGGTTGCGAGGCGTGGGCTATGGATAGAGTTGTGCGCAGGAGGATGGATGTGCTGGAAATGAGATGTTTGAGGACAATGTGTGGTGTGAGGTGGTTTGATCGAGTGAGTAACGTAAGGGTAAGAGAGATGTGTGGAAATAAAAAGAGCGTGGTTGAGAGAGCAGAAGAGGGTGTTTTGAAGTGGTTTGGGCACATGGAGAGGATGAGTGAGGAAAGATTGACCAAGAGGATATATGTGTCGGAGGTGGAGGGAACAAGGAGAAGAGGGAGACCAAATTGGAGGTGGAAAGATGGAGTGAAAAAGATTTTGTGTGATCGGGGCCTGAACATGCAGGAGGGTGAAAGGAGGGCAAGGAATAGAGTGAATTGGAGCGATGTGGTATACCGGGGTTGACGTGCTGTCAGTGGATTGAATCAAGGCATGTGAAGCGTCTGGGGTAAGCTATGGAAAGCTGTGTAGGTATGTATATTTGCGTGTGTGGACGTATGTATATACATGTGTATGGGGGGGGGTTGGGCCATTTCTTTCGTCTGTTTCCTTGCGCTACCTCGCAAACGCGGGAGACAGCGACAAAGTATAATAATAATAATAAAAATAACAATAATAATAATAAGGGTTGTCAAGGCAAAGACCTGGCCATTATACCCAGGGGTTCGCGCCGAGTGAAACAGTGGCCCCATTACCTAGGGGGAGAAGGAGGGGTAAACCAAGAGGTGTCTACCCCTCCCCTGACACAGGAGACCCCCCTGGGGCAGGGACCCCACCCTCCCCTTCCCCCCATCAAACATTCACCCCACCACAAGGTAACCTGCTAACCTTTACTGTAGCTTCATCTACTAAACCCAGACCCCTTCTTCCCCTTCCCACCCCCTCCTAAAATATCAACACACACACACACACACACACACACACACACACACATTAAAAAAATCTACTCCACAATTGCCTTCATATTAAAGGCTTCATTGGACCTAAAATAGGACCAAAATGTATAATGGCTGAGCTGATGGTTGTGGCCCCCGGGGGCGGGGCACGGCGGGGGTGGTGAGGTCGGGGCGGAGATGGTTTGGTGTGGACGGGGCGGGGCCAGTATGTTGAGGATGGGGCGGGGCCAGTATGTTGAGGATGGGGCGGGGCCAGTATGTTCAGGATGGGGCGGGGCTAGCATGTTGAGGACGGGGCGGGGCTAGCATGTTGAGGACGGGGCGGGGCTAGCATGTTGAGGACGGGGCGGGGCCAGCATGTTGAGGACGGGGCGGGGCTAGCATGTTGAGGACGGGGCGGGGCTAGCATGTTGAGGACGGGGCGAGGCTAGCATGTTGAGGACGGGGCGGGGCTAGCATGCTGAGGACGGGGCGGGGCTAGCATGTTGAGGACGGGGCGGGGGTAAGAATGAGTTGAAGATGGGACAGGGGCTAGTACTGAGTACGGGGCGAGGCTATAGTGAGTACGGGGCGAGGCTAGAGTATAGTGAGTACGGGGCGAGGCTAGAGTATAGTGAGTACGGGGCGAGGCTAGAGTATAGTGAGTACGGGGCGAGGCTAGAGTATGGTGAGGACGGGGAGGGGCGGGGTGGGGCGGGGGAGCATTGATCCACGGGGTACCGTGCCTGACAGCCAGCCATACTCTTGGCCTACTGTACTACTCTCTCAACCCATACGTCTAGTGTGACTATATACATTCCACATACTTCTGGTGTGACTATATACATTCCACATACTTCTAGTGTGATTATATACATTCCACATACTTCTAGTGTGACTATATACATTCCACATACTTCTAGTGTGACTATATATATTCCACATACTTCTAGTGTGACTATATACATTCCACATACTTCTAGTGTGACTATATACATTCCACATACTTCTAGTGTGACTATATACATTCCACATACTTCTAGTGTGACTATATACGTTCCACATACTTCTAGTGTGACTACATACATTCCACATACCCCACACTTCTAGGGTTGACTGTGGATTACTTCTCTAGCCTCGAAGTGGACCTGACTGGACTCCAGAGAGAGAGAGAGAGAGAGGGATTCGTTTGTATGCATGAGAGGGAGTCAAAGTCCACGTGTTGATGTGGTGTTTAATTAGATATACATATATATTTTTTTTTCGTATAACGTATGACTCATTTAGCATTAGTGTATTGCCCTTGGCAGCCTAGGCTCAGGGATCGCCCTATCTATCTCCACTCACTCTGGTGCCACCGTATCCTGTTACGTAACATTGTTCATAATTTGTAAAAGCTCTTCACCATCACATACTGAGGGATATCTTATGTAGGTTTCCCTGCTGTATACTATTGTTTCCCCAGCATCTTACAGAACACAGTGGCATAAAACCCTTCATTGTAGTTTAGATGTTTTATATTTTTGTGTAACATGAAAGGGAACACCTTCCTCTTTATTTGGTTGATCATGTGATAATATCCTGTACCACAACCCAAAATGTTGACATACCAGTGATCAACTTGTAAATATAACGAAGAATTGCGTCACAAATACGGTACGTTGAAGTTTTGTTATTAAAAACTACACAAGCGAACTGAAGTTAGTCATGGAGTGGAGGCTATAGTCATGTATTTACCTTTAATTTACACTCAGCAGGCTGTCTGTCATGTGTGCTGTGGACGAACGTAAGTTGATGACACAGGACAAAGTAGACATCAACATGTTCTGGGATCTTCTAAACAAGATATACTTACACTCAGGCTTATTTCTGTCCCAATTATGTTTCTACCTATTCTTGTCCCAATTATGTTTCTACTTATTCTATTTCTGTCCCAATTATGTTTCTACTTATTCTATTTCTGTCCCAATTATGTTTCTCCTTATTCTATTTCTGTCCCAATTATGTTTCTACCTATTCTTATTTGTCCCAATTATGTTTCTACCTATTCTTATTTCTGTCCTAATTATGTTTCTACCTATTCTTATTTCTGTCCTAATTATGTTTCCACTTATTCTATTTCTGTCCCAATTATGTTTCTACTTATTCTATCTCTGTCCCAATTATGTTTCTACCTATTCTTATTTGTCCCAATTATGTTTCTCCTTATTCTATTTCTGTCCCAATTATGTTTCTACTTATTTCTGTCTCAGTTATGTTTCTTCCTATTCTTATTTGTCCCAATTATGTTTCTACCTATTCTTATTTCTGTCCCAATTATGTTTCTACCCAGCCATTCTCTGCTGCCAGTTACTAGGTGACCCAGTAAACAACACAGGTGTTGTGTGGCACACATCTTGTAGTTAGTGATGGTGGCGTGTGGATGTAGCAGGTATGGCTGGTGAGGGACAGGTGGTTGTGGCAGGAGATGGGTAATGGTGGCAGCGGTTGGCTGTCCGTACTAGTGGGTTGTAGGTTATGGTTGTTGGTCAAGCATGACACAGGTCATTATTCCCAAATGTCGCAACCGTCGTATACAAAGCGGTCGTGTCTTGTGTTCAAGGGTCGGTGTTCCGTCGTGTTCAAAATGGGAGGGAGGGGAGGGGAAGGGAGGAAGGGGGTATCAAAAGATGGCCATAATTCGTTCAAGATGTCCTCCAACGACCGTGTCCACGACAACTTATGAACACCGGGGACGACAAACCGGAGGACTTGAATTATGACAAACGAGAACCCACGTCTCACTTCACCTCTGCTGCTCCTCCTCCACCAGTCTCCTCCATGTGTCTCCACTTCCCCCCCGTGCATGATCTCCTCCATGTGCCTCCACTTCCCCCCACGCTGCATGGTCTCCTCCATGTGCCTCCACTTCCCCCCATGCTGCATGGAACATGGAAAAATAGTCCAGGACCTAATTACATTACCACCACCATCCAGGCCTACACTGAGGAGAAGGGACTTCAAAATATAGCAACGGTATAATTTCCTTAATTAATTGATAGTCCCTTGTCAACAAGGTCGTAACTAATGTTCGCTCGTAATTACTTGTCTGGTCAGGTGTGTGTGTGTGTGTGTGTGTGTGTGTGGCGTCGACAACACAGCCCCACAACAAAAATAGAACTCCCTGCAACTCAAATATAATATTAAAGCGCGAATGTTGATGCCAATGCTGGCCTGGTACCAGGCCGTTGGCTTGCGAGCATAATACACCAACCAAAATCTTAACTTAGAAAAAGTCAACACACAAATTCTGCTACTCTCTCTCTTCGGCACAAATAGAATCGCCATTTTTAAATGGACGGAACACATTGGATCACAGCCTCGCACTCAAACAAGTCTGTGAACTAACTTCTAACAAAACTATGGATTCTGATACATCCATCAGGTCCCTGACGAGGCAGTTTGGTGTACAATTAACAGGCGTGGCAGTCACTGAAAGACAGACAAATGCGCGTAACAAGGGGTGTGCAGCGCACGCTTGACTGACCGCTTTCATGTCGATATTTGAATGTCGGGAGCAGCTCTGCCCCGCGCTAATCGTGACGAGGATGCGCTCTCTCTCTCTCTCTCTCTCTCTCTCTCTCTCTCTCTCTCTCTCTCTCTCTCTCTCCTTACACTCACACCATCATTCCATCTAACCTCAACCAGTTTTCTTTTTTCTTTTTGGAGGTACCTTCGTCTAAAACAAAATAATACCGTATGTATATATTCTCTTTACATGATTCTGACGATTCATATGCGGCAGATTGTCGGCGAACACATACACCAGCGATCCCACATATATGGACTAATGTATATTACATATACAACTTTCTGGAATGTATATATGCATCATAATTACATCGTATGTCCGATACATGATAATGCAATCCTAACTAATGATAGCTACGGTAATTAGCTTCGTAATTGCACTGACAGACGTCTGTATTTTGTAGCTAGAGAAGAAATTCATTTCATCAAGAGTAAAGGTGTGGGAGGCACTTGTTTGGCCGCTGCTTCCCACAGTTTGTGTGTTGAGTTCGGTCACTCGAGGATTGGCCGTTGTGACACACCTGCTGTGCAGATCTCCTCGATCAGTTTCTATTCTCTATTACTTACTCATCTTCCTTTCACCCGACACACGGCCTTGACTAGGGTATGTAAACAAGTAGTACAATCCAAACGATACAAAAACACACACACACAAACAAAAAAAAAAGAACAAGAGAGGAACAAAAATGGTTCTTGCCACCGAACCTGCCAGAGAACCTAACCCCACAAGATGCAGGAACAGCACGACACCTGTAATGGTACACCCACAAGAGAGAACACGAAAATATACAAATGTGAAACATTTCAGAGAGAGAGAGAGAGAGAGAGAGAGAGAGAGAGAGAGAGAGAGAGAGAGAGAGAGAGAGAGAGAGAGAGAGAAATGGTATCTCCCTGACATAGGTAGTAACATGGGTGACCCTGTGAGTTTTAAGTCCTTGGGCAAACAACGAACTTCACACCCCAGATGGTGTCCATCCACTACCCCTCGCCTCTTCCACAGCAGCTACACCCATACACCAAGCAACACCTCAGAAACACTTATACGCCTACACGGTGTTGTGGGGGTAAGGGGGAGGGGGGGGGGGTGTGCACAAGGTCATCAAGTTGGCCAGCGGGCACCCCACCAGCACCCACCAACACCACCTCACCCCCACCACCACCACCACCTACCCCAGCCTACTCCGCCATCACTGGAGCCCCGGATCAGTCCACACCTCCCACCTCATCATGTCTACACCCATCTCTACTCCACTACACCTCCGTCTACCTCAAAGTATAACCACAACCCCCCTCGCGATACTTTCGTGTGTCACTACAACACCCCTGGCCACCCCTCAGCAACACTCCTCGCCCCACTTCAACGCTCCCAGCCAGCTCCCCCTCCCCACCCCACAACACCACCACAGGCCCCCAAGCAACACCCCCAACTCCCCACTGAGCACCAACATAGGTACACACACACACACACACACACACACACACACACACACACACACACACACACACATTGCATGAATCACACGGGCACTGCATGAGAGCCTGCCACTGTGAGGAAGGGTGTGGAGGACATGAGGGGAACATAGTCATGGGAGGATGACACACGCATGACACTGGGACAACATGGCAGGGAGATAAAGACACCCACTGACTGAAGCTCTGTCCTTGCTGTCCACACTTAAGTTCCCCCACCCCAAAACACCCGGTCTAACCTGCACTAGAAGTGATCACAACACGGGCTAACTTGCACTAACCACCTCCCTATACGCTTGACCAAGAAGGTGTAATCAAGAACTTGGTTTGTACCAACCACACACACACACACACACACACGCGTAATTGAAGGGGGAACTGAAGAACTTTGGTTATACTACACACACACACACACACACACACACACACACACACACACACGCGCGCGCGCGTAATTGAAGGGGCAACTGAAGAACTTTGGTTATACCACACACACACATACACACACAGGGAACCCAGACCATCAGAAGGC